>NC_052539.1:26640795-26963295 GCF_016699485.2 Gallus gallus | reverse complement strand
GTCTGTCCGGTAAGTTATATATTGCAGAATTCAGCTACTACAAAAGTTATAGTTTAAGTGTGTTTCATGATTTCTCAAGAAGTCTCACACCTGTATGGGAAAAATCGATGAGGATACTGTCAAACAGTTAGGCTCCATATGGAAAGTGTGTTACAACAGCGAGTTGGTAAGCAGCAGCAGAGGCTAGTTCTACTCAGTGTCACCTAACGCTTACACTACCAATGAAACACTTCAAAAGTTATGAAGCCCAACCATTTCCAGCACCATAGGAGAAATTACAACAGTCCTAAGTTGTTTAAAAAAAAAAAATCTCGAAAAAGTTACGGCCTTTGCCATTCAACCATAACGTTTGCCATTTCCATGTACGAGTTTGCTGTCGGTGTCTGCTCGCCTCCCCTTCCGCCGATGTGAAGTCGCTGCGCTGCGATGCTGCTGCTTCCGTGTTACAGAGGTGGGAAGGGGTCAGGTGGTCTGTCCGGTGCGTGGTGGGAAGCGGAGACTTTTATCCCAGGTACCAGGACTGCAAGAGAGAAGAGGAGAGCGTCAGCCCCGCTGTGCACCCGGCTGCTGCGGGAAGGGCTCCGCGCACCGCCGCAATCCTCGGCTGCCAAGGGGGGGCTAATTGAGGCTGTGACGAATCGACCTAATTACAAAGCTTAATTAAAAATACTGTACGAACCAATATATTTTTTTACCAGTGACAATCGCTGGACGTAGCTACAGACGAACGCGGGGGTCATGTCATGTTACAAGTTATCAATCTTTTTAATAGATTATGGCTTGGAGATCCCTCCAGCTCACTTTTGTCTAATCCCCTGAAAAGGCGATACACATTCGCATCCCAGTGCCATTTATCACCCTGCAGTCGGGGTTTTCTTGGGTATTTAGGCATGTGCCAGCATAAGCATCTGTTGCTTTATACTGCCCTGCTTCAACTGTCTCACTGGAACAGATGCACAGAAACTCAACAACAGGGCTGTTTTCTTGGGAGAAATGTGGATCGCTAGAGAAAAGGGAGGATAAAACAAATCTGGGGGAAAGTGGACCAGCGAAAACATCCCATATCTCTGGGCATACTCATGCTTGAAAACAAAACGTGAATTTCAACTGATAGCTGTTCTTTGGGGGAAGAATCTTTGTCCCTCCCTCTTCTTTCTGAAGGGAAGAAATTCCCTGGGATTTCAGCTCCGCAGAGTACTCAGTGCTGTCCATACCCTACCGGCACAGATGCCCAGAGCACAGGAGCAGTTCTGCTCCCAGCGGGAGGACCAGTGGGGCCAGAGGCCGGGGCAGAGCCATAGGGTAGGCAGCCTGGCTTGGCCCTTGGGGCAGGCCAAGCCCTGATGAATGAGGGCACTGTTAGGCCCGGGACGTGCAGGGGGATGCCACTTGGCACTGACATATTGCTGCAGGAGTACACCAACAGGCAGCGGCTATTTAGGCTGAAGTAAAATGATACAGCTAGAGAGATCCAGGTATTAGAGAGCTGTTGCTGATACCCCGTGTTTTTCTCTGGCTGCCATAATATATGAGGTGTGTCTGTGCGCACGTACAAACTGACGACAAGCTTTACCAACTTTTTTCTCTGTTCCTTTTCAGAGTCTGACTTGATTGATAGTATAATCAACCCAGGGAGGATTTATTAACATTTACAGAAGACTCTGAGGCAAGTTTCATGTGATACTTTGAGATTATGTGGTCTTGCCATGGAGGTAGGAACCGGTAAAATAAATAGCATGGTCGCAGAAGTTGTCCCACGTCCAATACACCTCATTAACGAACTCTTCCTTTGCTCACCCTTCTGAACACAAACACGCTGTTTTCATATCGCCTCCATCTATTGCCTACAGATTTTCTATTTAGACTTAAGCAGGCTGTAATTAAGCGAAATGGTTCTCATATGTAAAGTTCATAAACAGAGCGAAGTTCCTGCAGGAGTTACGAGGCAGTGCCAAGTCCTGCGCCCCGCTCCAGGCTGGCCGGTGCTGGGGGCCGCCAGCAATCCCCCATTCGAGGGAGTGCCTCTCATGATCGGCACTTGAGCGTGACAGTCTCTGGCCAGGCCAGGAATCGCGGGAAGGCCCCATAAGGGAGTAAAGGGGTTAAAATTCAGAGCCGATCATTCAAATCTATATCGCAGATGTCCAATTGGCTCCCGTTGCCACTGGCCTGGCCACATGGCTCGGCAGCCGGGTGACGGCAGCGGGAGCTGCGCTGGCCTTGCAGGTCCCCCTGACTCCAGAACGGGTTTCAAAAAGAGAGAGCAGGCAGCGAGGCGGGAGTGTGTGCCGTGGGCAGGCTCGGTGCTAGGCCGCGCGCCCATCTCCTCTCTGCTGGGCCTTGCCTCAGGGCTGCCTGCAGGCTGAGCACCGCCGGCAGGGGCTGTGTGCCTCCATCCGTCCGGCCGTCCGACTGTCCCGCGCGGCCGCGCTTCCCCACGGCCCGGCGCTCCTTCACGCATCTTGCTATTCAGCCTGCGCCTCGCAGACAAGGTTACCCCAGAGCGGCTCTGTAATCCTTCACTGAAATAGGCTTTATTGATTGCTCTGGTCTATTGTTCCCTTTTCAAGTCCCCCAAGTTCAAGTTCATCCTGGTGTTACATCATGTCTCGTTGCTAGCAGCAACCAGACAGCCCCAGACGTGACTATCATTAGCAAGAGCCGCGCTGCGCCCTCCCACTGCCCGCCAGCCGCTCTGACGTAGCAGCCCTGCTGCACACACATTGAAGTATTTATTCTGCCTAATTTATGACCTACACAGCGAGAGAGACCCCCACTCCAAAAACCAACACTGTTGTATATTTAATTAATCTGTCTTTCTCTGGCACTTGGGAAAGTTAGACAAAGGCCTAATTATTGTGTTTCGCTCCCCACACTTTTCTTTTTGGGGTGACTATTTGCATGGGAAAAGAAACGGCGCGGCCCCGTGCAAGTCCCCTCCCTCCAAAACACCTTTTTTTTCCTCCCCTGCCCTATTGACATTTCATGAAATACTTTAGCTGCTTAAGGGAATTAGAAAAAAAAAATCTGATGTGAATGTAACTCCTTCTGAGTCGGTATTCAGTAACACAAATCAACTCATGACATGTTTAAATTTAAATGCTAACCACACACTCGGAGAGTTACTTTAAAGGTTAGTTTTTAATCAATAGAAGTTGCTGACTCCGGAGTTTTTTGCTGCGCAGTGCAGCTCTGGGGCCTTTGTCTCGTGGTAGGCTTTCAAACTTTTTTTTTTCTCGAGATGATTTTAGCAATGATTTGCAGACACAGAGTGCTATTGTGCTCTTGACTAGCAACATGTCAATAAAGGAGTAGAGTTACCATGCACCGGGGTGTCAATATGACTCCTGCAGACACCGCTCAGCCTTAATGCCGATGCAAAACTTAATTAACCCTTACCGGATCAAACCCAACTGCACGGATCTTTTTTAAACTTCTGTGCAGGGGCTCCGCACCGACTTTACTGAAAAGCTGCTTTTAAAGGAGCCAAACTCCAAGTCCCTCACAAACAGCTGCACCGCGCTGGCTGTTCCCGCAGCCTGGCTTTGATGAAATGTTTTATGGGCTGAGGCAGCAGAACAGCAAGACAGAGAGTGCATTTACTCATCAGATCCCACCGGCACTGCTCTCAGGATACCGTTTTAATTTAGAGCGTCTCACAGCTGAAACGCACACACAGAATGATCCTCCTTTTCGACTAATCATTTTAATATTAAGATCTCATATCCCCCTCAAGCCTCCTATACATGTCTAAGTCTTCCTGGATTAGGTCTGAAGAGCTCCATTGTCCCTTTGAAGCACCTGTGAAACTTTCCCGCAAGGGGAGAGGGACCTCGGTGCCTCAATAGGACGCCTGGGAAGCCCACGAAGCGTGGGGCTCTGAGAAGTGTGCACGGTTAGGGGCCTCAGGGGGAGGAACACAGCCCAGGTCTGTACACTGAGATCACTGCCTTCTTTTTGCCTTCTTGCAGGGGGCGAGTGGGGCTCTCCCGCCCAACCCCTTCACGTTCTGTAATCTATCCGTCTGTGCCGAGCCAGGGAACAGCGTATTGCCTTTCTTAATTTAAAATCTCCATTTAAATCATGTGCGCTATCTCAATACAGTCAGGATGATACGATCTCCTGGCATTTTCATAAAAGAGACGGTGTTTTATTTCCTCTCTATTTACTTTGCGGTAGTGTTCTACCAGTGAGTTCAGAGCTCAGTGAATGTGCTGGAGCTGAGGTTGCCACTCGGTGCGGGTGCTCACCGTCCTGTGGAGCATCCTGCGTCCTTCCCAGCACTCAAGGTGAAACATCAGAAAGAATTCTGCAGTCCGGCACGAGATTGTCGCTTCCCTTTCTCCAGTCAAATGAAGAAGTAATCTCATCAGGTCGAAAAGTGCTGACTAAGGATTTAATAAAGTGCCTGCAGATGTGTGTCATCTCTAAGGTATTCAACTCATGTAATGCAAAACAGTTCCACACCGAATGTGCTTATAAAATTCCATTTAACCATTGCAGAGCTCTATTTTACTGTTCTCGGAGGAGTATTATCACACTTTTTTTTTTTTTTTTCTAATTTACAGCACCATGAAAGTTGAAACTCTATGCTGTCAGTATCTGAGAATCCTCACAGTAGTAAGGTTTTATGAACCATAAACAATATCTACTTGACTGAATCCTAAACAGGAAGTCTGAAATGGCAATTACGTGTCTTTGATAGCAAAGTCTATTTGTTTCTTATGCTGTTCTGAAGATAGCACAGACACACAAAAATCCTTCAGCAGCTTCTGACAATCGGGTCCTTTGTATCGGCAGAACAGCGAGGAAACACTCTGCAATTCAGGATATTTAAAAGGAGGAAAGCTGAAAGTGCCTCATTGACTTCGGTACAGTTTCTGCCTGTGTCAGGAGTGCCGAAACAGCCCGATTGTTTCTAAGAATCTTCTCCCAACAGCCTTCCTGCATGATGCACGTTACCTTGGCTCCTGAGCCTCATCGTGATCGCATCTCACACGTTTTCAAACAGAAAGACAATCAAACAAAAACTTGTTAAATTTACCTCTACCTGCACATCCCCTGCGCTAACAATGAGGCCTTTCAGTTTGCGCAAAAAGTGAAGGTTGTAAAGTGGCCCTATCTGTTTTTCAAATTAAAAAGTTAAACAAAAGTCCTCAAGGGCAAAGTTTAACGCTGCGGAAGGAGGTTGTTAATGTGGAATCCAGAACTGGGTGTGACAGTTGGCTTATTTCTCCGGGCGATGTGGGTTATTTAAGGACATTCACACATTTGAAACTCTGACAAACTCCACACACTGGAGATCTTTCTTCACCTCCCCCACTTCAGGCTAGGACCCTTCGCTGGCCATTTTCTTGATGGTCCAGGCCCGTTCTGTTGGCTTGTGGTGGCTGGGCTTGGGACTTCAAACATACTCTCCGCTGCGCCGTGGCCGTTGCTGCCCTTGGCACGGCTGCAGCAAGTTATCACTGTGCCATCCGGGAGGGGAAATCTACCTTTGATAAGAGCCCGAATTTTAAAACCGTGCAGCTTTAGAGCTCGCCGGCAAAGGGGCTGTTTGAGCAGTAGAGCCAAACCTGAGCTGCAGCCGTCGGGCACCTGTGCAGTTTCATCGCAGCGCATCAGTTCGTTTGTTTTGTTTGGGACTGACATTTCCGTCATTGCAAGAACTTCAAGGCATTCTGAAACATTAACCCCAGGATGGTGCATCGGGGTAACGAGTCCTTCTGGTTTCAAAGATAAAGCGAGAATGTAAACAGTGAGGTAGCGAAATGGTCCATTAGACATCACCTTGTGAAAGGTGCCGGCGGTGCTCTTCCCCATGGCAGGTCACTTGAAAGGAAGAGGCCAGAGCAGGGGCTTTGATATGCTTTCAGGAGGGCTGCCAGGGTGAGCGGAGTTTGTGTCAATTCAGCTTCTGGAGCAAGGGCTCCTGCCGACACAGCGTCCGCATCCCCTTCCCTGTGCCTGCACTCTTCCCACTTGTATATTGGTTTCTCCAGAGTTTCTTCAGGCATGCGACTCGATCCTACTGTGTAAACCAAAAGGTGGATATCGAAGACAAGGTCACCTTTGTGCCTATGCAAGTTATTTTCTTAGAGCTGGGATTAATTATTTAGTAATTATATTTTCCAAAATGGAATACCAAAAGGGATGTAAGTAGCGTGTTGGTCATCCCCAAAGGGACATAAAACAGTGAGTGAATCTTCTGGTTGTCCAAAACCCAAACCCAGGAGAGTCACACACCCCACGACGAGCATATTTATACTGTCTCGAGGAAGATAAAACCCGTCCCACGAGGGACACTAGTCTCCAGGCGATGTGCACAGTAGCTCTGCATCCAATAGCTTTTGCGAGAATGCCAATTGTGGCAAACTGCATTAAATTATGTGCAATAATTCTGTAATATGGACTTCTGCCTGCTGACTATTAAAAACGTATAGTAGTCCAAACCACTTCTCTCCTGGGACCAACAAGCTCACTTCAGGCAAGATTGCTGCTTGGGTTCAAACCTCAAGTTGGGAATAGCTCTTGTTTTCAACTAAGTCACCCCAAACCCTCCCAAACCTATGAAAACACACTCATACAGTAACTCCTGCTCTTGTTCCAGACATCTGAATGTTCCAGTAAAGTGTCCCAGCTGGCCCCAGATGTTTCCCAAGTATAAAGCAATGCTCTCAGTGCTGGACCCCCTGCTGCCCGAACCTGAAGCTCAGTGGATTAAAGATTGACTGCACTATGACATATTCACATTTAGTCTGAACATAATACAGCAAAGACTTATCAATGGCAAATGTCTGAAATGTAATCCAGCGAGCAGGATAGGCTGGCACTTTGAATATGATGTATAAATAATGTATGGGAACTTAAAATCTAAATTAGATCTACAGGAAGAAAAACTTTTCCTTTTCTCTGACTTAAAGAAAGTTCTCTCACAATGAGGTCATTTTTATGTCACTCTTTCGGTTTGCAATTTTGCTTTTGGATAGATCTTCCTTTCAGTTTGGGAACATTTTGTGAGTCAAAGTTTTGCCCCCAGCTTTCTGCACAGCTAAGAGAATGAGCTCGTTTATTTATTAATAAATTGACTTTGAAACATGCAAAACAACTTCTAAACTTCCTGGTGCACACCGAAAGCTTGTGGCAGTTACGCTAAACCGTAACCCTAGCTGTTAAAAAAAAATAAAGAAAGATAGCTGAAAGACCAAAAAAAAAAAAAAAAAAAAAAAAAAAAAAGAGAGAGAGAGAGAGAGAGAAAGAGAGAGAAACAATCCCATTTTGGTTTTTGTTAGAGGACGGCATACTACATAGATCAGAGACTTTTCAAAAAATAAAAACCCCCACTGTACACAAAGCACAGGAAAATGTGAGGAAAAAAGGAAAAACCTAAAAGCAGCTTAGAATGTGTTAACTCTGCCATTCTGTCAGCTTAAAGAGTATTTTATGCTTGATCAACAGCTCTCTTTTATTATGCTTTTCTTTCATTCATTCAAGACATCAAAGACCAGAACCACCAGTGTACCTGATCTACCAGAAGAACTTGTAAGGGTGTTCTAAAGAAACGGGGGTATTGGGAGCCAGACACCCCTGCGGACAAGGCAGTTCAAAGAGAATATTTCAACAATGATTACATTTTGTAAATCTTTGTACGAAAGACAGCTTATTTCCTGCTTTTTCATGAAAAATAGATTCTATCCATTAAAGTGAGCCCACAGTATGAAAGTTACTTGAGATCTGAGGTACAGCAAGCGGATTAAGTGGATGGTGAGATGAAATCTTTGAGAGAGACGATGGCTTTCTCTGATATTTGTCGCTGCCATAAGGTTCTCTGACTGGGATAGAAACTTTTTTTTTTCATTTGTAGACTCGCTGGTGGCAGTGAAGACATTTGCAAAAGCAAAATAAACCAAAATGAAACAGAAAGGAAAATCATAACAAATAAAAGAGCTAAGAAAACAAATGGCTGCAAAACCCTTTTGACACATTTAAAAGAAAAAATATATATATTCACACTACTCCCAAAATTGCAGCCCAGCCATTTAAATCCCACAGATGACTCCAAAGTGCCGCACGCAGAACCAAGCCAGCTGTTTACTCTGCAAAGCCCGCGGTGGTTTCTGCATTGATAAACTATATAACCCCCCACACACAGAAGGGATTTTAGCTCTGCCAGACCTCATTGCTCTGTCCTGGTCTCTTTATGCGCTGTCACAGGATAAAAATGATCCTAACACAAACCCTGAAATAATAACTTGCTCCAGAAAGGACATCTTTGTAGATATTTCCTGAATAACTGCCAAAAAGATTTTTTTTTTTTTTTTTTGCCCATTCATCCTTTCAAAGTTTTGCTACAGACACGGCCAAAATTGTCTGGGAGTCATCCGAAATGACCCAAACGTGTCCCAGCAAGCTGCTGGGAAGGTGCACCCTCACCTATTGCTGCTCTCCCGGCGCAGGGGAAGAGCAAGTATCAAGGCACATTTTGCCAAAGGAGCAAAAAAGAGGCTTTAAAAACTGCCTTGTGGTTTACGTTTGCTCTTAAGATTTGAAAGTAAATACTCTGTGAAGGGGTGTTTAACTTTTGCACTCTTTCCGCCTCGCTATTTAGACCGCCCTGTATTTAATTCTGCTGGAAGCACACTTCGATTTACGAAGAAATGCAACAGCTCTGCAGTTAAACCTCACTTATTCCCTTCCCTCCATGCAATAAAGCGTGCAAGTAGATCTCCCCCTTCTGCCAGCAAAACTGAGCCAGGCCTCGGCCAGCTCGCTGCTATCTCCCCTGGCCCCACATTGTGCCATGAGGAGAGGGCTCTGTCTGCTGGGAGCCCCCAGCCCTACAGGCTCCATAGGCCCCGCAGGCCCCGCACTGCCGCCCACTGCCCGGCCCCGCGCCGGCAGTGCGTTTACAAGTTCAAGTTCAGGTTTAAGCGAAATAAAACGCTCCTCAGGAGTCTATAGCCAGCCCTCATTTACATGTGATCCCTCTGAACTTCGCCTGCGCCAGCGCGCCCTGTTTCCAGGGCCCGCCGAAGGAATGTTTTACAGTTAGAGCCCGCAGTGCTTTCTCAGGCATTTTAGACCCAGAGGCCCAAGTTTCAAGCTGCAGCATTAAAAGTTTCCACAGAGCTACTGCAGAGAGAGGGAGGAAGGAGGGGGGCAGGGAAATGAGGAGAACAATATCGTCTTAATTGTCTCTATATAGCCCCACAGTTAAAGTATTACTTTTTAAAGGGACATAATTTATTCTGGAGGCACGGTGTTATAACAACCAGTACATACTTTCACCGCGGCGTAACCCGCTCCATTCTTCATTGTGCTCTCCGGTTTTGTTGCTTTTGCAGAACTCCTTGTTACTGAGTCCCCCATACTGTACTTACAGTTTTATTCAATTTAAGCCAGTTCCTGCAGTCCTCAGGCAAGCAAAGCTCTCCCAGAGCCTCAGGAGTTTTGCCTGCATCAGGACTGCAAAAATAATCTCCCCGCAATCGCCATTTCCCCCGAAACTTTGTTACTTTTATTGCTTTAGACAATCAGGGAAAGTCATCCAAAAAAAATCAACCCCCAGTCTGGGCCTCCCAAGCTCCATTTGCAGCGAGACAGCCTGAGCGCGCGCACACACACACACATGCGTACACACACACACCATGCACACACACACACACACCCTGCACACCCAAACTTGGGGTGTTTGCACCCAGGATGCTTCTCTCAGCCCCCCCAGTGGTAGCCCTGCAGCATGGGGATGGCCTGTGCTGCAGCAAGGTCTCAGCTCTTTGCTTTGGACAGTCTGGGGGACAAAAGGCAGTTCTGAGTTGTTTTTCTGGCTTGCCCTTAGAGTCTTTTTAGAGCACACAGAGCGAGAGGAAAGCGTGCGTGGGGGAAATAATAACCTGGACTGGAGGGGGAGAGTGCTCCGCACCAGTCTCCGAAATCCTCCCAAAAGCCTTTGGTGCCTGGTGTCTGCCCGGCACCGACTACTTGTGGGTGAAGCAGACAAATGAGCAGTCACGGTGCGCTGCCGGGAAGCCAAGGCAGCACGAGCAGCGCATACAGGCAGAGCAAGAAGCGGGACGTGTGGGCTAGGGGCAGTGGGGCTGGGAGGGAAGGGCTGTACAGATGGACAGGCAGGCATGGGAGCGGGGGGCGAGGGGGCTGAAGTGACCTTTTAGAAATGGGCAGAGAAAGGATGAATGTGAGCCCTCAGAAAGGGAAGAGAAGTCAGGATTTGGGCAGGTCTGAGGAGTGCTGGGCAAGGAGATGCAAACCATCTCCAAATTAACACGGCCAGAATAGGGGCACCGAGGCAACTCTGGAGCTTTTGCCACATTGACCTCAAAATTAGACACTGAGCTGGAGGAATAATGAATCAATTCAGCAGCGAACCCCCCTTCCCAAACCTCTCCTTAGAAAGGAAAACGGAGAAAGCATTGAGCTGAACAAAACAAGCCTCCTGAATGCAAGAACTTTTGATGTCTGCATTTCTCCTGACGCTTTGTACCTCGCTAAACTGAACAAACTGCTCTAAGAAAAGTTCAAGGCCGTGCACAATCTCTGGGCTCAGCGTTTTGCACACTGGGCATGCAGGGCCGGCGGTGATGCCACGGCTTCTCACATTACGTGGTGGTGACCCACTGGCTGGGGACATGGTGGCCCTGTCCAGCGGAGTGGGGTGTCACAGGATCTGGGTGACCAGGGTAAGGAGGGCAAAATCCTTCTCTGCTGTGTTATCTGCCTTAAGCAGCGGGACGCCTGATATGTGGTTGGGTGTTGGCCTCAGCAGTGTGATTTTCACACATATGGGAGATGCCAATGATGGTGGAGTGCAGAATCACTAATTGAGAAGAAATTAAACAATTTAGTTATTTCTGCTTCATCATATTTGTGCAGTATGGCAGGCAGAATGAATTGCTACTAATGATCAAATTTAGTAATACTAATTAAACTATCTCAATTTAATTAATACTAACAGAGAAAACAGACAAAATTGCTAATGTAAACCTTGAACTTAAAATCAAAAGGTGTCTCTTCGCTTTTATGAGTTGCCGAATGTGGGGCTTTTCTCTGAAAACAGACTGTACAGAAGTGGCTCTTTGTACTCAGTCAGTAAGCTGCTCCATTGTACTGAGAATTACAGCTCTCCTCCCCGTATTTTTTTTGCATGTTACTACTTTTACTCCTCATATTTCTGAAAAGCCTCCAGCCGCCGCAGGAGGACCTGAGCTCTGTTTTGACTCACGCAACATCAACAGAAGTGATAAAGCAGCTGCAATTACTGGGCCAGACTCTGCCCTCGTACTGCTGTTCCCAGCACAAAGAGTTTATCAGGAGCCTGCGGAGCTCTCCCTCCCCGGGAACGAGAGGGGTGGAACACAACCTATCCTGAAGCTTCAGACTGAGCTTTGTGAGACAAGAAAACTGGGGAAACCCCAAAACTAAACCCATCTCTACATCAAGGAAAACTGCTTTGGAATCGCTGAGAGATAATACCTGTAGCCACAAAAGAAAAGTGCAGAGATACACGATAACTGTGGTGCAAGCCCTTCCTATGCAGTTAATGTGAATGTTATCGTTTAGCTCATTTATTTGCAAAAGACAGGTTTATTCTATTGTGCATATCTATGAGTAAAATTTAAACACAATTAAACAAAAAGATTATTGTATTTCTGAAACAAACTCCTGCCAATAGCAAATCTTCCATCTCCGGCTCTCATCAGCGTCAGTCAGGTCCAATACCATAGATTACAGATGTGATCTTTAACCCAAAATACTACAAAAGAAGTACTTTAAAAAAGAAAAAGAAGAAAGAAAAAAGAAAAAAAGAAAAAGAGAAGGAAAAAAAAAGAAGAAGAAGAAGAAGAAAAAGAAGAAGAAAAATAAGAAACAGAAAAAGAAAAAGAAAAAAAGGAAATAGGAAATAGGAAAAGGACAAGGGAAAGGGAAAGGAGAAAAAGAAGGAAAGAAAGCCAAACTAGAAATACTATGAGTTCCTGAAAAATCTCATTTCTCATTGTTTAGGATATGCAAGGATGAAGAAACCCACAAATGCCACATGCAAATTGGGTAACCTATTCTGTTTTTAAGATGCCTTCTCTGTTGCCACATTTAAGGAGATGTAGTTACGGCAAAAAGCACAGAAGGATATCTGAAGTTGTATAAAGCTGCTCCAAGCAATACAGAGATTCTAGTGTTCAGCCTCAGAGGAGGCTGCTTTTTATCCGCAGTGATTTTTTCTTCTTTATATCTCATAAATAAAATTACATTTGATTGACTTCTGAAACATATTTATCTGCATCTCTTCTTGTGTAACAACTATTATTTGTGTAGATGATGCAAGAGTAGATTCATGTAAGTGAAGCTGCCTGAAAATATTATGATTATGGTGTCAGTACTGTTTTGAAAAATGGATATTAATAACTAAAGTAACTAAAGGCTACATAGTTAAGCTGACAAGATATGTTCAGCCTCTTTATTTCTTAATATTAGATTTAAAAAAAAAAAGATTCTTTCTTATTGAATTATTTTCTCCTGTTCCACCTCTGTTTGGGTATGCTGTAAAGACAACTGCCGGAGCCAAAACAATACCCTTACCTGTTCTGAACTGATCATGCTACAGCCAGGTAAAATTTGGAAGCCAAATCTTGGCACACAGCTAGTAATCCTCACTAAGAACAGACATCTTTGTTAAACCGAAAACGCAAGCAATTTTAAACTTAAAGTCATTTTGCTGTATCATTTTGCTGTGTTCCTTTTGAAGCCCAAATCCTTCCCTGCGTGCTATCACACTGGAGTAGGATGGTCCAATGAGAGGTGGCGCTCATTGGTTTGCAAAGATGAAATCTGCTGCAAACTGCCTTTTGCTTCTCATCTTTTGGTTCCTTCTTAAGGAATTTACCATTAATTTCAGAGCAAGACAGTCTATTTTGTAAGATGTTCACTTCTGAAGCTTATATATTGCTTGACCTCCCTGCTAAGGCCATTAAGCAAAGGTGACTCTTAGAACAGAAGAAGCTGTAATGCCTATCCATTGAGGAGCATGTAGGGACTGTGGCCTTTAGTTTTTGACCTTCACTGTACATTGTGGCCCTGATCCTTTGATTGCAGAATTGTTAAAAAGTATATATGGCAGTTGGCAAAAATCTTAATGTTCCAGTAAATGCAAAAGCCATAAATTCAGCTGCTGACCTTTTCCATCCAGGTCACATGTGACACCTACTGGAGTTTGTCAGGCTGGGTGGAATTTATAGGGCTCGTATAGGTATCATCTGCGAAAGCTGAACTTTCATGAAATGTCTTTCAAAGGCGCTTCCAAAACCCTTGTAAAAAGTCAGTATGTCTTTTTTAAGGGTATACATTCTAGATGCATTTTAAAAGGTCTCATCATGCCACCTCTGCAAATCTTCAACACTCAGGAAACTTCAGCCCTTAAATGAATGCTCTTTACCAAACAGAGAAATCAGGCCAGGCATGTAATTATCGTGATTACCAACTTCCAACAACCCCTCTCTGAGCCTGCAGAAGACACTAAATGTCTGTGAGCTCCTTTCATTCCCATGAGCTCCTCTCTGCCCCTCCCTGAAATCAATTGTATTGATGGAGTATTGTCAGTCAGGGAAATATGATTTGATGGTATCCTAAAGCAGTTGCAAAAGAAGGGGAGGAATGCAAAATCTACTCAGGTCCACACCGTGAGCGTGAGATCAATGTTCTCAATAATACGTTTGCCTCCGTGTAGCACCCTAACTGTTGCAATTAATAATGTAGAAGGAGCTGATTAACTTAAGTAAAGTGCTCTCCACTGTGTAAACACATAAAGATCTATAGGGCAAAAGAGGAGTGAAAGAACAAAATGTCATTTTTATATTTTATGTGGACACATTCTTGCTTTCCATTCTGCTCTTGTAACAATTACTGTAGTAGCCACTCTGACAGAGTCAATAAATCGATCTGGGACCTGATGCAGCAGCAAGGCAGACTAATCCAATACAGCATTATCTGCAATGGAGGCCGGGGCGGGCGGGGGCGGCAGGAAACCAGCTACGTCAAGTAAAAGCGGTAAGAGTACATAGCTATCATCTGGCCTTATACTCCTAGCTTTGATTTGTGTGTGTGTGCATGCATGCATCTGAAAAAGCGTGCAACTCTGCGGGAGGAAAATGCTCTACCCATGCTGCACGTCCCAAGTTCCTGCAGCCTGCAGTTGGTCTCAGGGCCGTGTGGCTCCATGAGGACCAGCACCCCGTTTGATTCAATTGTGCAGGAAGTGTGGTGGAGGGCACAGTCCCAAAGTGTTCAGCCTGCTCAGGGCTGAGCATCCTGAGCCTGCGCGATCTGGTGACTGCCTCCTGCACCTCACAGAAGTCGGTACTGGCTCCCTCCTCTGAATGCAACCTCTGCCACAGCCACTTGCCCACTGACAAACAAATCTGGGAGCCCCCTCCCACATACTGATAGGAACTGTCACTTCTTGTCAGGCTAAATGGCCACTGGGGTCTGGTATTGTGTCTCTGACAGCGGCTGCACTCCTCTTCCGAGGAAGATGCAAGAATCCCTGTAGAGGAGATGGATCAAAACGATTTGGCCAGAGGGGAAGCCTCTTCCTACCCTGTGCAATAAGTGGTAGGCCTTGTAAACCCATGCTAGTGGGGAATATGAGACCGAAAAAATAAAAGACAGTTTCCTGCTGAATGGAAAAAAGAAAACTGTTTTTTTGGCAGAAGTTCTTCAAGAAGGAGAACATAGGCCATTGTTATTAAGAAGACTTTTCAATGAAAATGCAGAAAATCATTGCCTTTTAGAGTAATTGTTTAGCTAAAGAAAGGTTACACAGCTTGTAGAGAATTTAGGAAGAAATTAAATCTCTCCAGCTCATTCATCATATTTCTGCATTTGCCAACTCTTCCCACCAGGCCCACACTTACTTCTTCTCTCTCTTCTCCCCTACTGTGGAACATAAGTAATGGCCATAAAACCCTCAGAAAGGGTGCCTTACACACAGGCTTCCTGTTTATTGTAAGGAGAGGAAAAATGCAGTAAGTTTAATTGCTTAGTTTGGGAAATTTGTCTATGTCCATTGTAAATAATTGCATGTTATATCTATTGGAAATAGGATGCTTAGTGCTAACTTCCAAAAAATAAAAAATAAAAAAAAATCTGAACTGTTCACTGGAGTCTATGAGGAGGAGGGAGAAAAAGCACAGGAAAAAGGATCTCCCCTGCTGAGGAGCAACCCAGGCATTTCTGGACTGATTTGGCTCCAGCCCACTTTGAAGATAAGGCCACATGATGGTGCTGGGAAGTCTTCTATGAACTTTTACCTTTATAGTGCAACATGTGCTTTCTTCTTGAGGCATACTGTTCTCTGCTGCTTTTTAAGAACTGATTTGAGAGTGAAATTTCATACTGCCCCTCGGCACGAAAGCTCAATTAAATGGGCTTTGTGCACTCAGCTGAACAGACAGTGAAGGGAATGGGAGTTGGGGAGTGCCCCTGATTTCTGGTCACCTTTGTATCCCCTCTCTGTGGAGCATACTCTGAACTTCATTAGCAGCTGTGATCAGAGCGACACGATCACATTCGTGCAGCACTGGGGACTGGTGGCTGCCGAGCTATTATGTGAGCAGGGCACATCAAGAGCACCATGACTGCATGTGGGCTCTTTGCTCCCATCATGGTGGAACCATCTCAATTTTAACTCGGGAAAGGGTTCAGCCCACATTTCCTTGACTAATTTCCACAAAAGCAAATTTAATATGGCTAAACACAAAGAAAGGTAGAGTCTGAAATCTTTTGGCCTCCCAGGGTCTGAGACCTGCTCGTTCTTGGCAGAGACTGACACTGCTTTAGCTGTGCACACTCTCTGCAGATCTATGTCACCTTTTTAAAGCCATCTCCAGGCCACCCTCGAGGTCAGGCCTGCACAGCTGCTTGCTGGGTGCAAGATGAAAGGCAGGCCTGACAATCAGCAGCTTGGTGCCAATGGTTGTGCAGCAGGATACTTTTTGCATCGTAACTTTCAGAGGTCAGGGTAGGACTCAAGCCTGTAAGAACCTATCCTTCAATGCCCTTTGGCCTGAGCTCTTAGTGTAAATGAAGTGTTCACACATACAACTTTCTCATATCACACCCTCCAACATTCATTACAATGGCTCTGGCTCTGATCTCCAGTTTGGATCTCTCATTTGATATGTATTTATTTGTAGGAAAGCATCCCCCAGGGCACAGGACCCACGCATGCCTACAGGCAATCCAGAACTCATGGCATGTTGGATACTGGGGCTCTGCTGGGAGCCTCAGAGTAGGGCAGCCCTCACATCCCATTGCCCCTGTAGAGAGCCTACAGACCTCTGCTAGCTTTGCGAGGGCAGAGACTTCAGCAGCTTTCAACTTCAGACTTTCAACTTCAGCAGCTCTGGAAAGAAGCAGTTCCACACAGCAAACGTTTCTGGATTTGTTCCTTTAAATTTCTACTCTTTACGCAGGACAGAAGTTATTCCTACACTCAACTCAATGTTCTGAAGCTGCCACTATGTTTGCTGCTATAGGACAAGGGGTAGTCAGACCCCTGCTTAAAAGTGCTCTGCAGTTTAAGTTTCTTCCAAAGAAAGCCCTGTGTGCTCACCTAGTCAGGTTACCTGATGGAACATGTGGTTCTCAAGGGGCTGAATTGATTAAAACAAGGGTTTTATATTAGTGTTCTTCATCCTCATTCATGCTCAAACACAAGTGGTGCATTCAGCCCTTGGGATAAGTATTCCTGTCTACCAACAGCCACCTGAGCAACAAGTAGCTGGCTTATAAATAGTCCTGATCAGAACCCCCAAAATAAAAGGCCTGATCTTGTTCCTGCTGCCTCTCATGTTCTCTGCACGTCCCCTGCAATGTGCAAACCACACGCACCCCCCAAACACAACCTGCTTGCAGCAGCGAGCTGATGGTCAGCTGTTAGTGCACGGCAGTGAGAGCACAGACTCCTGACCTTGCCCTTCCTGCCTGCGGGCCAGCAGGTGCTACGTGTCTGAGTGAGCAATACCGGGCTGGGGAAATGGGAGACACAGGGGGGTGCGGAGGCAGAAAGGACAGGCAGCTTGTGGTGCTCATTAATAAAGCCCATCAATGTGGGGCTGGCAGCTTGGCATCCTTTTCTGGCAGCGTAAAGGGCAGGGCACCGTGGCAGAGGTTCAGCGAGAAGCAAAAAAGGAAAATCCCCACAAAGCAAGGCACATGTTTCATCTGTCGAAAGGAAAATGTGTGCACTGGTTTCTTTCTTCCATAGGGTGGCAATGGAACCTGGGCACAGAACAGCCGCGTGGTTTCAGCCGCAGGAGCGATCGCTCCGGACGAGCTGCATTAACTCCCCGCTCAAGGTGCTGACTTTGATCTATGGATCCCATACAGCAATTTGGTTTCAGCCCTTCTACCTGCGGGACCACCTCCCGGCCTCCTCCCCCCCCCGCCTTCTGCAGTGAGGGGCATCACCTGAACCGCATTCCTCTGAATTAAGTGTCTGGGCAGCCAGGCTGGCTGTTATCACAGAAGGACCATCTACTCCGGAATTCGCCTCCCTCCCTCCCTCGCCTGACAGAGCTCACATCTGCTAACCTACAGGACACAGCAGAAAGCTCTTTTTTTTCTTTTCCAAGTGTCCTTTGTTTTAAAGTGCTGCCAGTGAAACACTGCAGGTTGCAGTTTGTTTTCTGAAGGGGTTGTGGGGAGGGAGAACAGTCTTTCCCTTGTCTCTGGAAAAGAAAGTAACTGTGCAATTAGAGTTTGATATGCACCTGAGGCATACGGCCTTTTTCTAGAGAAAAATAAAAGCTCAGAAGAAGAAGACCACTATCTAATTCAGGAACACGGAGAGCAGGAGCAGCTCTAGAGGGGTTAGCCATTTCCTATGACTGTCAACACAGTATCCCTTTTGCTGCACTGCAGTGATTTACCCCTAACTTAATACAGGGCATTACCCTTCATAGATGGACTTTGGTACCTTTTTAAGGCAAAAGCATGGCTGTGCTTCTGAGCTTGCTGCTCTTCATATTGGTAGTTTTCCCGAAGAGCTGAGCTTCTTTTTTTTCTCCTTTTATTTCTTATACTTTACCATGGTGCTAAGTTATGGATCTATTAGAAAGGATTAGTTCTGTCCAGAGCATTTCTGTAGTGAGGTGGTTCTGTGCTCCACCACAGGAGCATGAACAGTGTTCAGTGGCTGAGTCGGCTGTAACTTTGGGGTCCTGCAAAAGCAGAACTGGGGAGAACTGCTATTTCTGTTCTTTTAGAAAACTCGTATCCTTTCCTAGAGAAAGGGATAGGAATAAATATTTGCTTTTTGTGTTTAGCCACATATTAGAAGCCAACTGCAATGAATCTGATATAAAGTATGTTTACATTTGAGAGAGGTTTTTCCTGAAACAGTGGATCAGGAGGATATACAGTGCATTTTCTCTCTTAAGCAGAGAAGAAAACCATTCACTTTCTCACAGGTGGTAAAACAGCTGATCCTCTGCTTCAGTGGCTGCAGTGGGAGGTGGCCAGTGCTCTGTGCATCCCCATACCCTCACCCTGTAGGCACGCAGACTCCTGCCAGGTAGGAGTGATAGATGGGGTAGGCAGGTGCTGCTCAGTAGCTGGTGTTAGCATCCCAAGTACAATTTCCAGGAAGATGTTGGGTAAGTAGGTGACAAGCAGGGCACAGCCTAGTAAACAGTGTTTAGAGGAAGTGGAGCTGCAGCACACAGAGTACTTATGATCCCTAAAGGAATTTCATGCTACAGAGTAAAGTGAGGGCATTAGAGATCGACCCGCAGTGCTGAGAGTGGGGAAGGACACCACGAGCTCTGGTCACTGCCAGCTTGGTTCTTCCAGCTGTGCAAGCTCTGAGCACACACCCTGTGTTTCACAAGTACTTTCATCACTAGGCTAGGAAAAAAAAAAATACCAGCAAACCTACTCAGAGCCCTTTATTCTGTTGCTATCGATAGGCCAGTCCCTAATTAATGTGATGGTACTTTCCCATTCCCCTATCACTCTCCTTATTACGAGCCCTTGGCAACATGAGAGGCATATCTATTACTTAGTCATGAGGCACCCAGACCAGCTTGCTTTTGAAACTAAAGACTGTGTACCCCAGGCATACTGTATTTCTGATTTGCATATGGAAAAGGTAGTTAAAAAGCTGATGCCCCCATATTGCTTGCAAGTCAAGTAGCAAAAGTAAATGATTTATCAAGCAAAGGTTACAACACCTGTGCCTTTTTGTCAACAGACACAGAGGATGCCAAGTCAAGTGTTTCTTCTAATAGCGCAAACAGAAATTCAGATTCAAATAACCCCCCAGATAGGACAATTACGTGGGGAGCCACCAAAGTGGCAGAGAGACGGGTGGAGGAAGCAGAGACTGCATCTGCAAAAGCAAACTGATGGAGAAGTGTGTAAGTGGCTGAAGCCAGGCCTGCCCAGCAGCCCTTCTGGGGCTGTTGTGACTGAATCACGACTGACTTAAATCAGTTTCATCCCTGCTCTCTTCTGCATGGAGCTGTAGTCTGGCTACAACCTTTGTTGATACAGGAATACAGCCTTTCTTCGAGTAAAATATTATATAAATTGTAAAACACTCCTTTAAGGGATTATATTTGACGCAATCTGACATAAATTAGAACATGCTGCTAATGGAAATGTCTATTGCTAATTTTTATAATGCCCATTAAGAAAGGCATGTACTGTTTTTGGTTGTTTAAAAACAGCACAGGACAGAATGATCCTTGCTCAAATCCAGCCACAGCGTTGTACATTTGTCTGCGATTTTATTCCAATGTTCTGTGAAAGCCCTTGAATGCCCATGTATGGGAAATGCGACTTCTGCAGAACGGCACTGTCACATCCCTGTGCACAGACACAGTTTTGCAGCACTTTAAGTCAAATAACTGTGATGTATAACCATTGCCTATAGTCGAATGACCCGCCAACGGGAAGAGAAAATCAAAGCAACCGAAACGCTGATCATAATGCTTCCTTCTAACTTGTAGCTGGACTGTAATTTCTCCCCCCCGCAAAAAAAAAAAGAGTTCAGATATGATCTTTGTTGTTACAGGAGTAAAGAGTTGCTTAACCCTTATGTTGAAGCCTGACTTGTAGAAGCTGTGTTTGCTGCTTCCCCTTGTCGAAGGGAGCTGTGTGGCCTGACGGTTAGGGGTCCTCAGGACCCATATTTTAACCCTAGTCTAAGTGTACTATAAAAGCCCTGATGGAAAGCAGCCACCCCAGCTGCTTTTAATAACACAGCCCTATTTGTTTTTATATTTTCATTTTGAAAGTATCCTAAGTGATCCTCCTCATTTATACAATAACGTCCTGCAAAAAGTATTACAAAAGGACGTCTTTGTTTAGAGGAACCCTAGGTAAATCCCCAGTCATCGCAGCCAGTATTTTTACCTCACTCTTCTGATTTAAAATGTGGTCAACTTCAGAGTTGTTTCATGAATAAGTAGTGAGTTTTACTCCCTGATAAATTATATATTTAGTACCAAGTGGGCTGCGGTGGTGCAGCGATGTATAGAAGCACAGAGATGCGGCCGGAGCCGGAGCCTGGGAGTCAGTCTCTTCCCCACTGCAGCATGTTTGACTTTAATTGAAAGACGTGCTCCAGTATTGTTTTTCATATTACAGCACTGTTATTCACTATGCTGCATTATGGAGAGGCAGCTAAAGTAAGGTAGAGCACTTAAAATGATTCAAGTCATAAATAAGGAGGAGAAGAGTTTACAGTCAACAAACTTATCTGGGAAGCCGCTGTTGCAGGATGCAAGGAAGTTTAAAATATTTTTGGAGACTTCATGCTGTTGTGTCCTACTCCACGATCAATTTGCCAACTAGTTGTTTTTCAAGTCCTCTGGAAAAGGTAACGTACCATTCTCCAAAGGGTTTCAAGTTTCCTGAGCTATGAAGGGAAAGACCAAACGCTTAAGGACTTTAGCAGCATACCTCACCATTCCTGCTTCCTGCCTTCAGTGTATTTCTGTGTATTCCAGTTGTTCCCAAGACTGGAGAAATACAATTTAAACGTGAAGGCACACGAAAACTTGTCACGTAAATGAACCGAACAAAGGAAGAGGCCTGAAATCGGGGTGCAGGCTGTGTTTTGTTAATGTGTGAACAAAAATCAGAACCTGATGGGTTAAAGCCCTGCTCTGCACTGCCGGTGTACTTTCTTTGACCCTATTTAATGCAGAGAAGGTTGGAGATCCAATGTAGTTTAACCTGTGCTGTCGACAGAGCTATAAACTAAAGCCCCTAACAAATTGTACACAAAGAACAGATAGCAAGAAAACACATTGTGTTGGCGGGCGTGTGGCTACAGCCCTGCAAACTGAACACCTTGGGTGCTGGGTGCCTTGTGCTTCATCGGGAGCGTAGGTGCTGCCGTCACAACAAGGAGGGCTGCGGGATGTGACAGCCATGAATCTGCACACTGATGAGGCACATGGACAGAGATGACTGGAAACAACTTACAAGAGCTAAAAGTAGTACTCCACAGTTTGCTGGTCACCAAAACCATTACTTTTTAGTTACCGCCGCCGCCTCGACGCAAATATTCCTGATGTTTGCCTTTGGAAGAATTGTAGCACAGTTAAGCAATCACTTCAAGCTACAAACTGCAGTTGTCCTAAAACAGTGCTTCTACTCACTTTTTTATACCTTCTCCCCCATGATAACGTGATATTAAGCATTGCCTTAATTTTTTCAACATCTGGCTCAAATTAGCTGCTAACAAAACTGCCAACAACTATTTTCTTAATCGACCCTGGGAATTTGATACAGCTTGGAAAAAGCACATTTAAACCTTGTCCTTCTCCTAAAGAAACACAAATGTTTACTTGAGCTTCTGATTCGACCGTAGCAGGTCTATGAATTCAGCTAACCCAGCTTTATAGGCCTGCCTCCACCGGACTGTTTTCTCTTTGTGTAAGGAAACAGATGTGCTCGCAATTACAGAACCGCCTGCTTGCTCAAACCCCCATGCAAATGCCCAGCCAGGAATTTGAGGCTATTCTTTCTGAACGTGGAAGTCTTTGGCAAAGGCTCCCATTGGGTTCAGGAGGGGACTGAGGTGCACGGTTACCTGACAGCTCTCTCTCAGCTCCTTTGGAATTGCAATTAAATGCACTGTCTAGGGAACAGCTTGGAGTCAAAGTCTGAAAACTCAGTCCTAGAGGAACAAAATGTGCACTAGCAGCAATATCTTAGAAAGCGAGAGAGATCTTTCCAGTCACAAAAGCAGCGTTATTGCTACATAAGCCCAAAAAAACACAACAGACAAACAAACTGCAAGTGACATTTCACTGTAGTTACTGAGACCATGTGGGTGAAGTGACAGCAGCAATGCAGCTGGCTCCGCGGGGACACGTTAGAGGACACTGAAGAAGAAGAGGGTGCAGGCATACAGAGAAGTCGAAAGCGGCCCACCTGAGTCTGTTGAGGGATATTTACAAAGCTTGGATCCCGTGGTCCAACACTGACGAATCGGTTTGCGGGGGAGGTGCTGGGTGTCGAGTAGGCTGTGAAGGGAAGGGACACATGCGTTGAGGAAGCGGCACTAGATTGCACACGAACAACACCAAAACACACCATCTCAGAGCCACCTAAGCAGATGTTTAACATAGAAATGTACAAACGTTTTAGAGAGCGAGAGTTTGGTTTTAGACACTGGAGAGGCTTGGCCCTAATGATGGGGGTCATGTGTGAGCTGGGCCAGGGCTCCTTGCAGTAACAGGGCAGCGCCGTGGTGCTGGGAGTGGTGCTGCGAGAGCCTGGGGGGGGCGGTCCTGGCATGGCGCATGCATCCCTGCTCTCACTTTGCTACGTGGGGTCTTTCACAGAGGTTGCAAAGCAGTGAATTTACTGAAGTGCTTACTAATTATTTTGTGCTAATCCAGCATTCTCTCTCGACATAAAGTTTTGGTTTCCATACTGCTGTGGTCTGCACTCTCTAAAATGTTCACTTGATGTGTTTGACAAACTAGGAAGATCCTTTCGGTAAAAAATTAATGGGTTGCAGTTTCACTGGGTGGTAAGTGCAATCAGTCTGAAGGCTGAAGCTGCCTTTAAAAACTGGAATGGCTCCCATAAATGTAAAGCTATTAAATGCAATGCAAGCCAAGAACCCAGATTACTTCCAAACTTGAAGTACTTTAATGATTTTGTTGTTGCATTATATTCTCCACTGCAACCGTCCACAATGCCACGTACTTCCAAATTCAAAAGCTTTCAATGCATTTCAGTCTCCCTCTCATTTAAGAATCCCCCATGCAATCTTCTCCTTTGTTCAGTTTTTGCATGTTCAGATCTAAATTGAAATAACCTAAATAGACCCCTTAATACCAACAGCGATTCCATCTATTTTAAATATATTTATGGGAATGCATTCTGCTGAATAAAATCCCCAGACAATCTAACTATCCAATGAAAAGAGAAAAAAAACAATGTCTAAAGGAAAGTTCTGTGCCAAATTCCAGTCAGGCTAAATATAATGTTCAGGCCTCAACATTACAGAAAAATACAGTGAGTTAAGAGTCAGAGGAGACACTGAGCTGTCTGTGCAGACAAAGCCTGTTGCCTTTCTTACGGCAAAATGTTTGGTGAGGACTCATTGAGTTGGAGGAGTCTCTGGTTCAAGGCTGAACCAACCCAACGGTCCACCTCATCCACTGCCCTCTCTTATGGAGATCACAAGCAGATGCACAGGTTCTGATAAGAGCCACATAATTTACTTTCCCAAGTTCTTTACCACCCTCTGATTACTTTCAGTTGAAGGACAGCCCTGTACTCCACTGCCTGCGGGGGATTTCCCACTGGTGAAAGCGCAGGCTACCCACACAAACTCCTGGCATCCCATAAATCCCTTTGGTGAGGGGTTCCCAAGTCTCTAGGAATGCAGAACTCTTCCCTTGGCTCTCTACCTGAATCTCACAAACATTTCCGGATGCCTCCTTATTCTCACAACTCAGTGAGATAGCAGAAGTCACCTGAAGTCACCCAGGAACTGCACAGCTTCATTTCTTACTGATCTGAAGGGAGATAAAGCACTCCTGTCTTCCAGCAATGAATTTTCCCAGTTGTTTCTGGTGAGGGGAGCTTTAATTTCAAAACAGCTAACACTTTACTAACTCTCACAAAAATCATGCAAGGACCACCTTTCCCACTCATAGATTTAAAGGAATTTTTAAGCGCACTAATTCATTTTTCCACAATGATTTTACAAGTTGCATTGTTTTGGAGTATCAACAGCTACACTGGTTGTTATTCCTGTCTGCAAATCAATGAAGAAGTGAACCGAGTCCATTTGGTGAGTTGTTCTCCTTGCCTTTTTGCAGTGTTAATTTGCTTAATAATTCAAAGAAGCCAGAAGTCTGAAAGGATTCATCCCTGTTGCTGGTGCCACATATAAAGATTTTTATATATGCACTGTCTTATTTTCTTAATTTAAGTACCGAGCCCTGTGTCATGCAAGAACAAAAATTCCTTTCACAGTGGGGAAATCAACAAAAAGCTCAGAAATCAACCATTTGCTGTTTGGTTCTTCTGGGCTACTTTCAGGGAAGCAAAATGAATGGAGAGGCCATTCAATCCCTTGGAGCAGGTAAGTCCCACTCAGAAGGGATGGAACTCAAGACCTTGTTTAGAGCTCCCTGTTGGCAGATGCTTATGCCAACCATGATACTTGGTAGAAAATCAAAGGGAAACCATCAGAACAATGTCTTCTGGGTGCAAACAGATTCCAAAGCATTTAAATAAAAAGTCCCATCAAACCTTTCTGGGTGAATTACTTGGTACACCTTTCTTCCATAATGCTTCAAACTATGTTCAACTTTTTGAAAATACTCAGATGTCAGTGTGGTATTTCCTTAAGGCACCTAACTGCAGTGCTAGAGCCAAGAAGCAGAGCACTGACACTATGGGGAACACACATGCAGAGCAGGCTTTGTGCTGGGCTCTCCCAAGCTGCTGGACCCACTTCACTGCAAAAAGGTCCTGAGATGCTGGAGGATTAAACTGGCCATTTTGGCTCAGAATGTTACGTTGACAAGGAGTGATTATTAGCAGTGACTCCTGTTAAAGCACAGGAAGCTGGTCAGAAAAGGAAGCAGTACCGAGTATTGCTTCTACAGTCTTCTTGCCATTTCTTAGAGATCTGGTGTATATACCCTTGTTTGACATGGAGGTAGGATTCCTGAAAGTCCTGCTACTTCTGATCTCAGTATTCTGTCCTAAGATTAAGGGGAAAACAACTCACAATGGTTTATGCTTGGTTAGGTTGTTTTGTGGTATGCATAGATACCCTAGCCCTGTCGTGGGATCTTCGCACTCCTTTTTACAAAAGGGAAATGCCACAGCAGGGAAAGGAACAGAAGCCAGGTCTCTGAGGCAGATCTCCTGATCTTTATCAGCTTTGCTCTATGGGAATTGCACAAACCTGGGTGGTTTACACTAGCCCACAGGTAGCCCGCTGGGCTTGAGCAGGAACATCTTCCTGCCCAGCCTAGTCTTCCCGCTACTGGAATTCACTAAAGGTTGTTTGCAACATCATAGCCCAGAGCCAAGGAAATGAATGTGATGCCACAAATTTGCTATGATGCTTCACTTCAGGAACAAGCAAAACAGGAGCTGGCAGGGAAAGAACATTTGCTCACACAGACAGCTTTGATATTTAGCCAAAATGGCAAGAAATTGTATGAAAGACAAGACAAACAAACAGTTTTGGGAATGTCATGTATTTTGAAATTGTCGGCAGTAGCTGAATGTTAATTCAAAATATACTTTCCTGAAATCATTTCTATGAAGTATAGAAGCGTTTTGTTTATCAATTCTGGATTGAAAAGAAAAACTTTTGGTTGATAATCTGGATGAGCAATAATCTAATGAATCACTATGTCTGTCTATCACAGACCAAGTCAACAGGTGCGTGTGCTCGATAGGAAAAGCTGTACTCTTTGCAGAGGACTGGGAGCCACTCTAGCAGTTGTGGAGTTGTAGTGAGAGAATTAACTGGAGGAACATGATGCTATACAGCAATTCCTACCACAATGCACTGTGCAGCTGAGTATCTTAGAGGGAACTGCACATTCTAACAAATTAAATGATACAGTCATCACCCTCTTTTTTATGGATGGAGAAAGGAGCAAACAGAAAGCTGAAATGGCTTGCCCAGGGGGTGCTCAGTCAATGCACAGCAGAGAAGGGGAGAGAAATCCAATCTGATTATGAATCCAGTACTATAGCCACGAGATCATTCTTCTCATCCTGACACAAATGCTGTTTAACAAGAAAACCCCTTTGTGCTAAGGGACATTATCTGATAACAATCTTGCCCAACAAGGGAAAATAGCAAAGTTTTTCCGCATGCAGAATTGTGAACCTCAGAAAATGACATTTAGTTAAAAAAATGCTCTTAGCAATGACGGTGTACAGAATGGCAATATCTTAAGACTCCAAATGGGAATGAGGGCCGCAGATTCTAACGCACAGATTCAGTTATGATAGCAATAGAGTCCAACTGGCATGTAGTAAGGTGGTGTTTTCTTTGGGCAATGAGATATCAAGCCCAGAAAATTGTCTGGTTTTAGAAAATATTGTTTTGTGTTTGTTATGGGATACCAACAGAAGATCAGATGTGAAATAAGATTGTAATTTTGGGGCTGTGTCTGATACTGAGGATATGTTCTATTGGGACAGCTTTTTATGGAGGACAAATGATTCCTCCCAAAACCTCATGAAACCCATCTCTGTTGTGTCATCTCACTGAGGAAAATGCTGGCTTTCCAAAGGGATACAATGCGCAGCTGAAGTGCTCAACTCCCAGATCATGCCTGGCCACCCAGTAGTGGTAAATCCCCGGTGTGCATCTCCAGGGGCTCTTCCTTCCTCGGACAGTGCTAATGTTCGTGCTTTGGTTAATGTCACAGCTGGAGAGTTTCACTATTGCTCTGAGAATCATTAACCACCTTGTTGTGATTTTTAGCTCTCATTCCCAGGAGGCCATGTTGTATTGAACAGCTGCTCCTGGCTCCTGCACCCCTCAGGAGGGCCATATTCCAATTTTTGGTAGGGCCATAACTGTATTTTGTTTCTGCAGAGGGTTTTTTTTTTTTGCTAGACCAAAAAAGGGAAGGAGAATGGAGCAAATGCCAACCCTTTTCACTCCATTTCCTTGGGTGGTGGTGGCGGGGGCGGGGGGGAGGCTTCATTCTCTTCCACACAGCTAAGGAGAGAGTCTGGCCAAAATCTAACATCACTCCTCTCTTTGTTGCATAAGTGACTTTCCAATATCCTAGAGCTCTGCAGGGCAGTCAGCCATAACCCAGCGACACTGCCGAACTGGTGCACTCGAGCAGCCCGTCACCATGGAAAACACCTTTTTGTGCAGCTTTTATGAAACTCTGGTGAATCTGCACTTGCTGTTTGTAGGCTAATATTTAGTTAAGAAAAAATAAACACCAGCATAAATGGAGGGTTGGTACTGATTGACACGCTGAATGATGTCCAGTGGGCCCTTACTGAAAGGCTAGGCACTTTGCATTGTCCTTCTCTTTATGTAGCCAGCCACTTCCACTGGCTTTAGTATGTATGCAATGTTTTTTTTTTTTTCTTAAAAAGCATTTCCTACAGTCTACTTTTCTGTCAAACTTGTTCCTAAATTAAATTATATGTTTCTTTACAAGTCAATTCACTATTATCCAAAACCCTTGTTTCTTACCAGAAGGAAGATGCATGCCTGACTATGTACAGACCTATATGTTTAGATATCAGCGTAGCTAATTAACAAACAGTAATTATTTTCCTAATCCTTTGTTTAAATACCATTAACTAGCTGCTCTTGAGAAAACCTCCATTCCCAATTAACGTGGCAGCTGTCTGCTGAACACTGAGCCACAGTGACCAGCCTGAGCCGACACCAATGGCGGTGTTCTGCTAACTTCAGTGGACCAGTGCCAATTTTTATGCCAGCTGAGAATCAGGCCAACACGCCTTTAGCTTGTTTACATGATCACAGTATCACAAAAAAATCGGTATTAAGATTAGTGCTGAAATGATGTTGGGATTTTTTTTTTCTTTTAGACACCACATACTGCCAGTAAACTGAGTCACAACTGTGATGACAAATATACATTGACCTACTTTCATTTTTCCCAGTTCTGAAGACCAGGAGATAGTAGGCATTGCTGACTCTATTAAGTGATAACATGACTAAACATTAACCTTTTAGATTCTGCTGTTGTATCTTAGTGATAGGCCTTAAAAGATGGTATCTCCCGTCAGAAAGCATCAAAACTTCCTGATAGCGCAAGTGTTAAGTGTTGGTCTAAGGTCAGAAAGAGAAGCGGAGGGGAGGGAATGAATCAACTGCTTGTTTCAACGAAAATTTGCTGATCAGTTCTAGAAGTCCTGATTCTATAAGATCACATTCACAATCTTACCAGACTATCTCATACTAAAACCCATTTGATTTTCTGAGCAAGCTGGAGCATCTTGCATAGTTTGCGGTTGTGTACTTTTGCAGAGCAGAAGGCAGTGCAAAGCTCTAAGAACAACTGGGTTTATAAAACGCCCCACGGAACCTGAGAAAATCTGAACAGTATATAAAGGTTTAAAAGTTTCAGCTTCACAAGTTCTGAATAGCAAATCCCTTTTTTTTTGCATCAAGCAGTGGTTGCATATAGCATTTAAATAATAAGCCTGAAAAGCACACAAAGGGATTTGCTCTTTCGATTAGATTGATTTTTGTTTGTGGATGTTATTTGGACACCCTTCACTGTGGAACAAGTCCCCTACAGTTGCCATTAAAGCACTGAAAGCTTTCCTTTTGTTTTTAAATGTCAGTTTGAGCATAGCTTCATTAAATCATTTCACAATTAACTCCCTGCACATCCAGACTTTTTAAAAACATCAAACCCAGCTGAATTGCATTTGTTTCCCAGCAGAGTGAGTCCAAAGTGGTATCCCCAAGTGTGTATCCAGGAATTTGTATATTTGACTTGTGGCTACACAAAATACATATGGGAGCCGTGTGGGTGGTGGAGAGAGGATGAAAGCTTTCTCCCTGGGCCTAAGAAATACCATAGCTTGCCCAAAACACAGGGCTCGGGAACCATGTCGTACAGGAAAGACGCCTGGGTTAGTCTAAGAAGACTTATTCCCAAAAGAGCTATAAATGAACAGAACTCGAAAGAGTTGTTAGTTTAGCAAGTGTGTGTAAGCACTAATGCTTTCTGTGAGGCTGTCTGATTTCTGTGTAGTATCTAAACTCTAAGGTCTGTCTTGAGATACCAAATTGCCTCCTCAAATCTTTAAGGATGCCAAAGGTCCCAGCTCCGCGACCTAACTTAGCTACAGGCTTTGATTTCTCTTTCAGGTAGTTATGTGAAATGCCAACAAAATCAGAGACAAAACCGTAACCTTCAGCTACCTCTCTTCTCACTGATATAAAACAAGCTAAGAATTTGGTCACTCATACAGAGAGCAGAGAGCTCTCCTACGTCCTCCGAGCTAGTCCAGTCCTCATCTCTGACCAGGAGATAGAGGACGACGGCAGCACGCTGTGCGCTGCTGTCAGCCCTTGCTTCCCGCTGCGTCTATACTTACTTGGAGAAGTGGGAGAGGTGGCCCCTCCTTCTGTTGATGTAGTTGGAGGTTTTGTGTCTGGCACTGGCAGAGGCACAGGCCTAGCCATTGGTGGCGGAGGTGGTGGTGGCAACATTGGGGTAGGAAGGAATGGATTGTGCACCTTGCCTTGGCTGCTACCATTGGGCTGCCGAAAAACAAGCAAACAGACAGAAATTATACTAAAAACCAGCTATTTGGAACCTCCAGTAATAACAGTCCAGTTTCAAACTATGTGCACTATATTTACAAATACTTTGGAAAAGAGGTGGCAAAGAGTGCTGTTTCTAAATCTCCACTGATTTCAAGGAACGCTGTTTCAAGCCCTGTGAACACTGTGAAACTAAGGAAATTCCCACTTTTAAACATGTGTCTTACTAGCAACGGGTCTGAATTGCTCTGGATTAAATTCTGGCACTCTTTACCTCTCCTGCAGCCCCTTACCCATGCTCAGCAAGCATTTCGGCAGTATTTTCAACTCCTTGCCTGTCCCATATCTGTGCCTCTGCTATACCCTTAGGATATCAGTGCCTAGGACTCGAGTGTAAATTTCTTAAAGATACTGCTCATTAAAAGGAAAAATAAGCATTTCTGGTGGTCTTAAAAGTCATGCTGATATCTTATTACAGGAAAAATGAATGAGTGTATATTAGAGCAACTGCGCTCCCACATCCCTTTTGAGTTAGCAGTGGTGCAGCTCGCAGGTTAGTAGCCATTATGATTCTGGGAAGAAACAGCTGAACTTAGAACTGCTTCATTCTGCACATTAGGAAAAATTCCTCCGTGTATTTAGTCTGGGATGTGGTCAGTCCCAGGCGGAATGGGCCTAGCCGCGTGAGTGCTGGCTTTCAATTAATCATCTGAAAAACCTGTCTGTATGTGAAAGCATTTTCAAGCATCACAAAACCAAGAAGCGTCCTTGGAAAAACAATGCCACCCTTCCCCCTTCCAAGTTGTGGCATTTACATTTTAATACAGCCTGGACACTTGAAAACCATACGCAGAGAGATGCCAAATGCCGTCATAAAGAGAAAGTAGGACAGCCCGTGAATCAGGTGTTCCATTTTAGTGACAAAAATGAGATCACTTTCGACGGCACTCTGCAAATTGATCTCAGTGCAGTTCTTCTGGCACTGAGCATTTGCTTTTCCGTCGATGATAAAAGCTCGGCTTTAAACAGAGATCCATATTCTAAGTACTGCTAAATAAAATAATATTTTAATTCCTGTTAAGGTTTCCATTAGCCTGAATTACTGGGGACAGAACACTCATCCTGGCAAACACTTGGGACCTCATTTTCATTTCACCTGCTTTGGCACTGACAAAAAGCCTTAAAGTCGTGTAGGTGCAAATCACACCCGTGCTAGAGCAAAAATGGTTTAGGGCATAAATAAAACTCCAATTCATCCGCATTTTACTTAGCAGCACTCCTACTGACTTCAAAGACTGCAGTGTTTGCAGTGAGAAGCAATCCTTCAGGGATATTTATTTTTCCAACATCCAGTGCCATTAATAAACTAATATATTAGTGACATCTCTCAAACACTATCTTGTCTCACAATTAGGTCCCTTTTTTTTGCCAAGAAGACCCCTGCTGTATGTTCATCGTGAGTGTGCTAACAGTTCATAATGCTGAATGGTTTGGGATAAATTAAGCAAATGAATACTCAAGGAAAAAGAAAAGCACTATATTGATTTGTTGTCTAGACATAAATGTATCTGCTAACATATTGCAGACATTATTCAAAGCCAGTCCTGGCTGGAATAAGTAGAGTTGGTTTTTCTGCTAGGGAAAGGAAAGCACCGAGGACAATATAGCTTATTAAATAAGTGTAATAAATTAAATGCTAATAATTAAACTAATTCTCATTAACACTTTCAATCCTATGTATGTAACAGTCATTTTGCCAGTTATTACTTCATTGGCTGGAAAAAGTTACAGGCATTACACTTCATGAAATATTCAGAGCATCATTTTAGGTATGATTTACATAAAATTTATAAATTCTGTATTTGACCGGAATGCTATTTCAATAACAGAGAGATGATTCACTTTATTTGATTAAAAAAATGAAAATGGTTACTTGAAGCTTTGGAACTCTGCTTAATTTTTCATAGAGATAAGGAGAAAAGATAACTGCTCACAGAAATAACAAACCATAATAAACTGTACTTTTAACATCTTGAGTTCAAGTACTGGTCAACTTGATCTAAAGTGCTATAAGGCAGTATATTTTTTTTTTTTAATGAACTTAGCTGATCTGAAACATCTGTTTCTCACCCTCCCTTTTCCTGCTTCTTCCCCCCCGCCCCGCTCTCCCCTGAACTTCAGAAATAATTAATAAAAATTATTCTGCCTTCATATTTTGTTAACCCTCATTCCACTGGGGTTACAGTGCATACAGCATAGCCATTTATGGGGGGACCAGAAGGTCACTGTGTCACTGCCTCCTCCGACACTTTAAGTTGAATTCACCACAATGTGGTCGAGAGGGTTTTGTTACTGTTTTTTTTTGAGCAATATTTTTTGCCATGGCAGCATTTATTTCTCCTTCCAACGATAACTCAAGGTGTGCTCCTGTGAGCAACATGCTGTTAAAATAATCCCGTTAGCCCACGGTTAATTTTACATAGGACAAACACTTCTGAAGAAATAAAAACGGCTTCCTTACATTTAGGAACCCCACCTGTCCAGCCTGCTGACCAGCGTCGGGGCAGACAAGTTGGACAAACTCTTTCAGAGTCTCCTGAGGATGATAGCGGATTGCTGGGTGTGAGAAGTATGGCCCAGGCTGTTGGATAATGGGTGATGTTGGAAAATGAAGAGTCGATGGTGTTGCATGTGGACTTGCTAAAGGAAAGAAAACAAAGAAGTTATAGAGAGTTTTGCCTTTGGAAAAGAAAACAATTCAAATCTACTGTCGTTTTTTTCAGCCTTTTTAAAAACGGTACCATATTGCTTACACATCTGATCTTCACAATTAATATATCAGACCACATTGTGTCCTATGCTCACTCCATCTAGACCCTGGGAGCAAACACAGCCAAACGTTTTAAAGGGTTTGCTGGGTTTTTAGTGGACACGGAGAAAGAAATCAGCAGCCCTTTGTGAACGTGAAAACTGTTCATCACTTTAAGAGCAGCTCCAATCAATCAGGCAATAAAAAATGTATTTGGGAAATTAGGGTTGATTTAATTGGCATTTCATGTAACTTGGATTTGCACATAGGAATCCATTTGGTATTGTACTGTAAATGGCTGGTAATTTAAAGATGCACTAACACTTCTTGTTGCTTTTTTTTTTCCATCTCAGTTTAGGAACATTTATTTTAAGTAATCTGTTTTCATCTAATGAACATGCACAAAGTGGCAAGATCATTTTGAAAATTACATTTACATTACTCCTGAATAATGTTAGGCTCATATCTTCCACAAGCCTCCAGCCTGCACTCACGGATGAGGTTTAATTTGGTGAATTTATAGGCCAACGAGCTGGCTGTGAAAAAGAGAGCTGGAAAATGTGCCGGAGTGAAGGTACAGAGTGTAATGCACGCGAGCCCATTGGCAATGACAAATTTTACCTCGGCTGATTCCTGCAGAGCTACATGCGCAGCTGAAGGCAGACTTATGCTCTCCTACTTCATGCGACACCCTCGTCCTTTGAGACAGATTGGGCCGGACCCTCGTTAGTCAACAGTGCTTGCCACTACTTGCTGTCACCAAGCGGCAGCAACACTGCTGTTTACAGCACTGTGACTTCTCCCTTTCCCCTCTAAAATGGGAATTTGCTCTCTCTTTACAATGGCCAGATGATGTGGCTGAACACAAGCTCCTCGGTGAATCACAGTTTAATTCTCACCCTGCAGTGATCACTGTATCCCTGTGCTCCCTTGTGTGCTGTCCTGGTAGTCCTTCAGGGCTGTCCACGTGCAGTTACTGCACTTGCTCACCGCACGTACCCGGTTAGATAAAGGCTGAGCAAGGCAAGCAATGTCCTACAGAAACTTGTGTGTTGGCTTTCTACTAAGTTAAATACACAAGGGGAGAACAAAAGCCTTTGGCACTTTTGGAACAATTGCAGAGATGCAGGAAAGTGAACCAATCAAATACAGACAAGCAAACACCCGTTGCATGACAAATGTCATGAAAAAGCCTCAGATGAATAAAAACTGAAATCTGCTTCTTAGTCCTGATCATCACCAGTTTAATAACATGACACTACTATAATTTTGTTCTTAGCTTACTAAACCATTAGCAAAATCAGAGCCTGAAGATGTGTATAAAACACATCCTCAGAGACAGCAGCAAGGAATCCTACTGCATTACCCTATGAGCGTTTATTAACGGTTTGCTGGGCAGCACTACTATGCCCACCTTTCTACCCAATGAGAATGGTTGCCTTGACACCCATGAAAAAGGGCTGCACTCATGCCTGTGTGCTGACATGGGATGGACACAAAGCTGGACAGTGCTCACAGCTATCCCATGGCCAAGGCCAACACCTGGGTGCCCAGCCTGCTCAATCTGTCCACACTGCTGTGCATAGCTCTCTCTTCTTGTTTGCATGTTTTACAAACACAGTGAGTTATTTCTTACTCACTTCAAAACTAACAGGCTTTTTTTCCTCAGTTTTATTATAGTATATTTAACCACTCTTCAGAAGAAGAATCCAAATCCTCCAAGATCTTCTTAAGTGCGCTCTTAAGACTAAAACAATGTGGAATTCATCTTAGTAAATGTGGTTGTCTACCATCCAGGCTCGCTGTCCCAGACACAGAGTGAACCAAGCAGAAGGAATGGAACCAAAGGAACCATTCCACTCACCAGTTGAGACTGCTGCCTTCAGCCAGCACTCCCTACAGCCCCACGATTCCACTCAAGGCCCCCATTCTCCCCAACACCCATCCCCAGGTGTAGCTGCTTTAATGGCACTTAAGTCATAGGTATGAATGCACTGTCACCTCCTCCCGGCAGCAACACTCATTTTAGAGCTTGTCAAAATATTTTGCCATGAGTATTTGTTCAGCAGAAGCTGGGAAGCATTTTGATGACTACAACAAAATTTTTGTTAGCATACATTTCTGTTTTCGTTTGGTGTAAAACATTTTTTTTTTCTCTTCCCTTTTATCTCTGTTCATATCTCCCCCCTTTCTTCTATGCCAAAGGAAAGATGAAGGATGGAGATTAATGTGAGAAGTGAAGGTTTGCATGGAAAACATCTAATTAAGTAACAAATACCTTGTGATGTTTTTTAATATTTATTAAAAAGAATCATCTTAGCACCCAGCCTGTCCGTGCTATATGAAACTATTGCATAACTGCCCTGTGTTTGTACACATCTGGGAACAAATGTGTTCCCTTTCTTCTGCTGAGTGAAAAGGAGATAGGAATGCTGTCTTCAGTCCAACAAGAAGAAATAAAAAATTGTACCCAGGGAACAAGTGGAAATTCTGAGACCACGCTCTATTTAATTTTTCCAAGGTTTGGTTCTGCATACGATAATTTAGAAAGTGGAAATATTCATAGACATGGAAGTAGTAGATCTTTGCTGCCTTTGACCTCTGCAGCATGTCAGAGTAGAAAACAAAGTGGAAAGCATTTGTCAGTGGTCTTTCTGAAGACAGAGAGAAGCAAAAGGAATGCAGAAGTGATTGGCAATAATTCACAACAGTAAAGTGCTGCAAGAAGGAGAAAGTGACTCCTCTCCTGAGTCTTGGCCAGCTCTGCAGCACAGCCTCGAGGAGCTTCCTGCTGGTCCTAGGAAAGACCGGGGGAAGGAAACAGGACTGAACAGGCACCAGTCCTCTGGCTGGGCCAAATGTAGGGTTCATTTTCTCAGCATAGATGGATTGATTTGAGACATGATGGAATAAGGAACTCCAAAAGGTTTGGTTTTGCAGTCTCTGACTGGAAAATACCCAAATTCTCAAGAAGCAGTAGGAAGGGCTGCTTGTTAAGAGGAAGAATCTACTGCCATTAAACAGAACAGCAATGGAAGTGTGCCTGCCTTAAACTAGAGAGAGAGAATTCACTGCCAAAGGCTAAGAACTGCAGCTCATATACAGACAACTACTCTGACGGGTGGTTGTGGACACTCACTGTGCTGTGCAAAACCAGTCTTTCCAGCAGGTGCTGAGGGCATAACATAACCGTGTTTCCAAACACACAGATCCTCACAAACATTTTTAATAACTCAATTGATTCGTTGTTATTTCCTCTACTCCTCCTAAAGGTCATTTTAGTCACAATTCACAGAAATGCTTGACAAAAATTCTGAAGTCACTCCGTCCTCAAGCCATGCCTAGAGTGATGTGAATTTTTCTGCATACAGGAAGGGGCTATAGCTACTTATGTACTTCTGATGGGCAATTACAAGTCTCAATCAGTGACTGTAAATTCCTTGAGATCTTCAAATGGAAGATAAAACAGATCTTTGTCTATTATTTATTTACTTATTGACTTATTATTTATGTATCCCTAAGCAGCTCCACGCTGCCAAACCATATTTCTCTTGGCGTCTTTCAGCTTGTGACATTTATATTTTATTACTGACCTCACTAACTGACATGAAATATAAGTCCTACCACCTATGAAAATAAGCGTACTCCAGATTGGAGCTTCACTTCTACCTACTGTAGGTATGGAGGATTTGGACTATCTGGTGTTATTAAATCTGTTGTTTGCGTGGGGAGGGGCTGGCGGCAGGAATTCTCCTTCCATCTCAAGGCAAGCATAAATATTTCAAAGCACACATGATTCTAATTCCATTGAAGCTCACTTGAAACATCCCCGACTTTTTATTGCAAATGAGATGATAATGTATGGTGGCCTGCAACAGATATACCAGTATTTTAATACTACTGCTATTGGGCCAAGTAATTACTCAGTACAGCTGTTGCATACTATACTGGATTTTTGAGCATTTTATGAGTTTGTGGTGCTGTGCTGCATAGAATAAGAGGGTTTCTCAGGCTCCTTCCCTGGAGCAGTCCTACTAAAGATCCATGGGATCCTTTCTCCCATGAGCACTAGTTGATGTGACAAAGGGACTTTGTGGTCACACCTGCAGCGCTCAAATTTCTCCACCAGCACAGTCCAACATATGGGAAAGACATATTGATCCATCCACCTTCCATCTCCTCTTCCAAAAATCCTTGCCAAGCCCCTTCACATCTAGATGATTAGGATGAAAATCCTGTCTTCATAAAGTCGTCAGAAGTCAATAAAGGGGTCATTTTGTGTTGCCTTCTTCCAGCTAGGAAAAGACCCTGCACTCCTCGCCTGTTCAAGGAATTAGCGATCTGGGGATGCAATCCCACTGTCCCTTCAGTGGGTCAGCTTTGCTAGGGCGCAATGACGAGATACATCCTGCATAAAGTGATGGTTAAGTTTACTAACAGCTCATTAAAGATTGATCAATCTTCCTAGAAATAGTAACATTATAATCATAATGAAACAGGATCACTTATATCAGCTTGTTTTTGAGGCCATTATAATTGGCTTCATTACAATTAAGAAAGTTTTTTTTTTTTTTTTTTAAGTCATTTCCCTGGAAATGTGATGGAACAGTTTGTTCTGCTAGATATTTCCACTTCAGGCTCCTAGGTTACTTTAACTCCCTGAGTGCTGCAGGCCTTCTGCTAGCATTTAAGTGATGCAAGTGCCAGTTCAAATTATGCAAGATGTATCCCACCCTTTGTACCCCAAAGGTACTTACTCTCAAAATTGACCATATTAGAGGACTAATTGGCTAAGCCACCATGCTGGCTGATGTGAAATGCTTCCAAACATCATGAAACAGCTGTGTTTATCGGAAATATGAAGAGTGACTTTTTAATAAGGAGATCTGGCAACAATCCAAATTTGTTGAAAGGAACTTACACTTCTGTGTATAATACAATGCAAGAGGTGAAGCATAGAAGCCTAAAACAATAGCTTTAAGTCCAGAGATTTTTGTGATGAAAGCAGTTACCCAAACAAGAAACAAAATAATTAAGAAAGTTCGTCTGGGACTTGCAGAGGTCCTGAGAGAATTCATTACCTGCTTTTCAGTTTCAATGGGAGTCCTTGTAACTCTTTCAAAGCTTCCTGAAAGTCCCCACTTTTCACACTTCCCATTAGGAATAGACTTTAGGGTGATAAATGCAGAGCAATCTTGAGTTCAGGGTAGCAAGTACTTGTCTCTACTTCAACATGGAGCTGCTAAGGATAGAACTGAGCAGAGCAGGACCAGCTCTGTGAGGGAATTCAGATCAGTGGAAAACATATGCATTGCTACAGCCCTGTAATGTGACAAGAGGCACGCAGACATAGCTGACATTCATACTGTAGATGGAACACAGAGCATTCAAACTGTAATGGAAGTAGCTGGCTGGTGTGAGAATACAAATACCCTAAATGTGATGGATGGAAGACCTGTTCCCGCCCATGGATGTCAAGAAGAAGGACTGAACTGCAGAATGCTCATCTCTCAGCTCCTGAAGTCAAGTGCAGGTGGGCGGCTGAAAAAACAGATCCACAGTGACTGCGAGTCGGGCCGCCTATCTGCCCCTTTTTGCTGCTTTGAAGACCAAATTGTGTAAGGCACCTGGACCCTTTGTTCAGGAAATTAGAGATTTCGCAACAGCAAGTGGGAGGCAGAAGGACATTCTGCCCATGAGCTCCTAGCAAAAGGAGAACATGCTTAAAGCTGCGTTTGGGCACAGGGTTATTGGTGTACGAGCTGCTTTTGAAAACCTGTAGAGCTGAACTGAGTGCTGGGTTCAGATTCTGGCACAGGCAGGGGGCCACTTAACTTTGCTATTTTGAGCAGATTCTTTTAAAACATGTCAGCCTTCTCTTACTTTGGGGAGATCATAATGCTAGAAACCGATCACATGGGTAGAGGAATAAAAGTCGTCTCTATCAAAAGCACTCCTCCCTCCCAAGATAAAAGGTAGAGGCAAAAACAAAATTATTTAACCTATTTGTGGAATTCCTATTTCACATCAAATACTGGCAACTTTTGCATATTATTATTGGTTTTAACGCAAATGATGTATTAACCGATATGAGATAAAAACTACAGCTAGGAGAATACATCATGTCTTTCTAATAATGAAATGCAGTTGATAAGTTTACAATAGAAATGTAAATTCTCTTAAAAACCACAACCTTTATGTGTGTGATGATATAATTCTGCTTTGATACTAAAAAGGGCATGGTAATGGAATCTGTGACTTTGGAGTGATATATTGCTGTTAAGTTAATAGGACTCCACATTCCCATTTCTAATATCAGTGTTTTTTTCCCCCTTTCATTCTGTAGATGGTAAGCTGATACTACATAAACATTGTTAAAGCTATAGTTCCACGCTACAGTAATTCACTTAACTTTAACATGATTTATGGTTCTGTCAATAGAGGAGGTTGAAAATCCAGAGCTCTCATGCTTAAACATGGGTTCCATATTTAAAGCAATAATGTGCTTTTTGTGTGTGTCTGAAGCTAAAAGAATTTAGCATAAAGCAGAGATAAAAATATTATAGTTCACTGCACTGTTTCAAGCATACAGTTTAACTTCACGGATACATCAAAGAGGGCAAAGAATCTGAACGCTGAATTGGTAAAAGCATGGGTAACAGACTTTGGTCCTGCAGCACTTTATTTTATATTATTTTTTAGGGATGCATGAAATCCTATTAGTATTTTTAACACTGCCCCCTTTTTTTTCTTCTTCTTCTCATTCTTTTGCTCAGTTAGATCAGCTGCTTTTGTCAGGATGCGTTTAAATCTGGGTCCACTGTGTTAATCACCCCCCATTCTTCTTTCTGGCACTTACCCTCCAGGCTATTTGCCTCTTTAGGAGATTAAGCGACCAAGTCATCTTGTTGCTCTAACATGTCCTCACTGGAGCAACATATTAACACAATTCCTCTGCAAAAGAGCCCTCTTTAGAAGTTTGCTGCAGGGATGACAAATTAACCCAGCATGGTGTCCCACACATCTATCTCAGTACAAATTATTAGTGTAATAGAGCTTTTAGTTATGCATTTATCTAGTAATTATTGAACGGTTATACAAAACGAAGCTGAGCAATCATGGCCCTTTATGAGGCAATCTCCGTGGGTGGCCTTACAGTTAATTTAGGATAGGACTGTCTAAGCAGTTCACTCACACACAAATTAGCTGAACAGCCTGCTCCTTTAAATATTTCCTATGTCACAGGCTAACTCTTTACAATACAACAAAGGTAGAGTTTTAATTACACGGTTCCTGACTTTTGTTTAGCTGAAGCTTTAACCATTTGCAAGCCTTCCTCCCCGTCCTCCCCTGCCTGGGATATGGCAGTGGATGGGAGATTGGGTAGGGCATCCAGTAATTACTAAGCCCTGACCTTGAGGCCATCTGTTAGGAAACTGCTTTTCTTTCACATTGCTCTTGCTTCGATGTGAGGGAATGAAGAGAATCAAAACCTACACCTACAAGCTCAGTTAAAGCCAGGTGAGCCCTCGATGTATCCTGACACTAACCTGGAGCGTGACTTTGCACTGGGGCTGGGTTAGCTAATCTCTTCGTCAGTGGGATGCTATTTAGGGCATCTACTCAACTGCCATACACATTCCTACCCTTGTGTCATGGCTCCCTCCTCTTTTGGTTGTCTTATATTAACATCCCTTGATCTGAGGTGTCTGTATCAGAATGAACTTCCACTGCTCTGTTTTTGTCCAAATGCAATGAAAAGTAGAAGGTTTCTATAGTCTGGCAGCTTCGAGAGCAGCCCTCATACAATATGCAATTTTATACATACAATAGTATATTACAAAATGTCCTTTTGTGCTGTATAGTTTTGGAATTAGCAGAAATTATCATCTTGGTATGAGTGAAGTTGCCTGACAGGACAGCTAACAGCTACTGATATTTTGGTGGCCAATTTTGACAAAGAAGGGAGCAGTGTCTTCCCAGATTTTTGACAAGTTTCTGCCACTTAGGCTCTAACAGAGAGCACCAACCTGCCATATTTCCCTGGTAGACCTCATCCTGATGAAAATCTCAGTGGTTATGCTTATTATGGAGGAGATCACTGTACAGGGAACCACTGCGCTAGTTCACTTTCATCCCTTCTTCTCTTTCCGCTCACACACCTAATTATTTGGGTTTTTCCTTTCTGCTGAATTTCTTGTAACCGTGTTTCTCCTTCATTTATCTTCCTACCATACAATCTCATTCTTATTTTTTGTCTTTCTTTGCCTTTTCTTCCTTGCTTTTTGGCTTGCAGTGTCTATGTTGTCATATTCTGTGGAAATGCATGAATGCTCCAGAGCACAGGCTGCTGTATATCCCAGGTTTACAAGATCGTGGTTAATTTAACGTTTCAGTCAGCTCCAGATACAAAGTCACTAGAGTGTAAGTAGCAATGCACGGAAACCTAAAATCACTTTTGTAAACACTGTTGCCACCCACAGTATTTAAATACTTCACTGTCTGGTAAAGAGTTCAAGCAGGCTGAGGCCAATCTTGGAAAACTTTGTGTGAGGCCAGCAGAAGATGATGGCTTTGCAGTACTGGAGTACTGTGGTGAGAAACACCAGCCACAAGATCATCTGTCTTGAAGGTATGAGAAGTACACTGTGTAGGAGAAAGAGATCTATCTGCTTGAATTTTCAAGGCTTTGAAATACGTTCTAAAACTGATAGCAGTGCTAAAGCCACCCTATAGGTGATCAATTTACCATCTGCCAGGCACTGAATCCTAACCATGCCGGTCCAGAGAAGACATATGGTGCATTCGTAGAGTCATGCCCAAAAAACTGCCATCATCAAGTGAGGCTCCATGAATCACTTTGCTAGCTTAGCACCAAAGAAACTTGGATCTTACCACCATCTGTTGGAACTACTGAGGAGTCACTGAAGCATTGGCATCCATGCGCCAGCACTCACTGCACATCTGGTCCTATGGTCAGCCAGCTCAGATCCTCTCTGCTGGCTACTGCCCAGCTGGGCTGAGTACTGGCAGCAGCACCAATGCAGATAGGAAACTAGTGTACAGCCTTCCACAACACAGTTGCAGTGCAGACAATTTCATGAGAACAGAGGTTTTCCAGCTGGTTCGTTGAATGGAGCATTTTACAGCGAAGAAATCCTCTTAATGATCTACACCATCTTCAAGTTTAGTTCCCAAAGTGGCTCATTGTGCGGATCACTGGGAAGGGCACTCCAGGATCCTGGGATATCCCCAGTGTTAAGATATGCACTGTGTTCTATGAAATGTTTGGAAGCATGTGAAAGATTCAGGAATATTCCTGAGAAGTTACAAATCAGCAGTTGTCAATGACAACACCTGCCATGAATAGTCTACAGCTTCTTCTCTGCCATCTAAATTGATCATGCATCTCATACACACATCCAAGTGATAAACTTGCACAGATGAACATCAGAAGAAGATTGAACCTCCTCATAATCATTCAGTTGGCTGAGGAGCTTGCTCTGATGGTGACCTACTTATTCATGACTTTCTTTTCTCTGACATGCAGAGAATCTCTGCAGAATGAGGATTAAATCCAGCTTTTATCTTCCAGAAGACCACGCAGAATGACCTGTCATCAACCATTTACGTAATGCACATGTAGCCAAAGAGGAGGCAACATATGTGTACTACATTATTCCTATCATTACTGTAAAATCTACAAGTTTCAATAACTGATGGTGGATGTGAATTGCTCAAAGATGATATCCTCTTATATGATTGCATTATGCTCCTTATGTTGCCACTTTTGATACCTGAAAAGCTTCTCTCTTCTGCTTACTGCTCTAAAGTACACTGAAGGGAATGGGATAAAGAACAAAGCTGGATTTGCAGAAAATAATCCATCTCAGCATATTACCCTTTACTAACAGAATGATTGTGGTAGAAGTGAAATAAACACAGCCAATGTGCTGTGGAAAAAGAATACTGAAGAGACACGTCCAGCAAAGAACAAAGAATGAGGTCTGGAAGAAGTCATCATCCTTGAAAAATCCTTGAAAAAGGATGATGACACTGAAAGAATTCATGGACAGATTCAGAGGGATTTTTTCCCGAAAGCTGTGAAGATTTCTTTTTCTTTCTTTTCTTTTTTTTTTTTTTTTGTGAACAAGTATAAAATAGAAGAAGATACTCCTAACTGATGCTGCAGAAGAACATTATTGCTTAACCTATTAGGAAGAGTGATCGTTAGAAAATACGTTACTTTTCTACGGAGACATCTCCTTGCAAGCAAACTGAATTTGTCAAAAAGAATCACTGTATCTGCTCTGGCAGTCTTTCTGGCAGTCTTGAAAGTTCTTCTCACACAGCTGACTGGTATCCCCAGGTGCACAGAAAGTCTTGTGAAAACAGACCGTGGATGAGACTTAAACAAGACCTCACTAGTGACACGTTTTCTCTCTGAACCACACAAAAATCCAAAATAGAGAGGGTCTAAATAGGAGCAGACAAAGGCATTAATGATCTGAAAAATTGAGGTAAAACATAGCTAAATACAGAAATGACCTATTAACTAATCAATCGACAATTCAAACCTAAAAGGCTGAACGTCTAAAAGAGAGGAATTCAGTGTCATCTGATGTGCACTGAATATAATGTTAATGGAACATTCATATTATTCATACTTATATCACCAATTATCAAGGCTTTTAAAAGATGATATATTTGCCAGATAGCTCAGATCCACATTCCATGGGACATCTGCATATATCTTGGATGCCTAAATACCTTCTGAGGGTCTAGGTGTGTCTCTCTCAAGATAATTAATTTTTATAGGATTAACCACAATAAATCAAACTATATCAAGTAGATTTAGCAAAGTCCAAATAACCACGAGGTGCAATTCTGACCTCACTTCAACTTAGTGTAGTGCTAGTACTTTACACCACATCACCTGGCACTGTGCAAAGAGGCTACTTGTGGTTTATGTTGTCCTCAGTAAAACCACACTTATGCCAAGCAGATATTTCAAAAGAGTTTATAGCAGGAATTGCTAATATGTCTTTTTATGCTTCACCGTTCGACCAATTCCTTAATCTTCTCTAAACGAGACAAAATTCCATACCAGAAAGAAACATGCCACAGCCATTCACATCTATTTTTATATCTTCCAAAGAGCTTTGTAAGAAGATTCATTCATTTTTGTACGTTACTACACCCAAGTGTCTTCCTTTTCAAATGTGAATTGAGTACCGCATTTTGTTTTCTAGGTTAATGCAAGTGCACCTTTCTAACAAAAAAGTATAAGCACATCTGGACCCAGAGGACACTCCTGTTACTTGAAAAGCCAGACGGAAGAGGACTATGAAGAAAACCAGCCAAAGCATTGCAGGAACCAACTTCAAAGCAGTCCACTAACAAGGCAGTTCTTCAGCACACCGACACCAACAACAGGATCACCAAATGACTTGTTGCAACAAAGTGAGTGTTGGAAGATAGGCACGGCTCAGAAGTGACTGATGAGTCCCTACCTCGAGCAGCTACGCGTTGACACAAGCAGAAGATACTCTACCTAACATATTTTCTCCTCTTCCCCACCCTCTTCAAATAAAAACCTGCAGCCCCCAGAAACCTGCATTTCCACCTTTGCAACTGCTGAACTGTCATCAGGAGTTGTACCAAACATCCCAGCCTCGCAAAACCAAACATGGGCCTCAACAACAGTAACCTCCAGGTTCAGGAGCTTTGGAAGCACAGCCTGGCACTGAGTGTGTCACACGTGGCGATGACTTTCCGTGGCAAAGCACTGGGATGCCGGGTGCTGTGGCTAATGTTTAAGCTGCCTGGGGGCTCTTGGGTTAAGCCTCACCTCTGGGTCCTGTAATGACAGGTCGATGGTGCTGTGTGAAAGCCGTTCCAAGGGAGGAGGTCTGCGAAGGCGAGGGACTGCTGAAACCAGACTTCTCTGACTTCTTTAATGCAGTTGGCGATGGCATTCCTGGCAAGAATGATTGATAAGTGCAATTTAATAATGCTAGGTCATGGAACGACAGCCTATGCATTGTGAAAGTGGGTGCAGAAGCAGCTAGATAAACTTAAAGGACAAACGAAATTGAATACAACAGCAAGCTGAAAGCTCACTTTTATTTATGGGCTTTTTTGAGGCAGAAGTGGCCATGGTTTGCTGTGAGCAATGAGTACTAGAAGGCAGCCATATTTTTCTTTTAAATCTGAAATATGGATAAGATGCAGCTTATTATTGCTACTGAAACCTACTCTGCTTTATTTTTAGAAATCTGTAATAGCTGGAGCATTTGGATTTTTACAGGCTTTTTATGAGTTCTGTCTTTCACTTACTGGTTCAGTAGATTATTGCAAATGGATCTTCTAAATGTGCTGCAAGACTCAAGGCACAACTCAAGAGTGAAGTTTTCCGAGTCCAAACCCTGCCCTTCCTTACTCCACTGACTTCAAAGGTACTTGAAAGTAATATATTTATGTGGTTCCTTTTTGCTTTCAAAAATTTTTAAAGGGTGAATGGTATTTGTGTCTTGATATTAGAAGCCACAGTGGAATTATTTCAGTTGTTATAATGCCCTTGAACTATATCAAAGGCTTCCAATGAAAGGTAGAGTTAAGCTGCCAATGGGTGAAACCTCTCCCATGGACAGGCAAAAATGGTGCAGTGCTGCTCTGACCACTTTGCTACATTCTCTGAGATCAACTTCTGCTGATATGTAACCAATCTTGTGGCCCTTTTGGCTTCCATGTGGTACCAAACAAATTAATGGAATGAATATACAGGCTCTCAAATCAGAGCTTTTTTTTTTTTTTAAGTGTGATATATGCTTAGATAAAAGAATGTTGCAGCATATAGATGAAGACGTATGTGTGTCCATATTATTAACTTTATTTTTATGGATGTAGAGGCATATGGATATTCTGATTATCTGCATGTACTCTGAAAATAGATAATTTCCGATACGTACAGTACATCACACATTTTGCATATCCATAAGGATGTAGCAAAACAAAGTTGCAGAACCGTTGGGGTTTCAGGTTAGAAAGCAAAAACTAAGATAATGTGGAAGCTGAACTTCCACCAGCAAAGCCACTCAACCTACTCTGTATTTTATAGAATTTAATTGTTAAAAATGGAAGAGAAAGTATTATGGACAGTATTATCTCTGGACAATATCATTAACTTTATATTTAATAACACTAGCTTTATAGTCCCTGGGATGTTGATTGCAATAAGCAGGAGCCTTCTTGTTCTTTATACACTGCTCTGTTGGGGTCTTAATGGTTTCAGTGAGGTTTTGCAGTTTATATTTCAGCAAGTTAAATAGTAAGGGAATGGTTAGAGCTCCAGTGCTGTAATTACAGCTTTCTGTCTTGGAACTGTTTGCTACAAGGGTTTGATGTTGTGAGGGTTGTTTCCTCACAGCGAGAGAAGTTACATATATAATCTTTTAAAAATAAGAGTTTGAAATGGACAGAGATAAGAAAAATGCCAGGTTGGTTCATTTCACATTGCTCTAAAAGATTTTGGGGTAAGTACAGAAGCAGGAGAGTTGGTTCAGCTTGGGGTAAGTGGGAAAAGGAGGCTGAGCTAAGCTATCTGCACTGATACGTTACAGCCCACTGAAATTCTGCTCACATGGTATGATGGGATTTAACTTTGTGGCTGCTCTTTTTTGAGCGTCCACATCCAGGACAAGAACACTCAAAAGAAATAAGGGTGATGTTAACCCTGATGTCCTTACAATGGAGGAACTGGGGAGGGAAACAGTAAATGGGTGTCACCCCAGTCCTAAACACAAAATCAATGGGCAGTGGTGATATTTGTGCTCCCGGTGGCAGAGGAGCTGGGCTGCTGCGCTAAAAACCTGTCTGCATCTGAACCATGGCCTGGGGAAGGGGCAGGGAGATGTGGTTAAAAGCTGCAACACGTTTACGTGAATGCATCCAAACACTGAAACTTGAGGCACCACAACAATGGTGGTGGATGACCTTGAAGCATGGCAGCATTGAGCAGAGCTGTGTTCATCCAGAAAGGGCTTTTGTAGGGTTGGGACAGCTGCTGTCATCAGAAAATAGAGATTTTGATCTAACACTATGTTGTGAAATTGAGTAGACATACAAACTGAAGCACTGATTATTGGTTCCTACTTTTATTACATGTGTGCTATCATCGTTCTGACTGCCATCATTATTACTGTTGCTTTTTTTTTTTAATTTTATTTCAGGATATTCTGAAATGTGTTGCTTTGGAACAGGCCAACTCTATCATGTTTTCATTTTGTTTGAGGTTTGTAATGACACATTTTATTGTGAGTGATCATATCCATCAGATCTCAAGAAAAAAATGGCTGCTTCCTAGTTCAGAAGAATATGCAAACAGGAGCTTAATTACATCACTTAATATTGACCAAGAGAAAGAAGAAGTTGAGCTTGCCAGCTCATTTCCAAAGCATGTTTTGTCCTTTAAGAGGGGAGGGTATGACAGAAAGTTAGGCAGTGCAAAGCAATTAGCATCATTCACATTTTATGTTGCGCTAGCATGGTGCTCTAGCAGCAAAATTCAAACATTCTTTGAATGGGTTAATAAAAGAAGAAATACAGTCGGCATGCAAGAGAAAGGTTTCCAAGAACAAGCCAAAATATGTCCCATTCTTCTAAATTTATCACAGCCATGTCACATTATCCTTGAGACTGCCAGGAATGTCAATTTTTTTGCAATTTTTTAAAAAAATATCTCATTTAGCACCATATGTTTGGTTAATGTGCCTGATATATCCTGCGTATTCTTTAGTCCATCCATTTCTAATACTCATTTTCTTTTTTCCCCCCTCACTGAGCCATATGTTACAATGGTGGTCATTCTATCGAAGCTCCTTTCAGGAGCTGAGAGCAAAAGCGAGCAAACTTGGGTTTAATCACCCAGAAAAATTCAAATCTGATTCTCCAGCTCTTGCTCTTAGGTAAGCAATCTCAACACTTCAGTTAACTTTGTAGGTGCCTGGTGCCTATGGAAATCAGGCCACCTATGAGATAGCGTGTTGTATATTAACAACTGTGAGGCAGGAACTAAATGACTAAAGATAGAATTAGGTGTTTAATTTTTGGCACCCATGTATGAGACTCTTGGCTAGTTTTAAAGGTCTTCTGTTTCATACCTAATGAGTTTTAACACATTTAGTGGTCCCCAGCCCTCAGCTTCCCCTCCTGCGTTGCTCAGGGATGCAGGAAATTAAAAAGTTAAAGCTGGAGCTACCAAGGGCAGAGTCCAGGGAGGATGCTGCTGCCTTGCACCACTTTCCTCAGCATTGTTCCTGTGAGCTGACGAATACCGGGGACCACATCATGGAAGACCAGGTTTCAGCACTCCACGTGGTGGTGCCAACCTTTAAGGATACCTCGGAGGCCCAGCTCTCCTCTGCTTTCTCCCTGGTGCAGGGCAGCAACAAATTACTCTATCCCCAGCCTGCCTCAGCTGTGCTGGCCGGTGAATAGGGAATGGAGCCAAGGATCCTCCCCATTCCCTGCCTCTTTCTATCCATCTGCTCTGAGCAAGGAATAAACAAGAACAGCCAGAACACAACGGCTGGGTGACCCAGGTGGGGTTTTCAAGTGTTCCTTACTGGTCTGTGCACAGAACTGTTATCCAAATCACAGTCACACCTGGCATTTTTGGGTAACGTAAATTCACAATCCAGGTCTGACTCTCCAAATGTTATTTAGAGTACAAGAGACGAAAATCAGAATTAGTCTGTTTTCATCTTATGGCAGCTTTTAACTACAGAATAAGTGGAAAAGTTAATTGCTAAATAAAAAGGAAAATAAGGGAATATGTGGCACGAAACACAGATGGAAGTCTGAGTGGGCGTGTTTCCTTAACTCACTGAATTCATGCAATTGTATAAGTACGTATATGCCAAACATATATGGTCTTAGCCTGCTCCCATTAACATGAATCGGTTTTTGTCAATGGACAGAGGGAGCCAGACCAAAGACCCTGATGGTGCTAAATGGAACAAGATGTATACTTTTGTATTTTTTTCCACAAGGAAATATTAATTTGACATTGGTTTTTCAGTTGAAAAGAATCTTAATTGCCATACACAATAAGCAGAAAATTCAGACAACAATAATCTTGAAACTGTTAGCAGCATTATATTTCTATCAAGGAATTTGAGTGCCTTTTCAACATTAGAGCTTTCTGAATTTTCATTAATTTGGCATTTCCCTAAACACACAAGTTATTTTGTTCATTCCACATCATGCATCACACCCTTTTGCTCAATGCATAATGCAAGCGTAAATGGGATCCTTGTCCTTGAGAGACTCTGGTTACTGGAGCCATTGCACGGATGTTGAAGTCCCGCAGTAAGACTTTCCAAAACTCTGCACTTCGCAAACCTCCAGCCCAAGTTTAATCAGTGAGTGCCCAGGAATACTCCATGTTCCTCATCTTCTAAGGGGCACGGGAGCATTGTGGTGTGTTTAATTCCTCTATCTCCTTATGTCTGCCAGTACTAGAGACGTACCACATAAGAGTCTTCCTTGAGTACAGCTAAAGATCTTCAAATTTGCATGTATGAGGCTGATATATATTTAAATGGATCGGAAAATGATGTGTGAGAATTGAATGCACCAATCCTTCCCAGAGCAAACAAATATCTATTAACCTACTTCCCATACAGCTATGCACCTTACTAACGGAGGTACTGAAATGATGATTAACTTTGATGAAGTGAATGCAGTCATAACAGTATAAAAGAAAAATTCCCCTCCTCTCCAAACCTATAGCTCTATCTGTATCTATATGTTCATCCAAATTCACTTGTTATTTACAAAAATTATTCTGACTATACACATCTTAATAACTCCATATCAAGTAAGTCACATTGGTAGACCAGCTAATATTCACCTCCAAAGATGACTGTTGGATAATTACCGCAATACTCCCAGCAGTTCTCTGCCACTAGACTCTCAATGGAGACTCAGAAACAAAAAAAGCTATGAATGAAGTGTGACTTAGATCTTCATTCTCAAGGGACACTATAAAAAGGAATCACAGAAGCTCAGATATCACCAGGTGGACCATGAACTCAACAACATGCAGAACAAAGAGATGATGCATAAAGACAAGTTGGCTGTTGAAGAAAAAGCTGATATGAGGGAAGAATTTTCCAAGGAATTTTCATCCTTCCGTGAAAATTATTCCATCTATATCTGAAATAAGTATCAACAGAAATGCTGATTGGCTGCTTTTTCTTCTAGGGAAGTCTTAATTTCAAGTTTCTTGAACTTTGGATGGCTATGCTACTGTCAGTTATAGCAAATCTACTTATTGCTGAGCGAGCTTTATTTGTCTTCAGCTGAGCTACAATCACACTAGCTGCCATCCATCAGTTTACTGTATTAGTTGCTCCAGTATGTGCAAAATACAGTGCTGCTAGAAATTCACTCATTCTAATAAAGCGCTCTTTAGTTTCTATGTTTTGAATGTGTGCTTGCTCCTCTGGTCACACTCTGAGTTACCGTGATCACTGATTAACTACCTGCCAGCGAGCACCTCACTTCACAAAGCAAAACCCAGCTTAATGAACAATGATTGTACAGAAGTAAAATGAAAGCTCCCATCTATCCACTTATCAAACTACTGCATATGCATCAGCAACACACACAACCAGTTTCCTCAGAACTCGACATCTGACAGATATCAGGAAAACAGAGCTAATCTATCCATACCCATCAACATCGTATCATAGGTGACTGCCAGATACTTAAGAAGCTATCCAAAAGAAATGTCACAACTCTTTTTCAAGACGCTACAAAAGATATGTTCCAAATAAAATAAAGCAAATGCACGTACAAGTAAATGAGCCAAAGAACTTAATAAAAAGAGGTTGATTAAAATGAGGACCAGAATGTTCAAAAAGGACTAAGAGAGAGAGGTGCCAAAGGCGCATTAAATGGATTCAATGGCTTTAGGCTTTAAATGCTTTTGGATTCCTCAGCAATTTTTAACCATAAATGATCATTCAAGTTAGAATCAGGATTCTGATGCCACTTAGGATAAAGAAGGGTGATATTTCTACTTTGTAAATGAGTGTTCCTCCATTTACAAAGGAGAAGTATCAGTTTTACCAGTGATAAATCCTGTGTACAGAACATGAAACTGCGTAATGCAACATTCATTATTATTTTAAACCTCTACCCCATTGAAATCTACCCTAAGTATTTTGGTGCAGTGTTCCCATAGAGTGTATTATCTTATCTGGCTGTATCTGCATTTACAGCATCATCTGGATTGTTTTGGGTGTCGTAATTGAGCCTCTATCCCTGTCTTGTCGTTCAAGTGACTCTTTCAATAACCAGTAAACTGGTACCAAACATTCGACCAACTTCTTCAAAATGTAACTTCATTGGAATTTTACATTTGGAAATTTTAATGAGAAGTGTAATAAACAGCAAGATTACAGTTCACTTCTCCCTCTAATTTCTATCATGTTTCCGTGTCATTTTCCATTTTGTAAACACATATTTTAATAAGAACAAAACTGTTTTCTAATGACGTCTTTAAACTTCATGATGTCATTTAAAATTCATGATTCCATTTGTTTCATTTCAAATGCTGTTTCAGACTTGTTCAGCATACTTGGCAGATTAGATATAGCAGCGGGGACAAACTGCAGCCATCCATAGGAGAATATACCTTTATGTGGGTGCTTTGGGGATGGAACATCTATAGCTGTTAGGCAAAAAAATTCCATCGTAAATTTGGATGGCATTTACAAAGCCCTCTGAAAAGTCTTTGCATATGATTATAGCTGAGGTATGATATTTTTGCAAGTAAAAGACCCAGAATAGATTTATGTTTCAACTATATCTTCCTGAGATGCATATGGATTCTAAATTGCGAGTGATGCTAAAGGGAATTTTAGTAACTGAAGAGGATCAAGTCAAATTTTTCTGTTTTTTTTTTTTTTTTTCTCCAAAATCCTTTGCTCAATGTTTCCATGCCATCAAAAGATCATTGGCTATCCAGGCTATATATAACCATGATGGCTACTAAATGCTAAAGGCATGAGATGGAGATGGGTAAATAAGCAGATTTTTCAGACTAGTGACCTCAGTTACTGCATGGTAATGTTTTGAAATGACTTTTATGATGGCAAGACTAAGTTTGGTGCTAATATTGGTTTTGATCTTAATCGGTACATACAGCCATTGAACATATGTTTTAATTAATAAAAAGGCTGTGGACAGGATTGAAAATAACTCAGATAATTTAACATGCACTGTAAAGTCACCTGATCTCTACACAATTTGAGGTGAAGAATCTACACATTATTCCAAAGAACGAAAGAGTTGCAAACTGAATTCATGTATCATACCAAGCTGAAATGGATTTACAATTTGACAGGTCAAGAGTGTACTCATGGAACTGTTAGGTATTGCTATGCAGTGGCTTTGGGTGTTTTTATGATATGACTGCCCAGGTTTGACAGTCACGGGGCTGAACAGTCATCTCATTTCTCCATAACACAGGAACTTGTTTGGAGCTGATGTAGAGCTGCTGTGCTTCCACTGGAAGGTGGCCATAGCTGATGTAGGCTGGAGTGTGCCTCCTGCAATGGCACTGCAGGGCTGTCACCAGCAACTCCCCAGCAAGCCTCGGCAGCTCCCACTCAGCACAAACTTAACAACTTTCCAACACATCGGTTCTCACACAGGTGATATCAGACAGACAAAATCAGCCTCATTTTTCTGCATTCCCAATGGCTTTGGGATTCTGGGAGGAACAAGGAATCCCTCTGGAAAAAACTGAAATGTTCCTATGGCCGAGGAGGCGAGGGCACAGCAGGGTGTCTTTGGCTTCACTTCCAGAGGAGCTGCTCATGAGTTCTGCCCAACACCTCTACATCCACCAAGCAGCTGAAAACACATCTGACAGAGAGGCAGAGGGCTCACAGGGAAACAGTCCCTACAAGTTCATGGAAACAAGCATGGAAAGGGCAGAGTTAACATGTCCAGGCACCCTCCGGGCTGTTGCTCTGGCAAAGTGCTCTCCTCCACCAGAGAACCCAAACAAGAGGGACAGCTGGTACACCCCCCAACCACCCCAATGTCTGTGCACCCAGAACAAGAGCATTGGCATTGTTTGAATAGGCACACCCACCATGTAGTGCTCCGCGGTGTTCGGGGTTTCTTAGATATCCTAATTTTATAAAAGAAAGTAAAAGAAGAAAAAAGAAACAAGGTGAGAGAGAACACTATCATTTTTCGTAGCAAGCAGGATACTGTGTGAAATCTTGGCCCAGTGAAGTGATAAAGGGGAAGCTTTCCGTTTGCTTAAGGGAAAACTTACGAGCAAATAGTAAAATTACCGAAATACCACATTGCAGAAAATGGGTGTATTTAGGCTCAATTAAGCTGTAAAAAGGAAAATGGCACTTTAGCTTACAAAAATGAAGGGACAGAGGGAGCTATCAGAAGTAACTTTACAAGATTTGTATGCATGAGGATGTTGCTTCACTGGACCAAGAAAGCTACAGTATGGGACAGGATTTTTCTTTAATAGACACTTTGCTAGATAGCTTTGTTGAACCTCAGAAACTGGTGCTCTGGCATTATGAAATAATCCTACATAACTTGATCTCATGAGCTTAGGAACACAGAAAAATAGCCATGCCAAATCAGATTACAGGGATCCACCTAGCCCGCCGTCCTCTCTCTGACAGCGGTAATTAATGGATGCCAAGGAAAGAGGAAGAGACCGGGGAAAGCACACAGTGATAATTCTCCAAAACTCTCTCCCAGCCTCCAATGATTTGTGATTCAAGGACTTCTAAGACAAAGCTGATACCATGGCAGTGAAGATACTCAAATCCAAATGCACAGATTTACACCCCCCGCCTCCCCTTTTTGGATTCCTACCCCCATGAGATTTCTACTCGTCACACAGGAGAGGTTTCACAGTTTGGTGCTGGCAAGTCCAGTGTTCTTGCCACTAACTCTAAATGAGCTAACAGCTTTCGAGCCCAATGATGTTATGTGTATAAGAGCATCCAACACTTTTTCCTACGTAAAAAAGTGACATGTGTGCTGAGGTGCTCTAAGTGTATATACTTTGGGAGATTTTTTTTTTTTTAACAAGAATTTGGCTGTAAATTGATATTAACATTTTCCAGTATATGTGTAAAACACATGTTTCAGAAGAATAGAAGAGAGAAACTGTCACTCACTGGGAAGCTTTAGAGCTATCTGGCTCCCTGGGAAACTGCATGCAACTATTCTGGTGTCCAAGGGTTTGACCAGTGAGTTTCCTCTTCCTGCAAAGAATGAATGCAGAAGTAATAGAAAGTCTGAGGGGGAGAATTTTAGCAAATGGCTAAAGATACTCCTGTGCTGCTAACTTCAGCAGGTAGGAAGCGGGTGGTGGTGGAAGAGACAGTGTGGGAAGGGAGAACCGCCTGTCTTCCCCTCCCAGCTGCCAGCAGAGGGAAGGGGCAGGGGGCTGAGCTGGGAGAGCCTTGCATGCTTCAGCTCAGCCCTCTGAAATCCCTTTGTGCTGCTGCACTGATACGCAACGATGCCGACAGGTCAGCACAGTCCCAGCACTGCACACAGCGTCAGGACGTTCTGCTCTGATTGCCCGGCTCTTGCTGTGACCGCCTTTCAGGATGGAGCATGGCTCACCGGCATGGCACAGCCTTCTTCATGGCATTACCACTGCCTGCAAAACCCCCTGCTCCTGGACAGGAAAAGTGACTTCCCAGGCATCACTCTTATTTTACTTCCCACTTCTCAGGGAGTTTCTTAAATTCTCATTTTCTGATTGAATTGGTACCTGTGTGTCGATTTTTACTTCATTTATAAAACAGATCAGTAAAACTGGGGACCCAAAGACAGGCTTATCCTTTCATTTTTTGATGGCATGTTGACGTGGTAAGATTCTAAAGGCACTCTTGACCTATTAGGCAGTCCCTATAACTTTCCTTAAAGCAAAAATTAGAAAGTGATCGAAAAGTTTTATAGAGGAGAGCAGAAATATAATTTTAAGCCTCTTAAAATTGCCTGAACTGTGAAATCAAGTAATGAACACTAGAAAAGGATCTGTCAGCTGGAATCAAAGCTCAGACTAGTCAGCATTTTCTTCCTAAACCTTATTATGGTGAAGATTTTTCATCTCTGCGCTCTGTTCAACCCAACAAATAAACCGACTTGACCTCCACCTGTTACATGGTGAAGTCTGCTGTCATCTTTGACTGAACCCTTTTCTTCCCCTTCAAAGCCCTCTGCACCACTGAGGAGGTGGGGAGATACAGCTGTGCATCGATTCAAGTGGATACCAGCTCATCACCAGACAGCATTTCACAGCACAAATGACAAGCAACAGAGGAGAGAAAAATGTAGTGCCAATGAATTCTGGAAGGGGGCAACATTTTTCATCAATTTAACAATGAGATTTCATAGAAAGAAGTTTTTTTTGTGTGCGCGTATGCGTGTGTGATATTATGAACTAGCACTGGAGGCAAAAACATTTTGCTTATGCCATAACAACGAACCTACGCTAACACCGCGTACGAAGAGCTGCAGAACAGAGTGGGAGCTATCTGTGCTTCTCTTAGATTGCACAAGTGGAATGCATTAGCTATTTCAAGGAGGCTCAGCTCCAAATGTGCACAGTTTTTTGGACTTGGAAGCAAGTCGTGGCTATAGAACGTAACATGGCTAAATAAAACAAATATACATTACGGAACATAGCACAGCGAGACTGGTCATGAGGAAAACTGAGCAGCAATCATTTCTTCAAATATATCATCATGACAGAACCATGCAAGTAGCTTTCTAATACAAAGACATATCAGAAAAAGCCATTTCATATAAAGTTGGACTTCTCTGGGTGATTAATGCTACATTCAACAAAGGAGACAGTGTCTGTCTAATTACATTAAATACTTATCTTCTAGGGATTGGCAGGGTGTTTCTGCTCAATGTCACTTTTCATGACAATGTAATGATAGATCCGTTTACTTACCAGTGCCATTAGCAAAAATTGTACTGTTTTCTCAACTGCCCTCATATCACAAAAATATTTGATTAACACACTGCAGCTTATCTAATACTCTAAGCAACATATTCCGCATAGTTTTCTCTCTATTAAAAGAACAAGATTACAGCTTGTAAAATTTTTATTGCACTCATACAAAAATAAATGAATAATGTGTGATACACTTCAAGTATCTCACTGCTTCACAAAATGGGTTCATTTAATTTAAAATACTAACTTGTGCTTTAAACATCAGGATTTGGGGGGAAACTGACAAACAAAGTACTCTGAGGTACTGCTTCCCATCCAGCCTTTAGTTATTATTTCCTTTACGTATCAGCGCGTCTTTTGAAACTTTTAATACCTTAGGAGGAAAGAAACAAAAATGTTTCATTCCTTTGCTGAAAAATAGATAAGGCCATCTCCCAAGTATTTGGAATTCACCACATCGTGAACTGACTCCTCACAGTCACACTACTGTGCCAACATACAGAGAACAATAACCTCTGGAAGAATGCACACAGCTAAGGCAGTTTATATAGAAACAAGGTAATTTCATAACCCTATATTGAAAAGAAGGGCTGTGAGGTAACATCCTCACAATATATATCAGCTACCTGATTTTTACTAACAAGGTTAAACTACTATCTGTTTGTCTCAGCACTCTTCATAATTCACTTTTTAATGGATGGACAGGAAAAGTCAGCAGTGTATGGCACAGATCATTTTAGAAATAGGACAAGACAGTTCAGGGTAGGATCTGTTTCAAAACACGCTCCTTCCTTCCGTAGGATCACATCAAAAGTCTATGCTTAACCATTACAATACCTTCTATTTATTCCCGAATCCTCTGAGGCATAGATTTCTATATCAAAGTTAAACGGCAAATTCAAAAAACAAGGAATATTTTGATTCTTCCTTTGAGAAGGTGTCACCATCAAACGGCCCCAGGCTCCCACCGTGATGCTCCATGTGGCACATGGGCAGCTCCAGTCCTGGAGGAGCCAAGAACACGAACCCCATTTTGGTACAGCACTAAATGCTGCCACAAAAAGCTAGCACCAAAACTGCCCTCCATTAGGTGTAACTCAATACAACAACATGGGGTTACCTAAAACTGGCCTTAAATCCCATATAAGGATGACACCACTCTCAACTGCCCCATATGCTCCCTCAAAATAATAGCGGGTTTAGGATATCCGTTCTCTTAGCTGCAAGGGTTTGGGGTGTGCCTGCAATTATCTGGAGATAAGTCTGACACACATTATCCTTCTATCAATGACATTCCCCTTAGTAGCCAACAGATTATCAGCAGCTTTGTGATATTCCAGGTGTCAAAGAAGAATTAAAACCACAACAATTGCCCAAACAAAGGGACAAAAGATGGGATACGTGTTTCTGAGCCCTGCATATCAATTTAATATGTGCAGCTGACAATGATGCAAATGTCCTCGGGAGAGAGGCAGCAAGATCCGTGCCCAAACATACACACACCACCGTCAGCAAGATGGCAGGGAACAGAAGCAGTAGGATTCCCAGCCCAGGACACATGCCTCAGCAGGCAGAGCAACCCAGTGAAACAATCCTCTGGTTGGGGAGAATTTTGGAAGCACCTGATATGGAAAAAGGCCCTAAACAAGCCAGATGGTACTTTTCGCTGGCAGCAGAAAGTAGGAGACAGCCAAAAACATTACAGCATTTCCCCACGAGGCCAGCAGATCGATTTTTAACCATTTTTTTTTAAAGCGACGCTATCAATATAAAAAATAATGTTTCTGTGCATTTTTAAATGGCTGATTTTATGAATAACTCACTTAAGAAGGCAACAACTGGAAGAGACAAGAAAGGAATGGACTCCCACTTTCCTGGGGTGGTTGTATGTTCGACATCAGGTTTCTATTCAGTTGCTGCCACTGTTTACCCTGAATTAAGTGCCAGTTTTTGTTCAGGGTTTCCACTTAACATTAAAGAGAAAAAAATCTGTAAAAGTAGAGAACGGGCACAATGGTTCTTATGACATGGGAGAAATGCTGTTTGTAAGGCTGCTTTGCCCTCTTTGTCCCCCACAAATTACCGGGTTTCTAGATGATCATTTTTTAACAGAGGGCAAACATTTATTTACTACCTACAAGTTCCCATTTGGCTACGGATTTGCATAAGAAATACAGCTGTTTTGGGGATCTTTTAATTTTTAAAAGCTCCAAATGGCCAGAATTGGCAATTCTGCCTGGATTACAGGACTGCTTTCAGGACTCGTTTTGATGTCAGATGTTGAACCTTTACTTTGACAGTCCCAAGCAGTTTCTTGAACAGCACATTCAGATTCCATGCAGCCAAGTGGTTTGCACTCGAGGAATGGAAAAGGGATGTAGGTTGTATGAGCTGAAAGGGCCCAGAGAGAAAGAGGAGCTGTGAAGCAAGAGAACAACCAGCACCCTTTGTTTCAAACATGCCCCTCACGTTGAGGATTGGTCAAGCTCAGAGAAGAGTCAGGATGATGCCTTACTTTCCTTTGTCACTATTTTAGTTCAGAGCAAAGGCAAGCCCTAAGACAGGGTTAAATCTGGACTACATCCAAAGTGCTTTCTCCTGTTTGGAACACAGTGGTGCATTAGTGTACTGCATTACAGATAAAACTCCTGGAGACAAACGTGGGCTGCTGTAATAAAATGGGATGTAACACTGAGTACAAAGAAAGATAATCCATACATTTACAATTTCTCCAATCTCACTGACTGTAAATCCTTCCTTTTAAAATACAGTGTATTTCCTTCCTACAGGTGGAACCTAAGACTTTGTCTCCAGCCTTTGCTGATTTCAACAGTCCCACTCTTTTCAGCACTGCTGTTGGACATGAGGATGCAGATACAACCTCATCTCATTGCCTCTTCAAAGATCTTAAGGCAAACCCCAGTGAGCCAAATGAAGACCGTGCACAAAACTTCAAAACACAGCCTATAATTTTCTAGCTAATTTTAGCTACAGGATCTCTTGTGTTCTGCTTTTTGGTGTATATCACACTAAAAATAGCATCAAGCACTGATGTAAGAGAAGAGCAGGAGGAATGATCTCACCAGGGCTGCAGGCCTGGAAAGAGCAGCACGGGCAAGTGGAGGTGAGACATGCTATGCATTACCTGCCTGCCTCTAACAAGACCTCAGTGAACTCAGAAGAAAGCTATAGTCAGTATGCACACTAGATGGAGAGGATGAAGATTTTATGGAGCTGGAAAACAAAGAAGTCGCTTTCTAGTGGCTGTATGGGGAACAGCTGAGGGGTAGCACTACATTTGTGCCACAAGCTCTGGGGTTATCAAGGTTACAGATCTAGAGGAATAACAGTACTTCCATCACAGCGTATATACTTTTCTGCAGGTGTAGGATGGCTCTGCAGCCATGCAGCCAAAGCACTGCTGCAGATTTCTCTGCTCCCCTATGCTCACTGACTGTGGTCAAAGCGTTGGGCAGTGCTTAGCTCTAAGGAAGCTAAGCAAGGAACGATTTACTCACTATTTCAGGCAGTTAAAAAAAAAAAAAGAAAAGAAAAGGAGCATCAAACAGAATGATCAGGCAACAGATTTAAAGCAGGGAAAAGAAGTGGTTCTTCTTTACACAGTGCTGAGCTAAGCTGGGGCTCACTCCCATGAGATGCTGTAGGAGCCAAAATAAAGAATGGGTTAAAAACATCTGAGCACATCTCCACCGAAGGCTGTCAAACAAAGATGCAAACAAAGCCTCTGGCTCCTGAAACCAAGCTGCTTGCTGCCAACATCTGAGAGGCTGCACTCCGATAAGCAGCACTGAGTAGCTGCCCTGCTGTTAGATTCTTTCCTCGAGTGTCCACTACCAGCTCCTGTCAGAGGCACTGAATTGGACTAGGTGAGCCTTTGGTCTAGCTGGGAAGAGCCATGCTTTTTGATGTGAGCACCTGTAGGCTGAAGTGTGCTGCTCCTAGTGCTGAAAAACAGGAGAATTGCAATGGGTGTCCAGCTCAGGGTAGTTAAGATCTCAGGAGCGCTCCTGGATTTGTGCAGAACTGCTGGACGAGGAACATCCAGAGTCAGCGCAGCACACACAGTGTGGGAAAGGAAACAGAAAAGGAGACGTAATAGAGTCTGCTTCCTGTTCCCATTCCTGCACCATCTTCTCTCCCTCCCCTAACACTTCTCATTGCACGTTTTAACTTTGGGTGAGAATGTTTGCCTTAAAGCAAAGCCTGTTTTCTCCTTCAGAACAAAGATCAAAATGAGTACAGTAGCTGCACTGTGTGCTGTGCGCAGCGATGGTTGTACTGGGAACGTTAACAAACAGTGCCAAGAGCAGAACTTCTGCACAAAAAAGGGTGTATGTTACATCTCCCCTTCTCCCCCATTTCATGCAATATTTACACAGCTGTGCTCTGTAAAATGCGTAGGGGAGTTTTTTGTTATTATTTTTTGGTAATTTATTTACCTAAGATAGCCCAGCATCTGTTTTGTGGTGAGCTTCTTTCACAAAGTTTCACAGTTGCCTTGACTGATGCAAAAGAAGGTCATGGTCCTTGCTCAGTGATCCTAAAACCATTTGTTTCGACCACTTAGCCATCCTGTTTGGCTAATGTGGGTTCAGTTCTGTGTTTTTGGTTTGTCCTCTGCTTGGAAATGTGCGTCCCTTGGGGACTGGTCTGGCTAGGTGAGTATTTTAGTTATCTGTTTTATAAAATGCAGAAGTGCACAGGAATTTGGAATAATATGCATCATTTACTGGCTCTCAATATGTACTGGATATTGGCTCTGAAGACTACTAATATTTTCCAGCTGCCTCCAAAACCCAAGTTCAGTTCAGCCTTTGCAGCGGGTCCTTTCCCATGACTGCCTACACAGGTGATGGAGAATTTTCCTGTGTCCTGAAGAATTAATAAAGCTGAACACTTCTGTACCAGCATACCAGGAGATAAAATATTGCTTCAGCTCCCCAAACACATTAGAAAGAGCAAGTCTGCTGATCTCAACTGCTAAGACAGCACATGAAAGGAATGCAGTCCATTTCCTAACCAAGATCTAATCTATAGAAGAGTTTATAGATCCAAGTCAACATCCTGAATTGGTCCCAGAAGCAAATAAAAAAAAACTAGTTCAACTTTCAGGAGACAGGTACAATGCTGTCAGTGTGTTTAATCCCATTGTGCAATTAAACAGTCCCATGCTGCACTATCAGATGATCTTCAAGGATAACTGTATCACAACAGACCCGTCTGGAGTTCTCAGAGTTGTCTCTGACAGACTCCAAACCAGCAAGAAGACAAACAGAGAAGCTCTCAAACAGAGAGGGCTCCTGTCCTCCTTCTGTCCTTAATACTTGAGCTTTCAGAGCTCGTTGCTAAAAAGATAAAGAAAGCATCTGCTTTTGGCAGTATACTGAGGAAGAGCATCGCTTTCACTTAGTGACACAAGTAAAGTATAAACTATTTCACTGCCTTTGCTTTATTTCTGTATGTTAAACACGAGAGGTGGCAGAACACAGCTCAGCCAGCAAGGACATCTGAAGAACATTAGGAATGTGGGCTATTGATGCAGCACTCCCATCCCAGGAATTCCTTCATCTTCAGGAGGTGTTTCTCCAACCCTTGTCAGGGAAGAGTTTTCTATGCACTAAATCTTCCTTATCAATCTGAAGAATGACTCAGATGAGGCCACCCATGCGTGGAGCCAGAGATGAGTTCAGGTGCTCTTACAGCTGTTGTGGCACACTAAAGATCTGCTTTTAACCTGGTCATTAAAGTTTGAAAATGGCAGACGTGGCTGATGGTGTCAGAAGTAAAGCACTTTCTGCAGTTTTTAACTGAGAACTCCTGCAGGGCTCTACCCATTTTTCAGCGATGGACTTCCTGACTTCTGGAAGTAGATGCAAAAAGCAGAGCCACAGGCACTGAGTGGCTGACTTCTCTGGGACCATAACAAATAGGTGTCTTACTCAGGGGGCTACAGCAAGCTGGGCATGTGCCCAAACACCTGCATGGGACTTTTGGTTTCATTTAAAACAGAAAGTAGAGTTTAGGCTGAATCTCAGGGCCAAGCTTGTTGTGGTGTCCACTTTCTGGGGGGGGGGGGGGGGGGGGGGGGGGGGGGAAGGAGTCTTTGAGAGGTGTGAAAACATACAGAAGTTTTAAGTCTGAGCAGACTTCTCAATTAGTATTTCTTTTCCCAGTTCTCACTTCCTTCCATGGTATAGAAACAGTAATGCCAACAGCATGCATGTTGTCACAGGTCTCACGCTGCTATTCAATTGCCAAAGAAAAGCTGAGCTATTGATCCAGTAGTAATTTGCTGTCAAGATGACTATATCTATTATAGCAAATGAGTAGTGTTAATCATTCAACTTGATGAACATTACTGCAGAGAACCGACAATACTCAAAGCACAACTGACCTGCTGCATTTTTCCTGGCTCACTAAGTTCTTGCTCTGTGCTGGCCTAGCAACTTAGATTTTAAGTTATCCATTAAGGTTCAGTTCTGGAAAAATTCTGTTTAAAATAAACAACAACTTACATTGGTGAGTAACTCATCAACTATGCAGCAGTCTGATTCTGATTGCCTGGCAGAGAAACACACATTTCGTACAGTATCTGATAAAAGATCTATAATGTGCTAACACAAACCTATCATGTAGCACCTGTGACTAACAGATTGTGATATCAAAGTCTTGATGCCTAAGTGCTCCTGTAAATGCATTAAACTTTTAGCGGCAGGAACTGTAGACTGCCAGTGACAAGGAGCTGATACGGTGTTTCAGTAGAAGTTGATAAAGTGTTATTGCTCTAAGAAGAAACGAAAAAGTATCTTGAAAACCACTGGGCAGCTTGTGTTCTGATGGGATACTGTAATGCAGAGAGCAGGAATGAGGGAACACAGACTCTACAGAAGTTATTTAAGAAAAGCTCTATATTCTGGAGTAGCTGGAGCATGCTCTCATACTAGATTTAACTTCAGGCACCTGCCTGTTCACCTGAAACCAGCAGCATCCACATTGGTCATGCTTAATTCCATGCACGGTCACGGAAGCAAAAAAGACAGTGTGCGCCCCGACATGCTCTGCTTCTCACCTGTAGCAGAGCCTGTAAGAGCTGGGAGAAATAAGGGAAATTGTGTGTAGTGCTTTGGAGGTTGGAAGTATAGGTCTGAGTGGGAATGGGGAAGCAGGTAAATGAGTCCTAGGCACCGTACACAGCCTAACAAAGCTCAGGAAGTACTCCTTAGGGAAAATGAACAGTTGAAATTATCTCAAACCTACAAGGCAACAGGTTCTGATTGCTGTAGTCCTCACAGTATCTGTAACAATCAGAAAGATCAACGTGGTGGAACGGTGATACAAGAGGTGTAATGACAAAGGGATGAGTGCAGTGGAAAGGTGTTACAAAGGAAAAAAATGCTCACCTATCTCCGAAGATCTATGCTTGCAAGGGAAACTCCACACAGGAGGGAACTCCAACAACAAATCCTTCCCCAGTGGCAGTCAGCCCTTAAATGAGGTCTAAGAGAGGTGCAGCCAGGCTCCATCCCTTCCAGTCACACAGCTGAATTGCCTTCACCTGTGCTCCCAGGGCTGACCAGGTCCTTTCCCCAGGTGCTCAATCAGTGTTTCAGGCCGGGACTCAACAGTTACCATACGGTAACTTTTCAGCTTAATGGTACAAATCAGCTTGATGATATTCTCTCTGCTGTAAACCAAAATGTTCTGGCAATCAGAGAAACTTGATCTGTTTCTCACCTCCCATTAGAAAAGCCAGACTATACGATGGCCGGAGGTTGGTCTGGTTGTGCAGTGTTGCTGCTGTCTTGTGATATCAAGATCAAGGAAGGAAAAAATGGCACCAGCGCCTGCTGATAGAACATCAAGGTGTGTAATGATGCTGCCACACAGGGCAGGTACAATCTTCATGGCTATGTGAGTATGCTGCTTGGTTGTTCTTTACACCCTAAGAATTTGAGGGCAACACAATGTCATGTTTGGGAAACACTGAGTAAATGCAATTGGCTGGGATCCTGGGTGTAGACCTCCTCCGGATATAGGAAATTGAGATGTTTCCTTGTTTTTGTCTTTCATAAATGGTTTTATGAGTAGCAAACAAAATCAGCTTAAGGAAGTTAATAAAAACCATGTAATTCCTGTGTCCACTTGCAATCTAATGAAACCTGTCTACTCCAGCAAGTCACAGAATAGTAATGCCAGAATTTTATTTGATATTGATTGCTCCGGGTTTGAAGTTGAATGTTTCCCCAGCAAAAAAAAAAAAAGGATTATTTTTCTTTTTTCTTTTTTTTTAAATACAGTTCTTACATTTTTCATACTTTGTACAGTCAGTATTTCAAATCTTTGTCAGTAGTGTAATACAGTCATTGCAAACTTCTCCAGGCTCTCAGTGTACGATGCTGACTTTTGATAAGCCTATAGACCTTTTGCCTGAGCACAGCTCAGATGTACTCTGCACCACTGATGCTGGGACATAACTATACAGATTTTCTTTTCTACGTGGTGCCAGATGACAACTGCATATAGGGCACAAAGAACACAACCTACGATCTCCCTTGTACCACTTCTCTGGCATTTCCAAGACGTAACTCTAAATAGGCTTTGAGAACAAACTCATCTGATCTATTCTTGAATGAATCTTTCTGACTTGCAAGGCATTGATAAAAGGTCCTTTGTGAATATGGAGAAGAAGCTTTTTTGCATGTTGAAAGTCTTTTACAAAGACAGCTCATTCCAGATTTCAGAGGACAGTAGCTGAAAAAGCTTGGACCAGTTGCCTTCTATAACCAGCAACAGGGAGAGATATGGCACTCGTAAGTTAGGGGTCACTGCCATTGCAAGGAGAATACTCCAAAATAAGATCTCAGCTCTACAGCTGCATAGAAATTGCTCAGAAATTATTTTCAGACAGTCCTACAGATGGTGGCATGAGAATGAACAGTTCTAGCCTGAATGGCATAGTAAGCAATTCCAAGGCTGACTTTAACAGTATCTTGACTATCAAAGACGTGTCCAGCAGTCTAACAGGGAACTCTAGCCCACTGTAAGTTCATATAATAGTATCAACTTCATGAGTTGCTGGAACTGTAAATATGTCTTTCAAGCAGGCAGTGTGAGTGTGATTACTAATTCCTAGAGGTTTTTTTGTGCTGAAAGACTCAGCTGGTTCCTGGATTTTTGAAGGTGAAGATGTATAAGAGCTCAGCACAGAGTGATGAGAACAGCTGGATGGAGCTGGGGCAGGGGAAGGTGGGTGATCACCCCTTGAAAAGCCCCAGCTGGCTGCCAGCAGGAGGACCAGAGCTCCCCCCAGCATGGCAGTGGGTGCACTGCTCTAAGCTGGGCAGGACTACAACCAAAGCAGAGCTAACTGTCCCCTCTGAAACCTTGAGGAGGACAAACACCTTTCTTGGGATTACTGTCCTCTAGGGCCCTCACTCACTTGTGGAAATACAAGTCCTGGGAAGATCTAAGTAAAGAAATTAAGAGGATGCACTGAATTTGCATTTTAAACACTTTTCCCATGTGACACTATAGAAATACAATGGAAGTAAAATTGGCAAACACTATCCATATGCTGCACTCCAAAATGACTGGCAGAGCGCAGTGAGAACATTACTCCTGGACTGAATCAGAGAATACATTAGAAAGCATGTAAGTAGGATACCGATATATATAAACTCAATCTTCTCTGATGGAATTAAAAAAGGTATACCTGTAATTATGGCTCACCCCTATTGCCATCAGACCTGCCACAGAGCTGAACGGGCCAGCTTTGTACCTGAGTTCAAAGCCAGGCTGATGTTGCCTTATTTTCCTACTAAAATCATCTTTATCCTCTCTTGCCCTTCTTCTCAGTTAACAAGAGTTATGTACTGAAAGTGCTGAGATAAAGTAATGGTAAAGAGGATACCGCAAAAGGTATTTGAAAAGCAGAAGTAATTTACTACATGTCTGCTTTGTTTTACTTCCTAAGCCTTCCAGTTGTGAGAGGAAATTCATCTTTTCTGGCAGACTCCAGCCTTTCTAGGCCTGAGAGCTCCCCAGGAGCTTTCGAGTGCAGGTAAATGGATGTGAGACTCAAGGAGTACAGTACAAGAACACGGAATTAATGTTGGTTTTTGCTTTGGTTGTCACATCTGACGTATAAGGAGAGTGCTATATCCTTGCTTACAAGAAGTATCTAGATGTAAAAAACACAAGGCTGAGTCCTCTGCTCATTACTGCGGGTTTGAAATGCCAAGAATGGAAAGGTCACGTTGCTGGTGGGTGAAGCAGATAGGACCTATGCCCAGCAAGGTCTCAGCGTGAGACAGATGTTGGGGTGCTGGGAGCCCCGGGGGACCTTCTGAAGAAAGAGCTCTGGGGAAGGACCGTGGCTGGACAATAGGTGCAGCATGGATTCTGCACGCAGCGGAGACCCCAAGAGTAGGCACAGGGGAAGCATCCACTGCCTAATCTAAATAGCACACAGAGTGGTTTTGTCCTCTTCTGTTCTCCTGCCAGTTTGCACATATGTTCTGAGTATACAGCCTGCCCTCCAAAGACCACTTACAGGGGCAATCACAGGGAAGCAAAGCAGGAAGAAAGTATCCAAAAAGGGAATTTGTTCAAGAGAAAAAAATGGAGACAGATGTAGAGTGACTAGTCACGGCTGGCGGTAAATAACCCTCTGCCTGGAGTGCTCTCTACGAGGAGCTCACATGTTCCATTTCATATTTCCTTTCTAGGAAGTCAAATCTTTATTTTCCTGGCATTTGTTCCTTTTTTCTTTCCCTATATATTTTTCCCCTCTGTATGGTCTGAAATTGTTTTCTCCTTTTCCATTTCTTTTCTGTGCCGTGTTCTCTTTCAAGTGTGGCATTTCTCCAACCACCATGTGGGCCTCATTTCCCTGCACTGTCCCAAGCAATACCTTCTGCTGTAGCCCTCTGTGCCATGAGCTCTGCCCTCTCTCTCTATACAGGCATAGACATACAGAGAGCTCCGCATTTGCTCCTGTGTTATAGTCCCCCACTTTTTCTCATGTGCACACCTCAGAATTAAGCAAATGCAACACACATAGACAGAATATTCATCCTCTCACTCCCATAAACCTGTCAAGGCGTATAGGCCAAGGAGCTATCTCTGTCGAAATCTAAATCCCCTGTGAGGAAGCAGTCTACTCAAAGGTAATAAAGCCAAAGGATATATTATTATCTTTGGTGTGAATCCTACTGGGCTGGGAGGTTGGCTGCTGGCTCCTCTCTCTGAACTTTCCCTCCCAGCCAGAACAGCCATCCCACAGACAAGTCTAAGCTTCCTTTCCTTGGTCTGATTTCCTCCTCCCGTTGTTTGGCTGGTAACCCAAAGGACAGGGTTTAATTATGGAGCTTGGAAACCTGGCTTACACTGCTCTGCCAGCACAGGACAAAACGTCAGCCTGCCTTCACAACCAGCATCGTTATGCACCACTGATACATGCCTTATCCCACACAGCATAAAGAGAACCGCATGGAAGAGAAGCCAGGGGAAAAAAAAGATGGTTTTAGTTTTTAGACTTTTGAGAATTTCACTGAGAAAAAGCAAAACACAGAAGTTCAGTGATTACTGTACAACAGCCATGGTTCTTGACTGTAGGTTAAATAAATGGCAAGGCCTTTCTCTGGACAAGAGAGATGCTGGAAAGGACAGATACGAAACAGAGCAGGGATTCCAGCCCTTCTGGAGGGGAACACTGTGGCAAGATACCAGGTAACACATAAATTCTAACATCATTCGCGTGGCTTTCAGATGACCAATATATTTTCTAGGCAGATGCCCCATTGAAGACTCATGAAATGTTGTACAGTTATGGAGACACAACATCCATGTCAAACACAGAGGTCAGATGTCATTCTCAGGCCCAAGTGTGGTTAATGATATAAGGCACGGAGCTGTGTGCTGTACTGGGGCAATTGTCCCTCTGTTACTGTGGGGGGAGCACCTTGTACCAGGTACACACTACTGATGCCCTGGAATGAAAGGACACTCCAGTACCATCTTGTCCTTTACCACTGATGAGCTGGGGTCCTCTGGGCAGTCTCCCTGCCAGCCATGCTCTCGTAGGTGACCCTGTTTTACGGAGAAGCTGAGGCAGTGAATTCAGAGAGGCTGCTGGAAAGCCATGGCAGAAGTCTCAGGGTGTGGCTGTGGCTATAGCACAAAGATTAAAACTGCATCCCACACAGGCAGGATAAAGCTCTTTTTCTTCTCAGCTGTGACAGTGATAGATAGCTTGATGAATCTGAGCTATATCTAGTTGCTACCTGGCTCCTTATGTTGCAAGGTGATTTTCTGCCATTTTACAGGCAAGCCTAGTCAGAACCTGGGATTTTTCTGTGGTGAGGAAGGTCATGAGGAAGGATGTGCCTTCTCTGCCTTGTTCTTGCCTCTCTGAGAACCTCAGGACATGGGCAGTTGTGCTCCACTGTGATAAGCACCCAGTGGGTAAAGAGTAGTGGTGTTGCTTCAAACCCCATCGCATGCATGTGTGTAAGGATTTAGGCTCTCTTCCTGCCCAGCTCAGCACTGCGGTGCCACTGTCTAGGCAGGACTTGGATGAGACCAAGGCGATGACCACATGCAGGGAAAACCACCAGAAGTGACAGCAAAATTAATAGCCAACCTCTGGCTGTTGTAGAAACGAAGAGCGTTTACCATTAATAAAGAGGACCCCAAACTTTGGGGGGAGCCAGCCTTCAGTCTGACAATGATGTAGAAGCAGTGAACCAGTCAGCATTTAGCCATCTGTGTCTGCGGAGGAGGTTGTGATCTCTCCTTTCGATGGGCGATGAGCTTTTGTTCATGCTTTTGCCGCTCCATGAGCAGAGTAGTTTAGTACAAGGTAAAGCTCTGCCTTACATCATCTGGAGGCTGGAGCTGATGGAGGAAACAGCCCTTAGCATCCAAGGAGCAGGGCACCTCACTGAAAACACCAGAGCCTCAGGGACCGCGGCGGCATGGCAGTCACAGGGAGCCTGGCACTTGTCTGCCTGCAGGTCCACCCTCTGCTCCTGCCAAAGTGCCACATCTGCAGTCAATAAGGGCCCACAAGCTGGCTCCTCCTCATTAGAGGAGAGAGGGCAGCTGGCAGGGGATCCTCCAAGGGCTCTCAGGCACGGGAATCAGTCTCCTCCCAGACTGGAATAGCCCAAATTTGGTGACTTTCTGGGCATGCAGTAAAGGACAGCTGTTTGACAGGGTCTCCAGAGAAAGCTGTGGGTATGTTTCCTACATGATGAAGGATATAGGTGGCTGGCCAAGTGCCAACAGACCTGATTTTAATGCTGTTCAGGTTGAATTTACTTTTCTGTGCTGTATAGTTCATTATACACAGTGTCCTGGACAAGTATGTGTTGTTTTAAAACAAACCAAAACCATACTAATTTAAATCCAAACAAACAAGAAAGGAAAAAAACATATGTGTTGCGAAAGACCCTTTGGGTTGCTTAGAGGGCCTTCTCAATGCTGGGAGGCTTCTCAAACATTGTGTGATGAAAGCACTGCCTGTGTTTATCTAACAAATAAGACTTCTGTTATTTTTATTGGCAATAAATATTTGAATATTCAGCTGTAACCAAAACAGAGACATCAGCTTCACCTTATATGTAGCACTGAACCAGAAAAAGATTTGCAATAGTATTAAGCACCCAGATGATCTCAGAAGAAGTGACCAACAGACAGTTGAGTACGCAACATAACCCAAAAGATGATCAGCAAGGAAGATAACACACAGAAATTCACTAAGAAGAGGCAGAAGAGCTGCTTCCTAAAGCTTATGGAGTTTAATACCAAGTGATAGTCATTTCGATATGAAGCCTCCAATCACACTTCATGGTGTTACAGATGAGATTGTAGGTCTCTTGAAAGTCATTACTAAGTGACCTCAAGTGTTGTACAATGCTCGAAAAGTCCTTCTACCTTACATGAGTTTGGGGATATTTATTTTAACAGGATAACTGGGGCACACCCCAGACAGGTACTGCTTTTTTGCTAAGCGAATGTCACTGCTATCCCAGAACTGAGTCTGGACATTTTGACAGACAAAGACAGCACATCTTTTGCTACATTATTTAAATACTTAAGATATTTGGCAAAAATACAGAAGTGACACAGTACAGAAACATTCGCAGCTGCAGGAGCAATAAAACCACTACAGCATTTTCATTAGGCTGACCTTTTCTCACAAGAAGTTACAAGATTTTGATAATAGATCACCTTCTATACAGCATTCAGTGTATTCTGATAATAGAACTGAGCAATACTTTTCTCGGGCTCCTGAAAGCCGTGGCTTACCTGGTTCCACTTCATGCCATCCACTTGACTGGCTGCCACTTCCTGGAGAGCGCCCTTGGCTTGTATAGAACGGCTCCTCACCAGGACTGTCCATCTCATCCTCCACAGATTTGATACGTTTTGTAGAGCTGAAAAAGTAAAAATGCATAATAAATACTACGTATGTGGGAAGGAACAAAGGCACTTCTTCTGGGATGTAGCTTGCTAGCACTGCTTGAGCCTAATCTGCTTATGGGAAAGACAGCAGATTGAGGACCCCGAGAAAGGGGAGGTATGTGTCCTGCAGGGCCGTCTTGCCCACCCAGCCTCCAAGCATCCACTTTTTGTTTCTGATTTGCTTTATTTTCAATGGCTGTGCTTCGATGTGAGACAAACAACCTCTCATAGGGTTAAACTGAGCTCCTAAACCTGTGCTAATTTAACAGCTTAAGAGACAGTTTAACATCTAGGCTTTTATAGGTCAAAAAGTAGAACATTCTTCAAAGAACACAGAGGTCAGTAAAAGAATTTAATTTCTATTGCATGATTTTTGCAATTGGAATGAATATGTTAATGACGTGCAAGTCATTTTAATTGTCAGATTTTCTGAACAGCTTATTCTGAAACACACATTACGGGTCCCTCCAAACTTATATGTTCAATCTTTTAACTGTAGCTGTTTAATTAACCCAGATTTCAGTCCCCTAAGAAGTGTAGATGAGTAAAAGATGGACAAATCCATTAGTGATTCATGTGCTTACATTATCATACAAGCGTAAGCATTTTACTCCCTAAGTGTTTGCCACCAAGCATAAAAAGCCCCACTAGGTAACTCTGACCAGTACTGACCCTTGTCAGACATCACACCTCCCTTCCCCATGGCTCAGGGGACAGCAGAGCCCTTTCAGTGGTTTCTGGTGGTCTCTGACTCAGACTCAGCAGTTTGGTGGGGAGAGGATCCCAAAGCCAAAGACACTCAGGTTGGCTCTGTTTTCTATAATGACTTGTACAGACTGCGTGGGGACATTACTGAGAATTTCTCTTTTAAGTACTTTTCCAAGACTGTGTCAGCTCACTTTTTACCCCAAATCTGTATTCTATTAAGATTTAAAGCACTCAAGAACAGGCTCCTTTCTATAGAGGGAACATATTTAAAAGATATAAAATCTTCCAATTTCTACTGGTCTAAAACGTGCAGCCTCTGCACAGCTCTTCACCCCAAGCTCTGCACAGGTACAAGAAAGCAGTTGGTGAGAAGCAGGAAGGACAATTCTCATGGTATGCACGGAATGTAGGTTTGGCCATTCCTTAATTTAGAGAATTGTTATGTGTCAATAGGGGAAACTGTGTGCGTACAATATAATTACCGCCCGATAATTCCCCTGACTGAGTCTGTGTATTTAAGAAATATATTTTTTTCTTACTGGGAACAGCCTAATGAGAGGAAAACAAACATATTACCAAGTTATTAACTACCCATGCTGTTTATAATTAGGTCCTTATCACTGCTAGCTATTTGCAGAAGAACAGAAGAGCAACAACGGAGCTCTTAAGTAACATTAATAACCCCACATCTTTGTCTGGGAGTCACAATCAAACTCTACCTGAGAACAGTGCTGGTGATGAGCACTGAACATAGGGTGGGTGCAGAGGTTAGATGCAAAGAAGAAAGAGAATAGTTTTTAACTGATGTGTAATGGAAATTGTAGTCACCAAGCTTCCTAATGTACACTAAGTGCAAGATGGAAAATATTCTTGCCATCGCTCCAAGCTGTAAGAAGTTATGGCTAAGAGCATCCCTCCAAAGCTTTTCTTTTTAGAAAACAAAAACAACAGCTATATTCAAACTATAGAGCCTTTCTACATGTGTACTTGCTTACTGCAAAGCTGGTGGCACTGCAGACTGAGATAAAAATGTAAAACAACCCTGGGCTGGAGTTAGACTTTCTTGTCATGTCTTTGAAATAAGTGATCTGTTTTGGCTGTGGGGGAAAAAAAATCAATCTGGTTTTTTAATAGTGTTCAAGACTACTCGAGTGACTGAGCTTGTTTATAAATCTAATCTCATGGATGGTTAAAGTAAAAGGATAGGGTAAAAAATAAAAAATATCCTTGTCTGGTAGGTGGCATCTAAGCCAAAACCATGGTGAGACTCAGCAGTCATCACCATTAACAATTCACCATTTTCAAATAACTGAGTCACAAATTTCTAAACGCAATTTGAAAATCAGAACACGTTATAGGGTAAGGCCCTAAACTTCTGTTGGTTTCAGAGATAACACTTTAAGATCAGGGATGCACATAAGTATATCTTAAGGCTGTCCTGTCAGGACAAAGTGACACGTCTCAATATGCTCCCAATTCTCTTCGGCCACCAGCAAAACTTCAACAATTCCAGTAGAACTTCTCCTGATACACCAACACAGGAGCCAGAGGTTACACAGGGCAATGCAAATGATTTCCTTCAAAGCCTGTATACACAAAAAGAGCTTTAGCAGCAATCCAGTTGAAAATTCAGCTCCATGATTCTGAAGCAGCTTTCCATCCTGAGGCTCCCAAACAACTTGTCAAATAATTTAATGGTTACTTTCCCAGATGAGTAATGATGTTTGCTTGGGTTTCCAAGTAACTAGGCAGTAGGCAGAGATTAAATTACCTGGTAGAGGATGTGCTAGGTAAAGACCTCCTCATTGCTCCTGGGCTCATGCTGTAGTACGAAGAACTTTCCAAATCTGAGAGGGAGAAATTAGGGCCTGTTCCTGCAGCTATTGGTGCTGGGAAAACAAAAGAGAGCATAGTCAGTAACTTGAGTGAATATGGCATGAATTGCACTTCAAAATCATTTACTTCTTCTTCATGTGTGTGTTTATTTTCACAGTGAGAACAGGTGGGATGTGGAAATTAAGAAATGCTAATGGAAATTGACATTGTAATCAAGAAAATGTAAATTTTATCCAGAATACAATGTTCCATGACACAGACTCTTTCTTACACTCCTCCAATGATACCCTTTCTTTAAAAAAAACCAAACAATTACGACAGCACTTCTATTCAGCTTCTTTAAGCACTGCTTTTCTATTAGTATAATTCTAACATTTAATGAAACTTGTTGCTTTTGTTATAGGACAACACTGCATTTATTAGTACAGTTACAAATAGGCTGCTTCATCCCTGTAGTGTGCTTGGCATAATCCGTAAGCAGTACAGGCAGGGAAATACACACCTCAGGACCTCTGGTGTGTACGTGATGTACATCCCCAAGTACAGAGGTTACAAATCTCCTCGGAGAAAGCACAAATGCAGATGAGAAACCCAAGTGCTCTTCTGCCTGTGAGCAGCAGAGTTTTGCTCTGGTCTCTTCTCCAGCTAAATCAAAGCTAGAGCCATTTGTCTCAAAAGAAACATTATCTGGTGACTACCTTCCACTGTTCACCTCTCACTAAGTTACCCAGCACGTAAGTTTTATTGTAAGGGATATGAATGCCTTTCATTTCCATGTCCTAAAGCCTTGGTTTTCCATTAAAATATTACGAGCTCCTACACACTCTAAAGTTTTCAAGCACAAGCCTATGAACCCCACGTGCCGTAATCTTCTGGGAACAGAGGAGTCTAATGTTAAAGTCAATGGATAATGCATTTCACAAAAAAATGCAACTATACAGCATGCGGTCCCATAGCCGCTATTGCTGTCCCAGTGCTATTTGCAGGACAAAGCGACTTGGGAAGCTGACAATTACAGATCATGATTTTCTCTCACATTTCAGAGACATCTGAAAAAGGACATACTGCACAACAAAAAGCACAAGTTTGGCCTGGAACGTATTGTCTGAGAGCCCCGATTCACAGCAACAAAGGCGAAGCAGTCTCAATGCCACACAAAGATGCTGAGCCAAGTTTAATCTTTGGTCTGAGAACCTGGCCCATTTTCAAAGACGAAAAAATCTTTCACTCCAACGGGGCAGGAGTGAGGAAATGAAGACAGGATAGCTCGTATCGCCCAGCGAACATGTCTGGGCTGAAACGCAGGCCTTCTGGGAGTGCTGCCATTGACTGTAATGGGGCCAGTATTTCACCCCAAGACTTAAGGAGCTCACAATGTCAGATTTGACAGAGGAATAATGTAGCTTTGCAGCTGCCTCATCATCCCCACAAGACAATTAGTTGTTGTTTGGCAAGGATCTTTTAAGAACGTCATTGAGACAGAAAGGGAACAGCCTGGATAGCCACGGACTTTTAAAAGCATGAGATGGAAAATACACAACGCTATTAAAACTTGAAAAAATCTGGAATGACCATTAAGAAGAACGAAGTTGGGAAGTAATTTATGACAAGAACACTCAAACCCTTTGTTATCTTCCCTTAACTATCGTACGCTTCCCGTATTCTGGGTATATGAGAGGGTGTGTTAACAAAAAAGAAAGAAAAATTAAGCGCAGTAAAATTAACTCATTTTATCAATTTGTGCTTTCTGCAACAGTTTCCTGACAGCAGCTACAAGAGGCTGTAAAACTGATAAATTTGCATGGAAAAAGAAACCAGTGTAAGTAATTTGTGTAAAAGGTAACACGGACATGGACTGCTATAATTCAGACACCCTGCAGATAGCAGACTGCTGCAGTGTGAGCAGTTATGGGTTAGAAAAATGACCACACTGCAGTCAGTCTGACTTGAATGGAAATCAATCATAAAGGTACTCTCTGCAGCATCTACACCACAGTTTTCAGCAACTTCCTTGCCAAACAGATTTCTGCTCTGCAAACCCTTCGCTGCTCGGTTCCTCTGCATCCATGCAAGAGGAAGCCCAACTTCCAGGGTAAGCAGACTTCTTTTCCAAATGGAAGAAGGGAAGCACCAAATCAAGGCACTGTTGTTTTTTTTTTCAGAGCCACATTGACATTCCTAACCACTGCAAGACTTATGAAGCAGCTGTATTCCAAATAGATACAGAAGAAAAAACGCTATCTGTATAATGCTTCTGTGCTTCTTCTCACCTCCCTGTTCTCCCTCTCTCCCCAAATCCTGGACATTTCTGCTTAAACTCTTGCACTGGTCCTAAAGAGAAGTGAGATGTACCTCCAGAAGAGCTGTGGGGTAGAACCAGAATGTTGCTAATGCACAAAGTATCAAATATGAAGAAGGCTGCTTTCTTTGTCAAGGGCCAAACAGCGCTGCCTCATGCAAGAGCCGCATGCAACCTGAGAGCTATGGAATAAACCCCACCTCTGCCCCACAGCAGCAGAGCTCCTCTGTGGAGGTTTTAGTGCTGGAGGGCTGAGGGCTGAAAGCTGTGAGCTCTGTGTCTCAGCTGCAGCCCTGGAGCTGGGCAGCACCTCAGGCCTCCCGCACCATATTTCAGCAGCGGGCAGCAGGGCCTGCTCTGCTCACTGTTGCACTGCCACTAAAAACGTTCTGCCCTCTGTCCTAACAAACACTCTGCAGCAAAGTAACCTCCTGATAGCTCAGGAACATCTCCCAAACAGGAAAAGATGTCAGAAGTTTCAGTTGTGAGTCCAAACAATGCTCTCCACCTCCGTGCCTGACCCAGGGCCACAGCCTGGCGGGGCTGCTGGAGGAAGGACCCCTCTTCCCTTCGCACCACAGACGTGTGCAGGGTTGGTGAGGCTGCTGGCCCTACAGGAAGGCCCCATGCTGGGGGCAGGCCCGGCTCACCCCATAGGGCACCGTATGGGGGTTCCGCAGTGGCCGATCCCAGTCCCAGGCTGCCGTTCCCACCCGCTGCCAGCCCTTCCCTCGCTGCCAGCTTGCTAGCTCAGATCTTCGCCCGAAACGTCAAGAAAAATAACAGAGAAATTAACAAAAAGCCCTCTGACTTAACTCAATTGGAATATTTATTTTGAAAAATTTATTAAATTAGAGAACAGGAAACCCACTAAATAAAACCAGCCAGGCTGGCATTTGTCTTCCTTGGAACATGGCACTCTCTTTTAGTCATGTTAATATTTAGCTTCTCTTTTTTCCATCTTTACGTATTTATTTTTATGAGGGGCTAGGATATGACTAAGATCGTTACACGTGTAACACTGCAGCAAAGTGATAATGTGTTTAAGGTTAACTGGGAGAAACATGGCATTTGACTAATAAACTTTTTCCTGTGTTGTGACTCCATAAACAAAGGGAAACACAGTGCTGCTGATGCAGAGAGGAAAGGGGATCTGTTTTCCCTTTTTTTTTTTGCAGGGCATTGTCTCCTACACACCGTACCGTTAGATACAAAGAGGCTGCGCTGAATACAACAGATATGAAATGTGTGATGTTCATTTTAAAATTACAAGTACAGCCCGCTATTGACCATCTAATTATGCTGAGTTCCATTTATAAACATAGCTAACCACTAAGTTTATAGAGACTTTTTGTGCTGCTTTAATAGGATATTGATCGAGAGCAAGGTTTGAGTGGACTGCCATTGAATTGTGTAATGGCATACAAAAGGCAAGGTCACGGCAACTGTTCACTCTATGCCTGCAGTCTATTTTTTATTATAATCTTTTTTTCTTCCTCTCATAGCCAAGCCCAAATAGAATATTTGGGATAGCAGCGCTTTGCTAAGGAATATAGAGTATCTTTTTAAATGTTAATTTTTGTGCTGCTGACTTCTTTAACAACCTTCACTAGCGCGATGCTTAGTATAGCAGAAAACATACAGGCTGCTGCTGGGAGAGAGCTGCTTTACGATGCCGTGGCTTTCCCTCACGCGCTTAGTACTGGGATCTCTGCACAGGAAAGTTTCTCCCCTCCCAGGCTGCGGGAAGGCAGCAGTGTCCTCACAGCCCTTTGCAGCCCTGCCTGGCCCAGACCCCGCACCTCGCGGTGGGGCTGGCAGAACATTCCCCACAATTTGTTTTGGCTGTGCCTGGCCTCTTGACGAGAGGTGGGAGGAAGTCGTGTTTCCTCCGCTGCACCCACGCTACGTGCTGGGAGTGGCAGCAATTACTTTCACTTCTCGCATGCGTGTGCCCGTGCGGCAGTGAGACCAGCGTCAGCCTCCACCAGCAGCACCCAGCCGGGGAGCTCGCTGCCTCCTGCTGCCTGCCAGGGCCTGGCTCAGCACTCCATGAATGCTCGGCTCCGCTGCAGCAGCCACTAACCGTGGCACGACTGCCCCGAGCCTGGCACTCGCTGTGCCAGCAGCCTCAGTGCTGCAGGATCCCCGGCTCCTCAAAATGCCTTGGCCAAAAAATCACCTCTTACCTGCGGAATTAGCATAACTTCCAGGGATAATTAGCGGAACCATTTCTGTTTATACAGAAGTGGTAAGCGACTTGTATGTATGCTTGTGTGCTTGTGGTTTCCCTGGCTCATTACAGGGAGTAGGAGTCACCCCACTTGCTCTGTGAAGCTCCTCACTGCTCGCAGCTAACGCCTTAAAACTCAAAGCGTGGCATTTTCAGTCCAGGGTGCAGTTAGAATTCCCTTGTTTATCAGCATGAGGAATGATGTCATTTTGACAAATAACACAGCACAAAACAAATATGTTTCATTTGGCTCTAGCGAATGTTCATAAATCCTAAATCTTTCTTCACATCCTGGGCAGCGCAGTTTATCTGGCTGCCTTAAGGACCTCCAAGGGAGGAGACCTTCCCAGCAGCTCTCTCTGCACAAGAGCACATGGTGCAGGCTCAGTCTAACCGGGACTAACCCTGCCCCAGCCCCCCAGCCTCTGCTAAGCATGGGCTCCCACCCAACGGGACCATAAACCAATAGCAGCAACCAAGTTCCCAGCCGGCACCTCTCACAGAGGGCCTTCCCATGCAGGTATTTTCCTATCCAGGGCACACAGGTTTTGCTTGGTCAACAACAGGCTGCTCAGTCCACAGAGATGAACATCGTCAACTCTTCTGCTTCTGAGAACGTTGATGTCAGTCTCTCTAGAGATGGGAGAATGAATTTCTCCATTATATGAAGGGTATCTGGGGTGGATCGACAACACCTCCAAAGCTGCTCACACCTTCTGTCTGCTAATAATGTAAGAGAGCTTAGTCTGCAACATCCACAGCAGATCGGATGGAGAGAGAACGAACTGCTTTTCAGATGAACATGAATGATCTACTTTCTCTATTCTACCGGGCTCTGCAAGATTCAGTAGCTGGGTAGCATGTCGAAAGAAAATCTCCACCTCCAGGACTGAAGAAAGCAGGCTTCTGTTACCAAAGCAGTCTAGACTGGTTCAATAGCCCACAGAAAGTGTGACGATCAGCACTGATAGATAAGATAGACAATGGTAACAGCTGACCTTTCGCTTGATTAATTAATTCCTTAGATTTGCATGACTGATACAACTGCCTTCTACTTGAGACTCCATGCCATGCTCAACTCTGAGAACTTTAATAAATAAACCAGGTACATAAATTGCTCCCAACAATATTTCCTAAGAGTAACTTTGGATATCAGCAGTAAGCCACAGGCCAGTTATAACCATGGGAAATCACATATTTCTATCATTATGTTATCACAAGCAAGCATGAAAATAATAATGGCAATAGGCACACACAGAGATGACCTCTGGAAAGCAAAGAAGGAGCACATGAGAAGACAGCAGAGACTAAACATGAGGGCTGCTATGGACAGGCAGGTTTGTTGCTTCCCTAGCCAAGATGGTTTTAAAGGTGCAAGGACTTTTTTCAAAGTAAAAGCCAGGGGAATGGACCGAGGACATTTTGACTGCTCAAACTACAGACTTAATAGCTGCCGGTGGGTCTGGATAATGGCTGCTCATAAGCTGAGCTCCCCAGCATGACTCATGAACTGGTCTCAAATGAAGACATGGGAATACATAAACCACCCAGCAAGAGTTTTATTGAAAAGCACACTCTTTAAAAGCCCTTACATGCCAATTTAGGCAAATATGCAGCAATTACTTTGTTGCTCCATTATGTTAAATTATTCTTTGAATATTAGCATGCAAATTCATACTGACTTCGCTGGGAATTTGTTGCTAGACTCTACACTAAACATATCCTACTGGGTAGCCATAGTATGTCAGTCTGTGGACTTCTCAGACCTCACTAAGTAAACAAGGTTACGGCTGGTCAGTACATGTCTGGGGCATCTCCAAGGAAAATCCAGGGTGCTATCAAAAGCAGTGCAGCTAAATCAGTTGCTGGCATTCTTCCCTCTGAGTCAGTTCTGAAGTGCTATCCCGATACGCTTTGGGGACACTATTTTTGGTAGAGGTGCTGGCTTGTGGACAGGGTATAAAATGGAGGTCTTGACCTCTCAGGATTATTGAAGAGCCCATGAAAAAGAGTACAAACCCCCACGCCTGGGGCAGACAAGAGCTGGATCTTTTTGTTTTGACTACCATCACCCCTTTCTATTTTAGATGAAGCTCATGCCTGTCCTGCTTTTTCTGTGTGCAGTTGCCCTATGTGTTGGAGGTGGTACATTTCAGTGGAAAGCAGAGGGAATGTCTCAGACACAGTTCATACTTTGTTTGCAAAAGATGTTGAATGCTAGGATTTTTGATGCATGATGTTTTAGTTTAGTTACAATAAAATATCTTGCAAAACTAATAGGCAGGAAACATGACTCTCGTGAGGTCAGTGCCAAACTCGCAGGGGGGTTGGGACTGGGATAGCTGTACGGCTGTAAGTCCTGAAGCAGTGCACTTCTCTAGCAGCCCTGTCCCCTGCACACATGAAGCACGGCTGACAGAGTCCAGAGGCAGTTCTGCTGTGAAGATAAGATTGTGGTGAAGTGGGATGCCTTGCAGGGGGGGAGGGAGAATCCTTTGGGCTTCAAAAGCCTCGTGTTGTCGCACTGGAGTAACGTGACATGACAGGAAGGCATTAAGAGACTGGACAGAACGTAGCTTTGTCCACCATGGCTGCAGGTACCAGCAAGGTAGTGCATGTAGTGCAGCAAGTTAGATGTCAAAGTCCCCGTTTAAGCACTTCAGCGAGTGAACTATTTACAAACTTCTGAGTCCTCCTGACTTTGTCCTTCTAACAAAACTCCCACCAGTTCTCAGGGAAAGGAACTCAGAAGAAATATCTGCTTCACATTTTACTCGCTCTCTCTCTCCTGCCCATATACCTCTCACACCCACATATCTCCCAGTGTTCATGCTTTTCTTGCAGCTTCCTATTTCTGACTACAAAGCCAATTTACAAGGGAGTGCAAGCCTTTCTGAAAGAGGAAATAAAACAGGAAAATCCTTACAGAAACTCAGTGTTCTGACTCAAAACCACAGCTTCTTTGCTGGGGTTGTGCCAGTTAGTTTCCAGCCCCAGAATCTTAACTGTACGTTCAGAGCCGTATATTCAAATATTCCCGCTATCCAGGAGAATCATTTTTATCACTGGCTGTACTGAATGGATTGGTTACAAACCTAAGGTATGAAAGGGACACACAGTTGAATGGTTTTCCTAGAGCAGTGGCAACTGTGGGAATGTAATATTCCTGCACGGCTGCAGAAAAGATCCCCAGAGGACTGGTACCTACAGCCCTGCTTCAGCAGCAGTCTCCCTGCAAGAGGTTGTCCATGTTCTCTCCTTGGACTATCTGGATTATGTCATAGCAAAATACAATCAATGCGCCTTTGATCAATGGAACAAGGTGGTGACAGGTACTCTTAATTCACTGTTGTTAGTGAATATCGACAAGCCTGTAATGATCATGCTGCAGTGTGTCATTCCTGCTGGGGGCATTAGCATTCTTTAAAGGTCAAAAAACAAACCCTTCTACAAGACAGAATTCCATACAGTTAAGGGAAAATGCAAGAACTTAAAGAATTGTGCCCCTGAGCGACTGAAATCCCAGATCTTCAGATGGTACGGTTGTTGGCATTACTTACAAGTTCATTAATTTCCAGGTGTACAGCACACATGGAATGGATGAACACAATGTGGAGAAGTGGCACAAAAAATTCCTGGCTGAAGCACGCAAATAATCAGGTTTGGTGCAAACAGAGTCTTTGGATCCTGTAGGAGACCCACCAGCAAGCTGACCTGTGCAGCCATAGCTCTGCACTCTCACACAGAGGCCGCCCATTTTCAGCTGAGTAGCGGATAAGCTTATCAACTTGCACATGCAAGTTTGCAGCACTTTTTTTTTTCTTTTTCTTTTTTTTTTCCCAATTTACTTCTTAATCTATAAGCTTTTATTTCCCCACATTAAAAGGTGTAGCACATAAACAACGTCCCCCAGAGAAGCAGGGAGAAGGGACTCTCAATTTTTTGACACTGTTTCTGAACTGGGGAAGGGACATGATAAAGAACCAGAGAAGAAAACTGGGATTGCAGAAACCACACAAAACAGCCAGCAGATGATACTTACTTTGTGAGACTCTTACTAGCTCGGTCACACTGAAAACACCTGATGTGACAAAACTGTCCTGGAAGCCCAAATGTCCTACAAAACAAACAGAGTGAGAGAACTGCGATTAGCTTTAAGCATTTAATGACAGTATTCTCAAATACTTTGCTTGCATTTACACTTAAAATGTGACATCTAATTTCCCACTTAGCAGTAATTATTGTTTATGTAGGTGGGTAACTAGTCATACAGCTACGTAGGCTGCTTTGTGGTTTCTATCTAGAGGTTAGGAAAGCTAACGTGACACATCAGCAGGGAGATTTTTACATGTTAAAGCATCTCAACAGGAAATCTGAAACAAAAGAGGACTATTTTAATAAACGGTTACCTCGGATGACCCCTAATGACTTCACAATAGAAATGAAAATACTGTACCTAGGAAACAGACAGGACAGCTAAGTTCCATAATCGTTTTAAACATTATTCTCTAAAGAAACATCTGATCAGGATTATCTACCCATTCATTCAAACAAAACAAGATTTAAAGATGTACTCTTCATTTTCTGAGGTTACACTGGGGAAATCTTAAAAAAGAGGCTGGTGAAAAAAATTAAACGAGTGACTTCCCATCAAGAAAATCCAACGTTTTAAAACAAGCTCTCATTAAAAAAAAAAAAAAAAAGGAAAACAAATCTCTGCATAGAAAAAGCATTAAGCTGGAACTCGGAACTGCCTTTAGGAACCGGGGTGCACCCATCCACGCTCGCCCCCCCTGTGCAAGGAATGCCTCTATGCTCGGTATCAAAATGTTATTACACTTTGCATAACACTATTTTCCTTCTTCTCTGAAAACATGTCTACCACCAAATGTTCATTTAATTTTCACGGCTATGATCAATGACAAAAGGAGCAGCTTCCAGGCTGCTGCCCAGGGTAGGCGTGCGAGTGGGCTGCGGTGGTTCACGTGGGGCGTCGCTGGACCTTGATGAGAGGCTGTGGCGGGGCCAGGCTGACCTCCTGCTTTTGAAATCAGGGTCAGAGGAGAAATCGCAGGATAAAGAGATTATTAAAAGGACTGTAAAGTCCTGCTTGCCCGCGGGATAAGTGGCGTACCTTTTAAGGTTGTCCTACTTAGAGTCACTGATTCCACAACAAGCGCACATATATTATTGAATGTTTTGCAGGGGCACCATCTGCTCCATTGTTAATTGTTTGTCAGATGCACCAGGATTTCCCTATGTTCAGTACATCGCACCACGCAGCAGTACCTGCCCACCTCCTCAGACCGAGCTGAGCCATAGGATTAATGCGAGTTTGCTCTTTGCCTTTCTTTTGGGGTTGCTTCCAAAGAAACAAATCTCACTGCCATTTCCTCTTGCAGAACATGAAGCACGAGGAAGGCACTTTGCATGCAGGACCACAGAGGGTGACAGGTTGGGGTCAGGGAAAAGCTCAGGGAGGCCCTGGGGGAGGTCGGTGGCTCTCCCAGCCTCCGGTAAATCTGCACCCTGGCAGACAGACCCTGCCCCGCTTCCGAGAGGCTCCTCAGTGCCAGATGAACGCAGTTGCTAAGCTAACAGACTTGAGACAAGTTTCTGCATCAGGCACGTTTTTATACTTCAGCAATAATGATGAGTTCTCAGACTGTGTATATGTATATCTCTGGGCATCCTTGTGTATGTGTATATACATATGTATTATGTACACAAACATATAAATATACACAAATCTGTCATGCTCCAGCTGTAGATAAATGTACTATAAAATATTGAAATTGATGCTGAAATTCAACACAAACAAATTCCTCAATCTGCAAACAAGGTTTTTATTTACAGCAAGAGAATAAATTTTTTCTCTACTTCAAATGAGAAAACGTTCCTACAAGCTTTTATTTTTCCTTATTTTCCACTTAGAAAGAGCTCTCGGATAATTGTAAATGCCTTTGCCTCATCTGCTTTGTATTTTGCCGCAATAAAGGTGATGACTACATCATTCTGCTTTTTAGAGACGGTTGCTGGCCCTACACAATGTTTGCTCATTGACAATTTCCCGAGTATTTTTAATATGAAGACCTACTTTTCATATGCTGCAGCAGACCTGCCTATTGAATTAAATGATCTGTGAATTAAAAATAATTCTCCTAGGTCTTCACTGAAACCACTCATGTGCCTAAAATTAAGCATATGCTTAAGTGCCTTGCTGGATGGGGGCCAGGACGCTTACTACTCCGCAGAGCCCTTCACAGGGAAGCCAGTCTATGCTATGTAACTTCTCACACTGTGCTCATCATGACGGTATCTGAGCAACTTCCAGAAGTGCATTCAGCAGGACTACGAACATCTGTCACGTGTTGTTTTTTTCACCGTGTACCATACTGGCTCTGCTCTGGTGTCCACTTCCACCTGCATCTCTCAGGCAGGTTCCTAGCACACGACGAGTGAAGGTGAGATTTAAATAGGTAGAAATAAATCCCAGCTATGGTAAGACCGCTGGCTTATTTTTAAAGGGAAAGCCTAGAGCCCTTTGTAATCATGCAGTAAAAACTGTAGCATGGCTACTTCCACCACCTGAATTTAGCAAGCCCAGGCAAAACCAGACATGAAAATGCAGCAGAATGGCTTTCAATACACTTTACCTCTCAGGGACCCCTGTGTATGAGAAAAATTGATTAAGTTAGCTTGGACCTGGTAACGCCTATTATTCATAACATCTGATTTTGCTGAGTATACCAAAAATGTCTGCTTATTTCTATAGGAACATTTCTTATGTGCGTTCACGTAATAGCAATCATTAAACAACAGCAGCTAACTAGAGTGGTTAGATTTTCATCCTTCAGTGCTGAAAATAAACATTTCACAAATGAAAGGTGGATTTCACAATTCTGCCACTTGCTGTTTACTTATAAACATTAGGAAATCAGGGACTCATTTTGCCAATCATTTATAATACCTTGGTACCCACAGAAGCAATGCCCTTGGCTAAGAGTTGTATCTTGAACTCATTCTGATGGATGGTTGGTCTCTGAATTTGCAGTTCAGTAGAACTCCATGAAAGTTTAAAGATTCGCCTGTATGGCTCAGATTGCAAAATCCAAGCCTAAGACTGCAGGTTTTGCTGAGCAGAGATAATGGTGCAAGAAGAGAATGAGAGAATCATGATAAAGAAGCTAGACAAGTCAATGAAGAATGGCTGGGTGCTAGCAGGATTGACAAAATATGGAAAGGAAACATTCTGCACCTATTAACAAAGGTCAAAATGCAAAACTATATCAATTTGCTTGTGCTACTTCACTCTGAATGAGAAAAATATAGGTAAAGTCAAGCAATTACATATGCAGATGTGAGCACTAAAGAGCTCCTTTACTGAAAAGATGATTAAACATCTTGAAAGCTTGCAAGATTTACTTCTCATACAGCACTTTACTGGAAAACGTGCACGGTGATACTTTTGCTAAATATCCCAAAGATAGGACGTGGAAATTGCTGTACGTGATCTGGTTATCTCTACAGTTTTGTGTGACAGTCACGTTTTGGTAGGAGAGCAGGTGTTCAAAATGAGGATGAGAGAATTTTTACTGACGTTATAACAAACTACCGGAGCCCATTCACTGAAATTCTGGGTATAAATTAAGACACCTGGGTAGCCGAGGCAGCCCTGACTCAGCAAAGCAGCTACAGCATGCCCTTCATTTTCTTCCCGTGTTTGACTAAAGCACATGCTTATCCAGGCTTACAAAGAAAGATGGGCTGACAAAGCCAGGCGGGTACTTTAGGATATTGTTGAATCTTTGCTTTCAACCCAAGTCTAGTCCCGCAGGAGTTACGTCATCACACAAGACCTCACTTTGGCTCCTGAGGATGGTTTTTTCTTTTCCCCAAGAAAAAGTCGGGGCAAAAAACCCAGTGTCATAAGACCAAGCTGAGTCAAGCAGATTGAGATACTGACTAACAAACACACAGCACTGCCCAAGAACATATTTGATATAGTGTGCAAATACGATGCAATACAGTCGTGGCAAGTAAAACATGAAAACCATCTTTACACATCTTGATGACTGCTTTAATTGGGAAGAAAATTCATAATGTGATTTACATATTCTTTTAGATCCCAGTAAAAGAGCCAGAAGAAAGGGCTTGAATTGCTGGAGCCTAATTCTGATCTCAAAGAAATTTTAAACAAGTCTTTCTACACTGATCAAATGAAGTTTCACCTAATTTTCTCCTAATTTACTCTGGCAGAGGAGACATCGGGATTAGGACTTGTTGTCTAATGCTATTTGTTTTGAATTATTAAGCAAACATTCCTATTTCAATGAGTAAACGTGTACAAAGGCAACTAACCTTCGTCCTAAAATCTAGTTTACAGGGAGAGTATTGTCTGCCTTCCCAATTAATGCTGCAAAAAGGAGTCTCAGACGTTGATCGACCAATCAAGAGCTTGTGTTGTAGCTTGAGAAAATCATGACTGATGCAATTACTTTTATGTAGAAGGTCTGAATATGGTCTACAGGTTAAAGTTCACTGCCTTATTGTTTCTTAATTGAACATCAGAAGATGTTTTCAAGGTGCTCAAGGTATTATTGTTATTTAATCAGCAGGTCTCCTTGTGTAATCCCACAATATTATTTCCATTACAAAATAGTCAGATCTCACCATACATATGCAAGGTATTTTCTAAAGAGAGATACAGCTGGTTTCCAGAAACCCGAAATTAAAGAATAATGGGGAAGAATTAAGCTTTTGAAAATGAAAAAGTCCAAATCCCATTACTCCTCTTCCTCTACAGTCCAAAGAACAATGCACTAAGCTTTGTAGAACGGCTTTTTGGGAAAGCAATTCATTGTCAGTAGTTTGAAATTCCACGACAAGTCCCCCAAACTAGCAGCAAAACAATTTCTAAAGCCTTTTTATGTTTGGCATCTCACGATACGTAGCCATCTTAAAACCTTAAAATAGTAATAATCAATTAGGGTCTCAAGCCTATTATCTTAACCAAATGCCTGATTAAAAGAAAAGCCCTCTCTGCTCAAAGTGCAACTCGATTCCTTTTGGTTTTATCCTCTATCTAGATAATCCCATGTTTCACAAGCAATGTGGAGCAATAGTATTGATTAGAAAATTAATGTCTGTATCACAAGGCACACGCAGGCCTTGAGAGAGAGGACGTTATCAGAGGGAACCCGGATCACCCCGAGGACTCCCAAAAGATCAGCTCTTCCACAGCAGCACTGGGGAGGAGTGTGAGTGACACAGAGAGTCCTAATCTGCATTCCGCAGCAGAAAGCAAAAGACAGAATATATACATGTCAGTTAAGGCCTTCATAACATTAATACTCTGTTTAACTGGGCGGGGAGTTCATTAAGCATGGGCTGACCAGGCCACTGCAGCCACAGGGTCTGCACTCATCATGCACAGCCCTGGGCATGGTGAGGTGTCCACGTGCACACACAGGGAGTGGGATGCACTCACTTTTGAATATGTCCACGTGCACACACACCGTTTTGGATGCATCCACTTCCCTGCTCCCTGCAGGGCAGGGGTGGGGGCTGGGGGCACCCCAGCAGTGAGCAGCCCAAGCACTCCTACTGCTTGCTTTGTATTTGAAACACTGTGGGGACTGAAGCCTGCAGAGCTCTGTCTGAGCTCTCACCCCTCTGGCTCAGATGGAAGTACCATAGAGTGGTACCCATGGTATGAAAGGTAGCTGTAACCAAATCTACATTTACTAACAGATATAGATCTCCCATATATAGATCTCCAGAGCCGGCATAATAGCCTCATTTAATGGTTTTGTACCAAATGCATTCCTCAAATTTGTTGAGGGTAAAACTTTAGTGGTAGATTATACTACATTTTTAATTCATGGACTTTTTACAGAAGAGTTAAGCGCAACATAATACATTAATGGTGGGACCGAAACCTCTCTTTTTTTCCCCAACAAACACTCCCACTTGTATTTCAGCTTGTTATTTCTGATTTAATTTTAATGCTACAGCAACAGCTCACCTTGGACAAATGACACATTTTCCTAGGAAATAAGTGGCCCTCGCAACACGCCGGCTCTGTTCCCCCCAGCTCACCTACCTGGTGCTGGTGGAGGATTTAGGAAGCACCAGAACTTTCTTTGTGGCCATGGCAGAATGGATTAGACCGTCCAGGGCATGTCGTGTCAGTACAATAGAGGAACACTTTTAAGACTTTAAAGTCATGTAATACAATTCTAGGCTGGATCTTTCTTGTTAAAAAAAGTAGAATGGGAGTGATTGAAAGAGAAAAGGGCCAATATTTGACAACAGAAATCAGCATAACCTCCTAACAGCGGCAGTCATGGATGACTGCCCTTTGACCCGGGGAGATTATGTGGGATTTCAATGACAACAGCTGGAAGTGAGCATGTGAGAATAGAGAACACAGATCTGAGGCCTCCTACAAAAGACTGCACAATCCCTGCCCAGATCAGAGTGTTGATTAGAAATTGTTTCCTGGTCCTGGCTTAATAGAGTGTGATAATGAAAGTTTTGTTAACCCTTCACAGTATGCAAAACCACTGCTAAATCATTTGCTTTTTTTTTTTTTTTTTTTAAGATAAATGGTCTGTATATAGCAGACTGGAAAACTCGGAGCTGCTCCTTTCTTCCTCTGCCCTATGCTGCTGCTCAGTCCTGCACGGTCTGCATGCTGTGCAATGCCTGCACCGGCTCCACCCGCGCATAAGGATGGGTGTTATGGATGAGAAGGGGAACCCACGTGCAGCGTCTCACTGTGCACAGCCTTTCACGCTCACGGCATTTTGGAATTCTTAATAATAGCACCACCTCATTATTATTTCAGTATGTGTCATCTGGGCTGCAAATTAATAAAGGCGGACCTGAGCAAATGTGGTGCCAGCCTGGCTGTGTCACCAGCACCACCTGCACGGGTCCACACCAGCCTAAGCTCTTAGGAGACACAGCTTATTTTATATCTAAGTACAGAGATACTGGAATTAATGGCAACTTACTACTCTTAATGAACCGATCACAGATTAGAATCAATCATGTCAGGCTTTGCCCAAGTGGAGGACACAAGGACAGCTCCTTTCCCTGGAACATAATGGTTCTGAAATGCTGAAAGCCCTTCAAGTTCACGTTTAAGGACCTCGCACAATGGAAGTCTTTCCAAGATCGATGAGATGTGGTGTGGTTTTCATTTCTGATGACTCGTAGGGTACTTTTCGAAACCCATCTGAGTGAGAAATCAGTTAAACGCAATTTTTTGATATAACGATAAAAACAAAGAATCTCCATCTCCACCATATACTCAATCTGATAAATAAATTAACTGCATTAATACTGATAAGGGCCTATAGTTTGAAAAACAACAGATGTCTTAAATTAGCATATTTCTGTTTCAGGTCTTCAATCCAAAAAGCAAATACTAAAGAAAAGAAGAAAAATCATTACAAATGGTCATACTCATTTGGCAGCTTATATAATAATGTGCTCCTCAAAAGCCTTCTAAAGTAAGAGAGATAAGATCTAACCAGGATGATCACTATGGAATATTTATGGCATCCAACAACAAAAAAGGCTTGCCTCCTCAAAGTAATAGTATGGAGTTATTTCCCTTACATCAGCCCCAGTTCCAAGAGCAATGGCTGCATGTGCTCTGTCTCCTGTCCTCACTCCTCCTGTTCCCACCCAAGCATCAGCTACAGTTTTCCCACCCAGGTTCTGTCCATAGACTTGCAGGGAGCTGCTCACAGAATTGAGGGTTTGTAGGAGACAGTGCTGTGAGCACATGCCTGAAGCACAACCTGCAGCTCTTCACACCAAAGGATGAATGCCATGTCATGTATGGCATATAAGCGCAGCACTTGCTCGCTTTTGTGCTAGTTCAAATGAGAATTTGTTCTAGAGCGTTAATACCAGAACTACTACTGTTGATGTTGAGTATAAAACATCAGTGTGACAATAAATGTAAAGATACCTAAAAACTGGTGTGGAATACTTAGGTATTCAGACTAATCATGGACTGAAATAAGCGCATTTGTTTCAAATCCTGTTTATAGCACCGCAGCCCTTCCCTCCCTTAAATCTTCCTCTTAACCATAGTGATGTTTATTGAATACCTGTCATTTCTCCAGCAGCATGTGCCAGCAGCGGCTCACCAGTGCCAGGCTGCATGAAAACCCTTCTGTCTCCTATTCTCCAAGGGGCTCCCTTAGATCAACCACTCACCATACCCAATACGCTGAAACCCATAAATTTGCAGATACAGCAGTCAAAATTCTTAACAGGAAAGTGCACCCATTTTGCCCAGTGTAGCATACTGAAATATCACATGGTGAGAAGCATTTCTCACCATGTGTAAACTGTCAATTTGATTTGAAATTAAAATTTTTGATTAACATGAGCATTTCTGAGCCTCCCGCTGGCAGCAGCCCTATTGCTGAAAAGTGACATGATTTGTGACACACATGCTGTACAGAAGCCCCATGCCAGCAATTGTTAAACCCATTTTCATTCTGCTTTAATACGGTATGACACTCAGGAAAATAATTTTAATATTTAGGAGAAAGAGGGTAAAGGCTTAAGGAGTGAAGTCCTTTATGGGTGGAAAGCAGGATTAGGGCAGCACGACAAGCAGCACGGAGGTCTCCATGTCTCACAAGGCACGTCTCCTTTCAGCAACAGGACCATCTGCAGGAGGCTAAGAAAGGTCCGTAGGAAAGCACAAAGCCTTCTTTTAAATCCAGTTGATATTTCAAGCACAGCATGAGGTGCTCTCCACCTATGAATGCTGAGATGCTTCTGCACGGGGAAATGCTTCGGCTTCAGTGATTAAACCCTCGGACGGGAGGTAGGGTTGTCTGCTTTCCACAGGGCCTGTTATTTTTCCATGTTTACCACTTCCCCCAGCAAGTACCAGCAGTCCCTAGCATCTACACGGCGACTCACCCATGGAAGAGGAAAGTTTTGTGACTATTACAACTTTAAAGCCCAGGAATCTCCCTCTTCATCAGGGCGGTGGGAAGATTTCTGCTAAGCAGTACCAAGAGAGCACAAGAACTGGGGCACTTCTGCAGCAACAGCTTTTACGGCAGCAATAGACTCATGCAGAAGACAAAAGTTCAGTGGGGATTTTCATGAACGTAAGCCTGTGTCACTGTTGCAAGCTGCTGACTCAACTGTGTCACCTGCCTGTTTCTCAGAGTGGATCTTTTTTTTCCAGTAACATCGTGTTCTGGGGAAGTTTATCATGAAACAAGTATCACGAACAGTCATTCTGAGCAGCAGAACAGCTTTGATAAGTGTCGACACGCATCTGACTTTTCTGCTAGCTCCTAACACTGCTCATCACATCAAACACTCAGCTCTGCTGGACTCTGCTCCTAGTAAACACAGAGCCATTCCTAATTGCCATAGTACAGAGAAGAAAAAAATGTAGGATTTAAAAAATAATATTAGACGGTGAAATGAAATACCAGCGTGATTCAGATGCAGTGGAAGTATTCAGTCCTGAGCAGAAAGCCGTGGGCTCGTTTATGTTAATAACAACGCCTGAGAATTCAATCTGCATGAAAGATGTGGTCCTCAATAAAGCCGTGATATATAGTGATTGTAAGTATGTAGATTCTTTTAAATAAGTCTTAAGTTTAAATAAGCGTTCTGTATAAACACCTAGTTTTAATTAGTATATTGCCAAGAAATTATACAACTCGACTCAGTGATGCTGTAATTATTTGGGGATCCATAAAGCCCTCCCTTGGCGGTGGCAGCTAGCTGTGTCCTCCACATGCTCCGCAGACGTGCACAGCTCAGAGCTGAGCCCAGGGAGCCCGAACCCCTGTGGACACAGAATGGGAGGTCTATAAAAAATGGTGCATTTTCTTAATTTTGACAGCACGTGAAAGAATTGTCCATGAGGAGGTGGCGGGGCAGGAGCTGGTGATGGCAGCAGCTCTCCTGTGCTGCGCCAGGTGATGGGACACAAACCCAGCTCTGCATCAGCTGCTTCCTTGTTTTCTCCCTTCCTGGCACCCCTCTGTCTTCACACCAACACTCTTAGAAAAGACCGTGGCGGGACACTGCAATAATAGAAGCTGAAGAAATATCTGCTGAAGATTAGATAGCATGAAAGCAACTTGAAAATAAGGGCTCTGGGCATGGATGTAAGTCATGGGATCAGCCAGCTCCATCTTTCCACGTGGGCTTTCCTATCCCACAGAACTGCTTCTTGCACCTTATCTGCTGACAACACCAGTGAGCAAACTTTCATTCACAATAAAATCTATGCAAATGGTACTGCTCTATTTACTTATTGTTCTTTCCCTTATACCGCTGGGAGTTTTCTCTGCGGAAGGCTTCTTTACTCCTCACACAGCACAGCAACCTCCTGGCTTGGATAACTTCTGGTCCCAGGAAGGCTGACCTCCACTAGGCTGCATGCTCGTTGTCCTTGTGGCCCAAGAGGAACGGAATTACCAGCAGCCACAGCGTGACAACACACGTAGCTCCCGAAGTTGTAAGCAAAAAATAAAGGATTTAGAAAAGAGATCCCCAAATCCTATCCCAAATAGAGTCAGTCTCAAATAGAGTCAAGTCCTAGGCAACCAAGGAGCCTGGACAGCCCTAGAAGCAACACAGGTCCTCCGGTGGGGATCCAGACTCTCCTGTCTCGATCTAGATCCGCTCTGAACTACACCAGGCCTCTGCCTCCTCCAGTATTGAGGAAGCCTCACAAACTCATCAACTGACCCCCCAAGGAGGGATGGGCTCAGGCTTGGGCAGGTGAATACGCTTACAGAAACAGCGGTGTGTTAGTGGGCATGTCCCCCAGGCATGGCCCAAAGCAGCAGGGTCAGTTCGGGGAGAGAAGACTGGTGGATGTGCGATCTCCGCACAGCTGAGACTCTCTTTCTGTTTTATTCTGAGGTTGTGTTTTGTAGGGCAGGATGCCCTGTCTACATTCCTTTACAGATGGAGAATGGACATTTATTAACGAGTACTTGGGCGGACAGCCCAAAACTCTAGACTCCTGGCATGGAGCTGTACGGCAGAGAGGGCCAGTGACCCCCATTTGTGTTTACTGTACTTCTACAGACACATGTTGGTGTGATAGGGGCATTCACTTTCTCAGGTTCAGGCCAAGGTCAGGCCAGAACATGGACCAAATTTATTTTCTCTGTCTCTCTGTGCAAACTGCTCAGGCTGTAGCCCAAAGAGGGCCCCTGAGTTCATTCACCGTGATTGCATTTTGAGGGATTCAGGACTGACACAGCAAACAGAAGGGGTGGAGAAGGACCTTCTCCCTCCATACGCAGCTTTGTGTGCTGATCCTACGCGTGGCAGACAGGGTAGTTCTATGGGAGGTGCCTCCAGGGGTGACATGGCAGAGGTGGGACACATTCCCTCTCAGACCCTCTGACTCCTCCTCAGCAGTCAGTCTCGCATGGCATGGTGTGATTTGCAGAATGCACAAACGTGGCAGTGGGGATGAGTCCCTGTGTCAGACATGCTATCAGTATGGATTTTGGACAACCTGAAGACAGTGCAGGGGTTAGAACTTCAGATTTGGATCATGCCTACCAGCCTGGATCACCTTCCCTGGATCAGCCATCAGGTGTGTCCTAACAGCACTCTGCCTGCAAATGCCACACCATGACTGGCTGTATGTGAAAGGCAGAACCTTTGCTGGTTAGCAGCAGTCGAGCAGGCAGAAAGAATGAAAATGGAAAAGGAATTTCACTCAGAGGGACCTTTACATTAAACTAAAGCAACTCAGGTAAAAAGGAAAGCCATCCGTTACGGTTTATAATGCATAAACAGCCATTTCTTCTCCATTCCTTCTTTGCTTGCATTACTGAAATACAGAAATAAAGGCAAAAATAATGATGGATGGATTCTGGAGGACTCAAAGTTCAATTCAGGATGGATGCGATCCCAACATTTCAGATTCTTATCTCATCGTAATTGGAATAGCTGAACCTCTCTTGTCTGCAAAATTAGGCGAGACATCCTGTGAGAATGGGCTCTTTTTCACAGCAGTTTAGTCCCCAGACACATAAAAGAATGAAAACAAGAAACGGAACAGAACATTTTTACTTTTGAGTAATGGCTGCATGCGAGCTGTTTAGAACAAGGCTTCACTGGAAGAGTTGAGGAGGAAGTTCCTCCTGCCAGTATGCCCATCCCTAGACGCATTCTTCCACAGAGCACATAAACACTTCTCTAAAAAGATAATTTATCTCAGTAACTCCCATTCTGCAGAAGGGAAAAACAGAGAAGGAAGTACAAGTGGGTGGTACTTACACCGTCCACCCTTCTACCCTGAAGAAATCATTCAAGACCACCACATGCCCTGCTGGACCCTGCTTTGCTCTTGCAGCCTCAGTACTTCTCTGCCTGCTCCAGGCTTGTTGGGATGTGTGGGTGAGTGGTGGGGGCTCTAGCAGCAGTCTCAGATCCAGAGAAATTACAGGATGAACCTGAAACATCTCTGTTCAAACTGCCCTGAGGTTCAACACAGAAAGAGAGAACTCCCAGAAGACTGAGCACCTCTGCTGATTATAGAGGGGGAGCCCGGATTTTAGGTTCACAGCTGCTGCCTCATTTTAATGCCTCATGTGATGTGGGGTGAAATCCAAGCCTCAGAAGTTCATACACTGTTAGCACAGGCCTAAAAAAAATTGCCTTCCTCCTCGTACTTTGTCATAGGCAAGGCCTCCTGACATGCCATGCTTCCGTATCCTTACGTTTATATCTCACCGCTGTTTTGTTTATAATTCAGAAAACTGTGAAGTACAAGTATTGCTGAGTTATCCTTGTGTTCCTGTCCTTCATCTGGTTCATTTGCAGGAGGGAATAATGATCTGTCACCAAGGTAAATTCATTACCCAGCAGATAATGCCACAGTGTTTCTGCTGCCCATTTCACAGTAAGACATTCTTTTTCAATGATGTTGCATCTCTGTTCTCGTGGGAACAGTTTACGGCTGACATAGCAATAGTAGTAATAACAACTTACATTTATATTGTACACAGGATGATCTTTACTTCTGTCTCCTTCTAACAGTGGAGGCTCCCAGTCCTACTGCAAATGCATCATTCATGGCCATGACAGGCACAAATCTAGAGTCACTAATACGGGGCTGCCTCATTCCTCAGCCCTTTGCTCAGGTTGTCATTTCCTTTCCAGACCCTTTTATTCTGTGCTTTGGAATTATTTTAAATTGAGTTGTGGACCGCTACCACACCACTGCTGTAAGTCTGTAAATCTGTGGGGTTCCCCTCCTGCCTCCAACCCCCGGCTGCTGCAGTCCATCACGCTGCTGCCCGTTCTCTGCAGCTTCTTACCTCTTCCCTTCCTCCCGTGGCTCAAACTATGCCATGGTCTGCTGTACAGTGAAATTGGCTCCCCTCTGCATGGTGTGGGGGACAGGGCTAGCTTTCTGCATTCTGCCATTGGAAATTTCCTAAAAGCAAATTCCTCTTTTTTTTTTAAGGACTTTGAGGTAGAACATGTGGGAAAATTGCAGGTGGTCCACACTGCAAAGCTGGTCAGGTGGGGACACCCCCCTCCCCCCCACTCCAGCAGGCTCTCAGATGGGCATGCAGCTGTCAAAGAGCCTTCTGTTACAGAAGGAAAAAACTAACAGGGACAGAGGACTGAGTTCTTTGTGAGAATGCTACAAGGTACATAAGAAGCATTCCTCTGTTAAGATCTTAAGAAATGCCAGCAAAGGGTTTGGCCCACGGAAAGATGGTGTCGACATCCTTGTGCATGGTTGAGCACCGGCAAGGAGCTACCCAGCTCACCCAGCCAGACATTGCGCTGCCCAAGTCCCTTTGTCACTCTGCAGCATGTTGGGGAAAGGGGCAGTGCTGGCTGGGTGCCCGGTGGGACCCACAGCCAGGGTTGGGGCCCAGCCTCCTGCTCTGCAAAGCCTAGAGACACAGAGGAAGAACATTTGGATTCACTCTGGCAGTCCTGCCTTCTCCTCGTACATTCGGAACGAGGTGCTGGCTGTGTGAGACGGCGTGCCTTGCAGAGGATCCCCTTGCTTCAAGTACGAGTGAGGGAGGACGGGAGGTAATGATGAGAGACACTCTAAAATGATTACATTAATTGAGTCTTATGAAAATGGAAAACAATAGCAGCGTGCAAAACAAAAAACACTATAACCACGTACATCTCTTGTTTACTAAAAAGTGCTTCACTGACTACAGATTTACTCTGGGGCACAGCAGGAAACTTTTCTCCTTTAAATTTAATCAGCATGTTGGGCTTTGTGGGTTTTTTTTTTCTTTCAGAGAAAAACACCAGCGATCAGATCTGCGCTTCCCATCCACTCCTCAGCGCAGTGCCTGGAGGTGATAGTGTGAACTCGCTCAAGAATGTGACGGCATTTTATAAATCATTTGGTTTCAGCAGGAGGGGGAGACGGGGAGAAGGCAGAGGGATGGTATAGTTTACAGCACACTTCAGCATTTTCATCAGTTGCAACAGTGGTTAACAAAAAAATGAAACAGACAACATGAAATGCACGTAGCGAGCAGCACCTCTAATCAACCGAACCTTTCTACCACCCCATAACTAAAACTACCCCAACTCCGAATAAAGTTGTCGAACTGAAGCTATGGCACTGACAGAGGGGGAAAAGGAGCCGAGCTGAGCAATGCAAAGTGCTGTAAACAGCTCGCAGTGCTCGCTGTGTGTGAGATAATGGCAGCAACCGGAGCGTGGCTCTGAGCGTGGCTCCGAGTGGGGCTCCTCACCTCACCTCCCTCTGCCACGCACTGCGCTGCTCCTGGGAAGTATGTGTGCACCACTGCAAATAAAAGTCTCCTTCTTGCTTTCCCAGGAGCAGTTCTGGTATTTTTCCATTCCGCTCACACCACAGCTAGGCTTCAGAGGGGATTTCATTCTCTGTCTAAACTTTCTCTCTGCTTCCTATCTAGCAACAATTACAGCTAAAAAGTAGTAACTACAATTAAAGAGATAGTGTCTGATTAGCTACAGAGGAGATGAGGCTCTTCCTGGGAGCCTGGTCTCACAGCAGTGCCTGTCTATGACAGTAACAATGATCCCACTTACGGCTTCACTTTCTGCTCCTCACTTGGACATTACGGCTCATATTGAGAACTGAGGTTAATGAAACAAAGGCTACTTGGAAACCACCTGATGTAGCCATGAATCTGCAGTATGTGCAGAAAGATTGTTCTGTGTGTGCAAACTGTATATAAGTACAAAGGTTGGATTCCTTTAAAAGGAAAATCACATTGTGATATACCCATAAAAACAGGTATGATTCACCCAGGCACTGCAACATACACAGAAACCAGAGGAAAGTGTGAAATAACCACATACATTCTCGTAGTGAATGCATGTATTTGGGAAGGACTAGAGAAACAGAATACCTCCTGCTGGGGTCAGGCAGTCAGAACAAAAGAACACGGGACTTTAGCAAGAAAGCATGACTGCTCCTGCACTGTGCTGTTGGGCACGGCCACAGGGATCAGCCTCGGGTTTAGGTGCGGTGGTCCCTGCTATAACCGAGGGAAGTGTGGAGGTAGGCAGATATAAGGGGTGACCTAAGGGCCAGGCTGGCAGGGACCCGAGCTGTGCAGAGCTGAGCCCCACAAGGTGTCAGCCTCAAAACGCTGCATTCAGCCCTTCCGCAGCTTTCCCAGGGAAAGAGCCAGCACTGCACTAGCTGCTCGGCGGAACACAGCCCCAAACACAAGTTTTTTACATCCAGTGGTCTGACCACAGAGGGCAATACTTTGGCCAAGGCGGGGCGGCCGCAGGCAGTCAGAGCAGATTCTGCTGCTGGGATGCTGAGTGCAGAGCTCCCATTCACTGCCGGAGCCGAGTGGCACTGCTGCACAGAGATGCTACCTAAATAGATGTCAAGTAATGAATGCTTCGGGTAAGCGACTGATTTCAGAGTGTGCTTTTATCCACAGGCCCTGTATTTATAGTTCAAGCCTTTTCAATTAATACGCACACCCTATAAGAATTAAACTACTAATTATCACATTTTACCGTGGTTCACAGAACTTTCATCAGATCTAGTAAATGAAATCACGAGTTCAGCAGAAGAAGCTTTACTGCGCCAAATTATGTCAAGGGTATATCATGTTGATAATAAAAGATCACTTGGTTGGAAGCCTAACCTAGAAGGTTGGGGAGGCGTAAAAAGTTCACATTTTGGATCATGCTGCTCTGGCGTGGGCGTTTTGTGTTTTTTTTTCTTGGTTATTGTGGAAGGCAATTTTCCTGCAAGTAAAATTTTCCCTTTGTCTTACATTACAGGCATTAGGAAATTCTTACATCGAAAGACAAATAGGTAGGTTCGGGGTTTTGTTTTGATAGTCACGCCTTGGCATCACATATTCTGTCTCTTCCCACAAATAAACTTCCTTCTCCACTGGAGAGAAAATTAATATGAGGCCCACACCACAAATAAACTCCTTTCCTTAAGTGCCCAGCCTCTTGGTGGGCAGGCGTGGTATTCAGAAGCATCCTCCATCCAGCCTGTGGTCTGCTCAGGCGGTAGCAATTACTGCCCCAACCCAACTCGCAGCTGTTAATTAAGCAGCAAACCTCTCCAGAAGACCTATGAAAAAATGGGTTGCACTGAAAACTGGGAGGACCGCAGCCAGCCCCGAGGCACCGCGCAGAGCTGGAGCTGCAGGCAGGGGATCAACTGGGGCACAGAAAGCCTCAGCCCTACAGCACTGGGGAGGGGAACGCTCCTCGCCACGGCACGGCAGCTTCCCAGGGGGAGCTCCTGGCCAGCCCACATCCATGCTGCCCTCAGCATGGCCCTTGCTGTTATCTTGTGGATAAATATACGCGGAGAGGAATGGAATGGAGCAACAGAGTATAAATATATTTTGAAATGACTTAGAATAATTGTGGCTGTATTTATGCACCTTATCCACTGGAAAGGTTCACTGCCTTTTTCCTGTACACATATGTTGAAATAAAAATATATGCCCTGGCCACATTTTTATTCCTCCTTTCCTTCACAGCACTCTGCCACTCTGAGCGTAATGAACGTTTCATGTCTTTCAAGCACTGCTTTGTCATGCTATAAGCATTCATTTCATGCTTTGAATATTTCCTGTCATACTCGCCTTGGAAGATTTTTTTGTGGGAATGCTTTGCTTGTGAAGGTTAATGGCTAGCAGCAGTGAAAACTGAAGTCCTCTGTCAATCCTTCGGTCTCAGACACTGCAGGTCACTGATGAGAAACTCTCCCCTTGGCCCAGTGAGGCTGCAGAGCTGACCCCGGCTGACTACCGCCTATCTTGCCGACTGACAGCCAACACCCTTTGCTGTTGCCATCACAGAGTCCCCTCAAGAGAGTGCCAGCTCCTGATAAGCAGGCTGAATCCTGAGCCCAGCTGAGCACCTGCTAAATCCTGGACATGGTGAAGTAGTGCCTGACAATCTGGATCACAAAACCATTTGACTTTGTGCGTGAATCTCAGTGAAAATATGGTGATACAGAGAAAAACGGTATTTTCTTTTCTAGTTATTCAGGTGCTTGTCCTCAAAAGTCATGAAACTAGCTGGAAAATAGAGTTGAATGCTGCAAAGTTTTGGCCCTAGTCTACTATTATATTGTACTTCTAGCTCTTGTTGGAGTCTATCTGTAATGAAGTAGGATGAAAAAAATGCAAAACTAAATTACATGTAAGATAATTTTATAACCAGACATATCCGCTCTTGTTTCCTTGGGAAATGCCAGCATTCAGAGCTGCCCACGTGCAGCATCTCTCCTGTGTGAGGACATAAAGGTGGGGCCTAACCAGACCTTCCTCTTTTGAGCTGGAGGAATCACAGAATGGCTTAAGTTGGAAGGGACCTTAAAGATCATTTAGCTCCCATCAGCTTAGGCTGCCCAGGGCCCCATCCAACCCAGCCTTGAACACCTCCAGGGATAGGGCACCCACAGTTCTCTGGGCAGCAGTGCCACAGTCTCACTGCCCTCAGAGTAAAGAATTTCTTCCTAACATCTAAGCTAAAGCTCCTCTCTTTCAGTTTAAAGCCATTCCCCCTTGTCCTATCCTATCTGCCAAGCTGTGCCCCTGAAGCAGGCAGGACAGACTGACCCCAGCATGGCCCCGCTGCTCCGCCACAGCCTCAGGCCCAGACAATGTGCTGCTCCCGGCTCACCACCCATCTCCAAGGGTGCAAATCCACTCAGGATTTGGTCCCGGCATTTTGCAAAGGTGCAAACAAGCTGACATCACCAGGAGTTTTCAGTTCGTCGCCAGCTATGAGATTCCATATTGAAAATGCTAAGGGCTTTTTTTTTAAGCATTTTCTGAAGCAAAGTTAATTTTAGATTAGTCCCTCAGGCTGTGATAACTCTCCAGTGTTGCTCTGTAAACACGAGAGAAGAGTCTTCCCGCATTTATAAGACTCTGATGCAAATGATTCTATGAAGAACAGCACTAATAAAAGCTGCCGTTACTGTACTACCCTGTCTGCAACTCCCACTGACAGAAAACTTTCTTGGCATGGCTCGGTTTGGTGCTGCAAATGAGGTGTTGCAGGAATGCCAGCCACTCCAGATGATAGTACCAGACCCAGCAGTGTGTGCTCAGAGAACGACTCCCAGCCCTGCTCCCTCCAGGTGGGAAGCCAGGGCCCAGCCAAGGGCAGCCGGCCCCATGAAAATGGCAAGGTTTGCAGCATTGCCATGGTGAGGGTAAAGCTGGTGGGCAGCGAGCCCTGTGGCAGCTGAGGGAGATGGGGACTGGTGAGGCTGAGCTGAGCTGCAAGATGGGAGATGAGGCCTGGCCTGGGGACAGGGCCTCAGCCGGTGACAGATTTGGCTGTAGGAGGAACTAAAGCTACCATTTAAGCTATAATGTAGATGAGTGGTTGGGGTAACCACAAAGCATAGCTGCATTCTCTGCGCAGGGCAGCCTGAGAGGACAGTTTGAATGGCAGCTTTGCATCTGCGAGCTCCCAACCCACGGCTTCAGTGGCTGCTGCCTGCAGCCCTCTTGCTGTGTAAAGCAAGAACACCAGATTTTGGGACCAGAAGAGAGCCTACAGGAACGGGCTGGACTCTGCAGCCCAGCAGCTAAGGCACAGGCAGTTCCTCAAGTCACTGCTGCATTCATTTCCCAGGCTTCACACAGTCCCCTGCTGCCCGAGTTGTGCCAGGCCTGCCCAGGCCATACCTACAGAAGGAAAGGAAGCTGCTCTTTGCAAACTGCTCTTTGCACATTCCCTCTGCTGCCTCTGCCTTCCCCTCCTGCTGGAGAAGAAGCATTTCTTCCTTCATTCTTCTAGGCACGTGAAAGTAAGTGTATACCTAAACCCTTTTTGTAAGGTTTTATCCCGAGTCCAGCCCTACTTAAGTGAAGAATTCACAGATGATATTTACAAGTCCGGTGTAATTACTGCAGGGTTGAAAAACGAGTTCTGTGAGTTACGGTACATCATTGTTTTTCTTGTTTTTCTTTCTTTCTTTCTTTTTTTTTTTTTAATGTTACAAAGAACAATGTGCCTTTCATTTCCTGCAGTGCTGTTAAGGTACTTGTAGCTCAAAGCAGCAAGAATACATTAAAACTAAAAAGCATTTGGTCTGGGCATTAAACATTTTTATTTTTCAGATAAATGCCTCTCCCTCTACAGAAATTGTTTGAGCTGTGAATTTGGCACACGTTCGTAATCAGCTGTAATAATGAATGCTGTCTCGCTCACTTGAAACGGGAGAATTTACCAACTTCTTTAAAAAGAACTTGCTAATCTACAATTAAAGTGGTGTGCTCCCAACTCTGAGTTACCAAATCGCAGTAACACATGCTCCAGAAACATCACTTGTCTGCAGCGGATGATGCAGCGTTCCTCTGCTGCACACAGCATTAATTCTGCAGTGCCACCACTCTGCACTGCCATCAGGTACAGCAGGGACACGGCCCTGTGCACGGCTGTGCCCTTCCCCAGCGCCAAACCCCTACCGAAGCAGAGCAGGACCTGATTTATCATACTACGGTCACAAACAGCCCCTCTTTGCAGACAGAGAAACTGAAAAGTTCCCCACAGAAGTTTAAAATAATCCTGCTTACAAAAAGAAAACCTATCCGATAGCCGTTGCCATGACTGAAAGGAAGAATAAAAGCCTAAGAGAGAGCCCAGTGCTGAGCCTGAGATTCAGTTGTTGCTGACCCCCAAGCACTCAGTCCCTTCACTACAGCACACTGGCCATTTGGTCATCCCCAGTTCACTGAAAAATAGTTTGTTTATAAAAGATGACCCCAAATCAGTGCATTTAATGAGCTTTTAAAATCGATAATTGCTTTTTTTTTTTTTTTTTTGATTGGGAGAATTGCAAAATCACTTTGCGGTGCCAACTGAAATGAAGCTTTTACATACCATTAGGCAACTACAAAAGTGGGGAATTTTCCACAAGGGTGTTCCACCCAGCTGGTCAGAAAAAAATAATCATTTGAGCAAAGTATCAGGACACCTGACCCCGCTGCTGCCTTTCTAATGAAGCACCCTGCTTCTTTCCACATCCCTCCTGCAAACTTCCTTGCCCACATGACAAACAGGCAAATTTGGGTTTTACTCCTCTCCCTGAGCTCTTTCCCATGTTAAGGGGCCAAAGGGATCAGCTTTCTGCCCAGTTTCAGGACAAGGCACAGAGCCACGCTCCCATGACTGAGCCCTGCCCTGCCTGCGTGCTTGCTTTGCATGACCACCATGCTGGCTACTTTCAAAAAAACGAAATTCTTAACATTTCTCTAAATTCTTGCAATAGCAATCAGGTAAGTGACCTCCTGAAAATTATTCTGGCTTCACGAAGGCCAAAGAATGGGTTAGAGGTGGAGTTAAAGCCACCACCGAGAGCAGAAGATGTCACCATCTTCTCTCTCCATCCCATCCCTGGAGGCATTCAAGGCCAGGCTGGATGTGGCTCTGGGCAGCCTGGTCTGCTGGTTGGCGACCCTGCACATAGCAGGGGGGTTGAAACTAGATGGTCATTGTGGTCCTTTTCAACCCAGACCATTCTATGGTTCTATGATTCTGTGACTCTCTCTGTGATGACTCTGCTCCATAAAATGCAACTATAAAGCCCACTAGAAAAGAGGGGTGGCTCTAAGAAATAGAAGCTTTTTTTTTTTTCCATGAACTTCACTTGAATGAAGGTTAGATATACAGGTTTTTCTAAATAACACGGACAAATTAAAATGATAAATTAAATCTGTAGTAGGAGGCCTTCTTTTTCAGGGCTGTATAGCTGACCCTTTTGAACCTACATTACTCAAGGTATGCAAAATATATGTGTATAATAAATAGCTCTAGAATTTATGGAGTGGAACAGAAAGGATATTAACAGGCAAGTAGAGAGGCTGTATAACCCTCACAAGGCCTTTAAAGATTTATTTTTTTAAAATGAAGGAATGCATGCATGTAAAAGGCAGTGCTTAATCGATATGCTTCTTTGTGCCTTACAGAAACACATGCAAAATGACTCCAAACCTGCCCTCAATGTGGTCATTCTGCTGTTAGCATCAGTGGGAATAAGATTATTCACAACACTATTTTTCTTTGATTGTTAAAGAAAAAAAAAACAACAAACTAAAACCAACAACTCCTCCCTGTGTGGGCTCATTCCCACTCTCAGTAAAATCAATTACGAGGCTCCCAGCAACTCCGGAGGGAGTTGGATCAGGCCTCGTGGAAGTGGGTCTGCAGCAAGTGCAGAACAACGCAGTTAATATGATTTATCGTGTCCGTTTCTGTGCGTGCAGTTTTTCATTTTCTAAAGCCTGCAGTTTTGCTTTCATCCTCACGTTTGGTAGATAAGAGCTGCAGATCCGTGTTGATCTACAAGCCGGGTGCGCTGCAGGCTGGGGGCTGTATGTGCTGAGCGTGAGCTCGGTGGCCACGCAGGGGGAGCAGCCCCTCCAGGGCCAGCGGGATGCCTTGGCTGCATTGGTAAAGAAAACCTCCTACACGGGCACTGCAAAAGGAGCCTCAGCAGTCAGGAGGATTCTGCTGCGGTGGGAAAAAAAAATACCCTTTAGTAAAAATGAGAAAAAGAAAAATCTTTCTCGTGTTTATTAAGAAAAGTCCCTTTCACAGGTCACCAACGAAGTTCCAAGAATTCACTAAAAGCTTGTTTTACAAGGAAAGCTCAGGCTCCAAAACAGAGATATTTCATTTCACTAGGCTTTTACAGATTTTACATTATTAAACACTGACATCGCTGCTTTTTGGGCTGGCTGTTGAGTAACGAGCTTCCTTAAGACCGAGAAACTGCAGGGTAAGAAGAACTGTGGTTTAATAGCTGTGAAAGAAAATTATCTAAACATGAAATAATAACATGCTTGGTGCCTAATGCATTCTAAATTAAAGTATGATTTAATAAACATGGGCAACATACTCCACACAAAAAAAATCCCAGAATTGGCAGAACAAAAATCACAGTTTAGTCAGTTCTTCTCTTAACCTCACAATCCTTTGGCTACAAATTAGAATTTCTGTGAACGGGATTGATAAGAGAAATTAGGCGCTGTCTTTCAGCAACAACAAAAATGTTTTAAGATGGTATACTTAGAGATGAACAGTATGAAACCCATCAAAACACGAAACCTTTTGTATTTCAATGCGAGGAAAATATGGGAACCCCCAAAGCCAAAATCGTAACGGCTCAATGTGCCCTGTGCTCTGCAACCTATGGCATACACTCCTAAGTTTTCATGTACCTCTATCTCAGCTCTATTTGCCATCGAAACTCTGGTCCAAATGCAGTTCTGATCTAGCACAGCCCTTCAACCTCACTTCATCGTGCAGCTTGACCAGTGCCCGATACAGTCCTCAAAAAGCACACTCACCACACATACAGCTGTAGGGATGCCCTGCAAGGGTTGGAAGCAAGAGCAGTTGGCTGCTCTCTGAAAGGGCAGTCACATTTGTGTGATTATAGATACAAGATTTCCACAATAGTGGATTTGAATGTCCCCAGAATGGTGGCAGGTTTCAGAGACTCAAACCATCCACATCAGTTCTTCAGTTCTGTGTATGAGCTACAGCACAATGGGTTTCCCTTCTACATTCAGATCTTGTAAAAAGCCTGGTTACAAAGTCAAGAAAAGCTATTAATAATAGGTGCTTATCTCAGTTTCACTTTGGGAGGCGTTATTTCTAAGTCTTAGACATAAGTAGTAGAGAAAATCTCCATTGCCCACAGGCCAATGGAACGTGCTGAGGTCCACCTTACTTAAACACAAAAAGCACAAGAAGCTGTTCCCTTGCACATGCCTATACTTTCACATACATGAATTTGCCATTGTCAAATTACTTTTTTCAGGCTTTTTTACAACAGATGCCATTGATTCAGCACAAGCTATTGGTTCTAATTTAAATCTGTCCCAGTTCAGAGAAATCAGTGTTCCCAAAATTCATGCTCCTGGCACGACTTCCAAATAAGCCCCAGCGGCTGCCACCTGAAATCCCACTATTGCAAATGGATCGAGAGTGCGGCACAACGAGTCATAGTGGAGCCTCCCTGTGTTGCTCACCCACAGTATCCACAGCCCTTAAAGCACGCTGACACAGCACGGACAATGCTGCTGGTACCTGAGTAGCTCCTGCAATAGGAACCTGCCTGGGATGTTTGCAGGTGTGCCCTGAAACTGTACTGTTTGGAAGGGCTGCTGCTCAGTTTTGTTCAGCAGGATTTTGCCGCAGAGAATGGATCTGCAGAAACGTATTTCAAAGCAACCATTTTGTTCCATGGGACTGCCTGAGATCCCACGCTCTGCAGTGATGGCTGGCCACATACAGAAAGTTAGGTACTTTGTGTGACAGCGTCAACAAACAGAACCAAGCTAAGAGCACAGAAATAAAAACGAAAGTGATGAAGCACACACTCCCTGGGGGGGTCGTGACTCACAGCCCAGGGACTGGAAGCCTTTGCTATGGAAGAATAAGGGTGAGGGTTGCATACAGCAGGCTCTTTAATGGCATCTCCCTAATTTAAATGATTTTTAAAGGGGGGAAAAAAAAAAAGAAAAAGCCTCTCTCCAGGTCTGGGGAAACAAATGCTACTTTAGATTAGTGAAACAGTAGCATCTGAGCTACGAGGAGAGGATACAACCTATCTGCAGCTATCCCATGTCAATTATTCTGAATGGTGCTTTTATATTAGACATAGGAAAAAATCTTTATAAATATGGGCTGTTTTAATATCCCAAAGCAGGAGCAGCAGGTAAGAACTTACCATTTTCTGGCTGGTCCTTAATATCAGCTTCACTTGGCTGGCTGGGACTTTCAGATTGACTTGAATCTGAAAAACATAAAATACAGCCAAAAATTACAGGGTCTGCTGTGGAAAATAGATCAGAGGCGCCAGACTTCCTCAAAAGGCTGAGAGTACAAACTGAGGACAGGAGTGTTGCACCAGGACATGATAATGCAATAGTCCCGTGCCTAGGTGAAAAAAAAAAGGGGGAATCTTGTTTACGGCACTCCACAGAGTGCTCGGTGTGTGTGTATGTGCATAAATTAAGCTGCGAGAATCCTTCTTTTTAGAAAAGGCAGATTTAAACTACTCTCCTACATGTGTTTTATAAAGCAGCCTCTATGTTGTATACAAACCAGAGCCTTAATCCAACACATAGTAAAGTCTCAAAACAGATTTTGGAGCTTGCATATAAAGGTAACCAAGCAACACTACAGAGTCGTGGAGATTGTTGTCTACCCATTTCTAAAACAAAATCTGCAAAACTGACAGAAGAGCTGAGTTTCCTTAAATGCTTTCACAGTGGTTCCAATGCTCCCAGAGCACCGGCACTGCTCTAAAGGAGGTCGGGCGCTGGGCGAACCGCTGCGGGACCTGAGCAGGGAATGGAGCGACAGCTCCCAGCCAACGGCCTCCAACAGCCACAGCACATTTGCCTAAAATAATAAAACGGCCTACAAGACGATATGTGTAAATATGACCGGCTTTCAGTTTTTGCACGTTCTGAACTCTACGTTATGAGGATTGCTCTTCGCTTTGAAAATTATTCTTAGTAGAAGATTTAGTCAAAAAATGTTTTCCTTCTTAATTATTTCTAACGCTCAGAGTTGGAAAAAACGGACCCTTTACCTGCAGGGAAAAATATTAAAAAACAACAGCCAACCAAACTCAAATTACTGGTTTTGCAATTAGCTGATATAGATTTTCTTTTTCCTTCAGAAATTGTTCTGTAATTTCTTGAACCCGTCAAAAAACAAAACAAAACAAAACAAAACAAAAAAAAAACAAAAAAAAAAAACCCAAAAAAACTACCTTTTTGCAGTGAACCAAAACTCAGGACCTGAAACCACTTGCTACTGCCTCAAAACCACCTCCACTCGTGGCAAACCTATTTTCTGCCTTCACCTTGACTCCGCAGAGCTTCGAATTAGCTGTCTGAAATCTGACCGCGTTTCAGTGAGAAGTCAATGCAAGATCAAAAGGTCACGACACTTCACTGTGATTAAATTGAAAATCTTACTTCTATTGCAACAGAGTGATAACACCACCCCTTCTTTTTCTTTGAGGTATTAATAGTGCTGGAAGAAGCAGTACTACTAGTGACCTTGGGTCAAGCGATGCTAATTTATTGCTTTAAAAAGGTTCCTTGCTTTTAAGCAAATGAAGATTTTAATTACTGCAGAGCACTATAAAGAAAATGCCTATTTTAAATATTCAATTTTTTTTTTTTTTTTACCTGCTGACTGTACGCATTAGGTATCATTCAGAAGCTTAGAGGACAATCTTGTATTAATTAAGATCTACATGTTAAAAAAAAAAAAAAAGCTCACAAAACAAATTTTGATGAATTTCAGAATATAAACATTCAGAATATCGAGCAATGAAAGTTTCAGTTCTGGTGTTTCAATTTAAAATCAATAAAATTCACTAAAAACTGCTACGTTCCCCAATGTGTCCAGAGTCTGGTTCTTCTCTTTTATATTCATAATTTCCAATAATTTCTACAACAGAGCTCAACAAAATAATTTATTCTTACTTCTGCAATTTTGTTTTAAATATTCATCTTCGAGGTTATGCTTATCAAAGCTCAAGTGGGTGGCAGCGGGGAGGCGATGGGCACGCTGCCGCTGTGCTCTGGACACTGCATTGTGCCAGGAAGCTTCCCGCTTCTCATGCCACAAAGGTAGAGACAAAGGTAAAATGTTAGAAATGGAAAATATTTACGTGGCATTCAAAGTCAACATTCAGTGTATTTCATTTTACAGGGCATACGCTGGGCCCTAACCCTAATCCAGCTGCCCAGGTTGGGGAAACAAAGTACTTTTGTTTGCACCCAGGGCTGCTTCCCAACCCAACACTGGAGGCAAGAGAGAGGCTTCACTGTCCACAGGACATTAGTTTGCATGCTGAATTTTAACTTTCTTTTATTACTCTGTTTACTGGGAGACATTTCACTAAATTCCTTTTTCCTGAAACCTGTCCCTTCTGCTGAAATTAAATATTAATTGCTAAAAAAGACAACAAAAGCTTTCAGCAATAACCTTCCTGGGGAGGGAGAGGGCAAAGCAAAGCAGGCCAAGGCGGCATTAAAACCAATGGATCTAGCAACGGAGATCATGGTTAAGGCTACCGAACCCGCATCCTGGGCATGAGGCGCTCCGCATTGTTATGCAAGGTGGCATCTTGTGGAAACCCCAGATAAGAAGACTGAGTTAAGGCACTTGGCCAAAATGTTTATATGCAGAATTTTGTCTCCCTGATTTTATTCAGATGTCGCAGATGATCCGGTACATATAAATGTGCCACCACATGGTGAAAGGATTGGCAAAATCGGAGCCGCTGTATTTTCCAGGCTTGCCTGGGACGAGCCTGGCGCACCCTCCCCAGCCCGCTCACTGCTTTTTCAGCAGTTGGCAGAATCTCCCGTTGGGGCCTTTTTGTTGTTTTGCACACAGAAACTTTAAAATTCCCATTTTGTGAATGTTCGGTGTTCGGCGGGTGCGGGTCTGTGGGAGGGGGATGCTAGTCCTGCTGAGTCAGTGCGCCAAACAGGTGACCGAAGGAATAAATTAATTTTTGCCCATACATAATTGATATAAACGGAAGATCGTTTTCATAAGCATTTGCATTAAATCAATAAAATCACTTACTATAGAGCGGTTTAACAATTCATTTGATTCTCTCCTTTCTATATATTTGATAGCCACTCTGCAAAACAGTACACACTTTATGCCTATTTTCTTTAGCAACAACACTGCCAGTTAAATTCTACCACCTGCAATAATTAGAGCCATTGGAAAACACACAAAACAAAATATACAGTAGATGCGAGCCCCTCTCGAATCCACGGCCCCCTGCGGCAACGAGCTTCATTGGTGCCTTAAGCGAAGGCTGGTAGGAAGCCAAAGAATCTGTATATTACAATAAAGTGCATGTTATTAAGGGGAGGATTTAAATGATTTCAGATGGAGTTGGAAATATTATAGTGAGGGACCACTATTAGGATTGCAGATTTAAAAAAAAATAAAAAATCACCAAGGAATCTAGTTTGATATTTAAGGGAGCTTAGCCTTGAATAGCACAACGGGTTCTATTTGGGGTCTTTTTTTTTGGTTGAAGAAAAGTTGGTGGTTGGAACTCTTAACTCTCCCCGTGCTGGAGGTAGCACGAGAAGGGACATGTGAGCCCCGGACAGTGGACAGAGACGTGGCATCACCACAACCACGGGGAAACAATCAAAAGGAACAATCAAAACAACATCAAAGAAATTCTACTCTCTGCTCCCAAACAAAGTACAATTATGGGTAAAGGAAAAAAAAGGGCTGCTGTCCTAGCACTGGCTGTCCTGCTCTGCCTGCTGCTCTGCTCCGGCTGCTCCCAGGCACGCGTTACCGGTGTGAGCGGGGTGGTGATGCTGACCCTGCTGTGTGGAAGCCCCGCACATCGGCACACCACATCGGGTTCGGCTGCAGTGGAGTGAGGCTCAGCCTGGCTGCGGGGCTGGCGGCTCTGAGAGGAGCGCTGCTTTGTTTGGAGAGAATGAAACATTCCCAGGGACGTCTGGCCTGTGGACAGGACCAGTGTCAACAGACCGACAGTGCTGTTCTTTTTGTAGAGTGTGACACAGACGGTGAGGAGTTGGTGCAAACAAATCCTGCACCAAGCGTTATGCTATTTCTCAGTGTTAAACTACTCGTTGGCAGTGGGACTTGGGGAAAATAGGGCATTTTCTTGGAAACTTGCAGAGTGCTTTCCTGAAGGCAGCCCTGGGTGTGCCATTGGGGACCCCTTCCCACCTGCAGGAGCAGACCCTGCACTGTGCCCAAATGAATGGGCGGCGATGGCAGATCACACCAAAGCCAACGGCGGTGATGCTGGGAGCTGTGTCTGTCTTGCAGCCCGCACTGGGAAGTGCCCGGGTTACATTTTCCATTCTCAGCATGCTTTTTTTTTTTTTTTTTGGAGGGGGGGGGAACGGACGACATATTGTATAATAAACTGACATATTTTATTCAAGTTTCAGAGTCCTATTTGTAATAAAATATTTATATGGCTGGGTTGTGCTCATGCAATAAATTTTTCATCTATAGTTTTGGGCACGGATTCTACCAAAGATTTATATATGTTTAATAAAAATCTAAATCATGCTCCTTTATATACAACCTTACGTGGCAAGCTTAAGGGATTTACAAACAGAAACCAGCAACAGGACCGAGGCTTTTTACACTCACTTTCCCTTCATTATACATTATAATGTAAACACACACGCACTGCTCCGTATATGCTGCAATTCTTATTTATGGCTATTTCGGTGGCTACTACTATTTCACTTCAGGAAGGCCTGGCTCTCCGTTGAGCTCCAGACATCGCTTTCAAGCCAACTTTTGCAGGGAGTTCAAAGCACCCCGTTGTCACACGCTACACCATCACATGCACAGCTTGCCGGGCCCATTGTGCCCGGATAGCGCTGCGTCCCTCCGGCTGACACACATGGGTTGGCGGTGGTGAGACCCCGCCATGGCAGCCTGGTTTCTATCGGGCAAGGAGTCTTAATTCCTGTACACTGGGAAAGAGATTATCTTTGATAATGGAAATGTAAATCAAAGCTTGCTGTTGTTTATTCCAGACAGACATTTGTGTGTTAAGTCTGTTTATCAGGCAACACTTTGTCTAAGCCAGGAAGTAGTCAGCCTTTGTAACAAGATGTATGCAAATGATTTTCCCATGAGCCCTTGCCACAAAACTTTTGTGGCCAAAAAAAAACCTCCTTGTTACTCCACCAGCAAGACGCTCCTAAGCCACCCCGTAAGCAGACTAGCAACAAAACAGCCAGCTAGACTATGCTGATGAGTCTGAATGGGACCCAGCCATGTGCCCGCAGTCTGCTGCTCGGCATTGTGCGCACGCTGGGCGCGCCGCATCTGTCTGCCAGGCAGCGCCTTTGTGGCATGGTGGGCGCAGACAAAGCGCCGGGTGAGCTCCTCAGGACGTGGGGCTTCGGGGTGCCCTCCCTCCCGGCACTGGGACCAACGGGGAACTCCGCCAGGAGGACATGGGACCCCAGCGCTGTACCAACGCAGTTCCGTTTAAATCAACTTTCTTTGTTCTCTCCAGCCCATAAATGATTTACTGCTATCGTGCGATAGCCCAGAATGCGGGGAATCTCTGTATTCCCATATTTGTTCCTTGATATTACAAACGAGTATTTGATTCACTTCTAAATGTTTGTTTTTAAAACGGTTTACAGCCTTTGATTCCTGCTTACTGATTCATTTCTGGAACGTTTTCTATTTATTCCTTTGCAGTAGCAAACGTTAATTTTGACTTAATTCAAATCGTCATCAAAGGCTTCCTTAAGAAATCCCACGGCGCAGATTTTATTTGTTATAATAAAATATTCCTAAAGTAAACATCATGCGAGTGTGTTTTTTTTTCAATTCCGAGAGATACAAAAATCCGTTACCCAAAGGACCGCGATCAGTTCAGCCCTTTTTCCTAGACAAAATAAACACTTTAGGACTTTACTTGTTTGTATTCTCCTCAGCGGTGCTGTATGCATCACCAGCTAAAAACAAAGAAACTTTTAGCTGCTCAGACAAAATGCAGAAGCTCCCCAAACAACGAGGCGGGGGGGTGGGGAGGCATTCACCAAGTCTGACAGTCCATTCAATATGGGGATGATGGCCATAATGCATCCAGGGTCCCCTTGCTAATTAAATATGCATTGGCACAGTTTTGATCGATGCAAGCCATGGATCAGATGACACACCTGCAAAATCTTGAGCCCAGAGCTCCCAGGAAAAGGAAAATACAGGCTGTCTCCTTATCTTTGTTTTCAAAGGCTCTCAATTTCTGTGCTTAGATATCTAATTTAATTCTCTCACCCCTCAGCAAACTGGATTAGGAAAGTCAATACTGCCATTGTGCATCGACAGGAACACACAGCTTTCCTTTTATTCAATTTAGCCATGACCTTTAGACAAAGATAATGACAACTGTCTAAAAGTAAGGTAAGGCCCTGAGGAAGGCCCTGCGGAGGGGCCCCTCTTGCCTGCCGTGTGGAAGCACCCACCAGGCACGGAGTAAGTCCCAAGGACAGCGTTGCCCACGGCTCTGTGCCGAGGGCCCTGCCAGGTGCCAGTGGCCGAGCTGGAGGGGTCCTGGCCACAGTGCCAGGAGAGTCTGGTCCAAGAGCCACAGCAGAACACGCTGCCGTCCTCTCTGGAGCCAGGAGAAGGGGCATGACTTCCGCCATCAGGATCCCTACCGGCCTTCCTACACTAGATAGCATCTTTCTGATCCATCTGTAAGGCAAGGACAGAACGCGCTGCCAGCAGGAGCGGCCACCGGGCAGTAATCCAGTTTGGTGTCTGCAGATACAGCGCGTACCTGGATCACTGATCTGGGCTTAGGAAAATTCACCTCCACGGAGCAGCCCGTCTCCACAAAGCGTTCCTTTCTGCCGTACGGTGTTGGATTCAGCAGAGCTTTTTTAGCTGCGTTTAAAAATACATTTGGCATTTCTAGCTGTGGGCCAATATTTTTTCTCATGTCTTTTTATACAGATTTGGAGGGAAAGATATTTGTAACAGAAAAAAAATATATGTGCAAAGTTGGATTGCTAAGTTTCAGTAATCTTGGGAAATAAAAAAAAGCAGCCTATGTACGAGATACAAGGAACCATATGGATCAACACGAGCTGCCCTCGTATCCCTGGGAAATATAAATTAACCTACATTTCATCGCCATAAACCCCAAAATAAGAAATCTAATTAGAGTCTCTACCCTCAGATTCACTTCTACAAAATTTGCCTATCCCCCTCACACAATGATTTACAGTACTTACATCCATTTCTTCAGAGTGATTTAAATTTATTGAATCATTTCAATTTTTAGAGAGCTTCCATTTGGATCTGTATGGGTTTCTAGACATATGCAGGGCTCAGTTATTTAAAATTAATTGCAGCACAATAATTTCAAATTGCTTCGCGCTATACGAATCTCAAGTGCTTTGAAATATTTGAACCATTCTATTTAGGAGTCATCAAACTTGCGAGCACGGGCAGCAAGGAGTTGTTGTAAGAGCTGAAGGGCTGCACCGACGGTTCCCGAGTGCAGGAGAGCCAGTGCTGGGCATGCTCAGCACACACCGATCGGAATTTATAGTAACAATTCCGCACATTTTGCCCGAATGTCAATCTTTAATTAACAAGAACAGGTTCTGTAATAATCGCAAACCGGTAAAAAATTTCTCAAACTAGAAAAGCACTGTTATAAAATAATGGCATCCATTAAAACTATTACTACTTCTAATGTGTATTTATAGAACGTCCTTTTACCCTGGAAATTAAAACATCTTATTAACATTAAGCAAAGCTTTACGGCACCTTTGTGGGAAAGGTGAGTGTAACCATGCCTGCTTCCTCAAGGGCTGGGGGCACTCAGAGGTGAAGCAATTCACCTCCAGAGCACCTCCAGGAGGAGGAAGGAGCCAGGAGCTGTGCTCACGGAACACCATTCCCACCACAATAGCACTGCCACGGCTCACCCAGAATGCCTTCAGCACATTGCTGAGAAAAGTACCTGTTAGAGTGGGGCCAAAGTCACCTAGAAGGGATATTTCCAGTTTAGCTTTCTCTTGCATTTCATTTCGTGCTCAGTATTTTGAGATCTTTTCCAACCTTTATGATTCTATGATCTCTACATTTCTCCCTGGAGCATTGCCTAACTCACTTAAACGGTAACAACAAGAGTTAGAGTGGCCACTAACTAGTTTTTGCAATGCCTCGTATATAAGGGCAAGTGGAGATGAAACAGTGAAGAGCAGACCGGGTCGCGTTGGTAGAAGTCTCCCGGTCAGCCTCTATGCAATGTTACGCTGCTGAGTAAAGTAACATCAGCAAAGCAGGATTATATCCACCATATGGTGAGGCTCCATTGGTTGTAGTACGCTCCCCCCAATTAATCTCTACTTGTCACCCCCTTGGTATTTATTTATTGTGGCAAATTTTTCCTCATGGGACATGGGGCAGGGCGCTGCCAGCTCTCCTCGTTGTGCCCAGCCCCATCCTTTCCCATGCTGGACTTGGGGCTGCCCTGCCCTGGCAAAAGCACCGAGCTGTGGACACAGGGAGGCTCAAGGCTTATCCCTGACAGGCAGGAATAAGGGAACTGCTCTGATTCCAAACCCAAATAAAAGCACTCCCTGACAATGAGCCCAGCATTCTGCAGCGGCTTCCAAAGCTCGCCTTTCTCATATCTCACTAATAAGCGAGCTGTTTCTGGAGACCATCACAGCATTCCCAGATTTCAGCCCTGCCTCTTGCTAAGTTCTGCCACAGCCAGAGCCGTCCAAGGCTTCCCAGCCAGCAACAACAGAGAAAACCCCTCATCAGGCAGTCACAGCGGGCACAGCCCCAGCCTCCTGCTCTGCTAGCCCAAAGGGCAGGTGCACAGTTAGTCCTAACACAGGATTCAGGTAGGAATCCATACATCAAATGGAACAAATAATACTTTAAAAGCGAGAAATGGGCCCATTTTTCCTGTTAAGGATTATCCCATTTCACACAAGGAAAGATAATGTTGATAATAAAAATAGTTGTGATTATTTAAGGAATAATGAAAAGGTGAACCAATATTTCACGGAGTTTTTGTCAATAACGCTAAGACCAAGTTACAGATGGGGAAATCTGAACAAAGTTCAGGTGTTTATTTTTTATTACAGATCTGCATTCGCTGCCCCTCTTTCACAATCCCCTTTCATTTTGGTGTACCTGACACCTTTCTTCTTGGCTCTTATTTCAGCCCCTGGTAAGTACATATTTGGTTAAAGCAGCAATTTTTTATTTTTTTTAGTTCTGGCAGATGTCTTTTCCTTGTTCCATGCACTCCAAGGAGTTCAACGTGGCATGCGAAAAATTTCCATTTCAGGTTTTCTTAAGCTTTCTGCAAAATTAAACTGCTGGCAAAAACACATCCAGATATATAAAATTATACAGCAGAAAAAAAACCCTGCGTGATGGCTCCCTTTCCTCCCTGCCTACCTTATTCTCTCTTGCCTGGTTCCTGAAAATAACTGCAGAAATATTGCCACCAGCCCAAAGCCTTTCCCAAACTGAAGTCATAGGATTCTGTCCACAAAGAACTGCCACCGATTGCTGCTTCATGGATGTGTTTCTACTCTCACAATATTGCAGACTGTGAAGAGGACCAGAGAATTACCATAAAAATCAGGACGTGTTTTGTTGCATCAGTATCATGTTGGCATCAACAACACAGACTCGGGTGAAAAAAAAGCAGCCTTTTGGTAGGCAGCCTCCTGGTCCTGTGTTCTGCTGGATTTGTAAGCCACGCAAGTAGAAGCTCAAGTTAAAACGCTGAGAGAAGCAACATACTGCAGGCTCGGTACCACACTGTGTTCCAGCAAAATCTAAGGTACCACGGCCACAAATAATAGAGAAAGGGAACAGTACCTACATCTCAAAAGGCAGCAGGTCCTTACAAATATATGGAATAGTTGAATGTGTAGATGTGAGGTTGGACTCCTTCCTCATACACATTGAAAAAGATTCAGATTAAACTGTTGGTTCTGGAAATGTCACCTAAAATCTATTTCCACGTGGTCTCAGTCCTGCAAAACCAAATTTTGAGGAAGAAAATGAAAAGCAGAAAAGCCCAGCACTCTCAAAACCCGTAACTATATTGTGTAGACAAAATTTTAATCAAACTTTTAAAGCCACGGTTATGATCTGATGAACAGACAGCTTGACTTGATTACATTTTTAAGTTTCAATTTCTATTTCTGTTTTAAGATGAAAAAGATCATAGAGTGTCAGAAATTTGAATACTGAATAGCAAAAGCTCTTGCAGGTTTAGAAAGCATATAGAAAAGCTGGCAAAAGAAAACGCTATTCCATTGCCACCATCTGCTTTCTGGCATATTGAAGAAACTTTACTAACAGCAACATTTTCTTGCATTAGAATATCTGCTAATTAGATTTGTTGCTTTTTTTTTTTTTTTTTTCTTTGAAAGTACCTTTTACACAGAAGGCAGATAGCCAGTTTCTGCGGCTGGCTACACCTCACGCCACCTTTGATAACATTTTCACATTAAGTTCAGTTTACCTCCCTTTTTTTTTTCTATCAAAATCCTATCTTTAGCACAGTCAAAGCCTGCAAAAACTTTGCCTTGCTGAGACTAAAGAAAAAAACATCAAACATATGAAGTGTTAAAAATCGCTGAATAACTCAAAGGGAAAAAGATAATTTTGAAGGCGTTTTGGCTGAAATCTATTTCCCTTTGAATTGCATGAGTGTTTTAAAATGTTAAAAACACTACAGAGTGACTAATGAATGTAAAAGAATGATAAAGAGTATGGGTCCAGTTATCAGTGATGTGCCTAAAACAAAATAATTTTGGACAGTCTGCCATGCAAATATTGACTAAAATGTCATAAATAATGTCTGCAACAAAGGGAATCCTGCAAAGGAATATTCTGTTGTACTTAATGCTCTGTCGCGTGTGCCTTTTAGCAAGCACTACGCTACCGAGGCTGAGAACTCCACTTGGACAAAGCAAGTTAGCACTGCCTGGCTAAAAACATGACTGATGGTTTTTTTTTGTTTTTTTTTTTCTGCAACAAACCTTCCAAAAAAGTACGAGGTACGATGTTACATTTGGAAAAGGGTTCACCTAGAAGTCGACTGTTCAAAAGAAATAAAGCAGTTGTCCAAAAATAAAAACCAGACCAAACGTAACCACCTCACCGACTTCTGACTATTTCCTCTGCCATTTTGAACGGTATTCCCATACATGCACGTGCTGGCAGGGCAGACGTGTGCAGGGCTTTATCATATTGCACTGAGAGAGCGCAACACCATGAAGTCTGTCACTGCTCAGAGCTGAGATTCTGCTCAAGCAGTTCCTGGAACCTCGGTTGGACTGCACTCTGCATGCAGGGTTACAAAGAAGGTTGCAATTTGGTCTGAGTGATAACAACACATGGTTTTATAGGAAGGAAAGCATGCAGGAAGGGCTCAGGAACTACTTTCAGAATCTCTGCATTGTGGGCTATTTATTATTGAATAGCACCAAGCCGTGGAGCTGAAATGAGGAAAGCTGTGGCAAGTTGCATCAAGAACTCCAGATGTCCATCGTACTGCATGCAATCGCAAATGAACCCATCACCTTTTCTGAAACTCTGCTGAAAAAATTAAGCAGGTGGGGCTGCACTGAAACCTTCCACGTGTGTTTTCAAAACGGTGATTTCTGAGACAAATTGCACAGCCACAGAGATGACAAATAACAAAGATATTTTACATTTCTGAAGCATCTTTCATCCAAGATCAAAGAACTTTGTCAACATTAATTCTCCAAATACCCCTTTGAAACAGAAGTGCTGTTAAACCTATTTAATCTTTATCTAACTCGATCTGCTTTCTTTACAAAATATTAGCTATTGTAGCATCTAAAGGGAGCACGGCTCCATGGGTGCGGTGACCGGAGCTACTCACTTATCAGTGGTGGAACTCATAATAATGGCAATCGGGAGCCAAGAATGGCACACGTGAACTGGCCAAGGGAGGAGGGCAAGACCCTCTGCTGCCATGGGGTGAGGGTGCCAGCAGAGGAAGGGAAGCCCCTCAGCTTGCCCACAGCAGGACGTGGTGCAGGGTTGGAGGCCAAAGAATTGGTTCAACACAGAGGAAAAAATATTTTACAGTAATTACAGGCTGTGTCACAACCCATAACTCAGTCTTTGGTCCGAGCTTATTCTTCACATCACCCAACGGGAATTGCACTGGGATAAATTTAGCGCCGTGTTTTCTTGAGGCCCCTTTTCCTCTCCCTCCCACCAGTGGGCCCTGCTTGCCTACCAAGAAAGCTCTGATGTCGGCTTTGTAACACGGATGAAATGCCTCCGCCTGTGTTGTGCATCCGCTGACCGAGGCGGCCCTGCGAGCGCACGCGGAACCCGCTTTGGATGAAAGCAGTCCTCATCTGAGAGGTGTGCTTTGTGGTCCTCGGTGGGCCGGCAGCACGGGAACAGTTGGACAGTGAAGAAAAACATTTCAGCTCCCCTGAAAGTTGGACTGTTCCTTTTCAAACAATACAACACAAGATTTGGGACATACTGCTGACACAGCAACATCAGTGCCTCAAAGAAACTGTGGGAAATGTCAAATTTATGGTCCTATGGGTGATTGGTGGAAGGCTTTTTCCCCCCCTTCAGCCAGCCTCTGTCAAAAACAGAGCCTCTACAAAGTTTTTGGCTACGTCCCAGCAAAGCAGAAGGAAGCTGTATCCCACACTTCCCTTGGGACTTAATGAAATATACAGCCTCTGGGCTTCTTTCAATTTGGTCTTTCAGATTGCTAAACCAGTGAAAGAAGGATCCTAGCTGTCACAAACGTCACATGTTTGGGGTCACCTGCTGCTCGGGGGTTCTCATGCCAGTTGTTGACATAATAAGCACCCCTTACACTTTAATTACAATTCACAGTGTGCAAACTCTGCAATCTGCTTTAAGGAAGACGGTCTTTTAAATCAACACTAAACTTTACTACTGCCTGAGCCGAACTGGGAGGAAAAAGATGTCCAGCTGACAGAATAATTGTATTCAAATATTTGTGATCCCGAAGAAAAGTAAGCAATATCCAGTGAAAAGAGCAATGGTACTGCCTGCAATGCTCCACAAAGTGGGGCTAAAGCAGGACGTGCTGCTACACCCACTTGGCCAGCTCCCACCTGGGCACCCCGTGAGTGCTGGCAGTGCCCATGGGAGGGCAGCCTGCATGCCCTTGCCATATGAATTTCAACAGGAGTTGTGCAATGGGAGCCTGAATGGCAACACATGTTTGTTTTATTCTGGAATGCTTTCTTTAGTCCGGCACAAGAAACACTGGGTCTACTTAAAGTACTTATTATTTTGAGAAAGAGATGAGAGTCCTTCAGCTTCTTGACCACTACCTCTATTTTGACCGTTACTCTTACACCACTGAACTTAAATAAATTAGACCATCTAGAGCAGTAAAAGTCTCCTCTCCTCATACATTAGAGAAAATCCATTTCAGTATCAGTGCACCTAAAAATGCCTCTAGTTAATTACATTATTTAAAATGCCTTGGTCTAACTCATCTTTTCCCAAGGAAACAAAAAAGAGCATGTGGGCCACGCGTTCCTCCTGGAAGAACTTCTGCTCAAAATGTTGTCAGCTTGTGGGTTGAAGCCCACGGACCATGCTGTCCCCATGGGGCAGTGTCCCAGCCCCAGCAGCTGCGCTCCAACCCGCTCGCCCTGTGCTCTCTCCAGGAAACAAAGGAGAAGTCAATAGTACAATGCAAGGCTGGTGCCCATGGAAATCCCATCGAAGGAGCAGCTTTGACCACAGGAGAAGGCTGCTGTTGTCTGACTGCCTTAGAAAAAAATGGTGTGTTTCTTACCATATTCTGTAGCCAAATGCTGGCAAGGCACTGCTTTCCCCTTGATGCAACGCGGGTGCTCCATGCACCTCATCCTGCAGCCCTCCCCAGTGCCTCCTCTCTAGCTCTATCAGAGACCTCAGATAAACTCAGAATGGTTTGAAATCATCATCAGACTGTGAAGCACTTCAATGAAAATCTATAAAACAAATTTATAGTGTGCATTCGTATGTATTATATATACACTTAGGACAGGATTTATCATTTCGTCGACCTTTGAAGCACTGATATTTTTAGATCCAGAAGAAGTGTGTTGATTGTACTTCAACCCAGTCCTCTTACAATGGACCAACTCCTTGATATCTTACTATAGGAAAGATAATTGCAATGAATTTTTATTTTTCAGCACATGGAAAGATAAGATTAGACAGTAGGAACATAAAAGCAAACAGCACCACATAAAAGATAAGTTTCTGAAAGTTACAATTTACACCCAATGTTACAGATGAGAATGTTCTAAGCTATTTATAGGGCCTCATGACAGTCCCATTACAGCCCATGGGGAAACTGAAAAGAACCAGCACAACCTTTTACTTTATCACCGACCCTATAACCTGTCAAATCCTTTGGAAAACAGAAATTATAAATGATATTGGGACTACTGATAATTCCTATAATCACCAGGTGTATCAGAAACCTGGTCCGAAGTGCTGCACAGACCTCACCATCCATCACTCCTATGTGGAAGGCATCACCTATAACCTGAGGGCCTCATCCCAGTAGCTAAATACGACTCTTTCGGGTGCCTCTGGGTTCCTCAATCTGCTTGCGCTGGCAGCATGTCCAACCACGTATTTTTTAGCATGATATTCTTCCTGCCTTCCCCACCACGAAATTGCCAGCAGCAGTAGTTTGTCCAATGCAAGAAACAAGGAGTAACATCACAGACCTGTGTTTACGCAGGTTTATAAAAACCTAAAGCTAAATAGCAAATGAAAAATGGAATGAACTGCTGGGTGAGCAATACACACGCAGCAGCAAACAGCCAGAGCCACTGCTGCTGAAGGGCACAGGTGCAACAGCAGCAGAACACCATGGAGTGAATCAGGGCTGTGCCCCACCACCGCACACCAGTCCTGCCGGGCACAAAGGCTGCTCCCAGTGCCAGGCCAGCCTCCTAGGAACACGCTCAGTAGTGATCTTTCAATCACAGCTTAGCCGTATTTTCTATTTTCTTTCTCAAACTTCACCTTCTCTAAGGACTGTTTCCATGAATAGTCTCAAATTTCAGGCACTTCTGATGAAGCCTTTCACCAAAAAAGTGTTACTAGAAATGGCTGACAAGGGAAAAGTGTTTTTTTCCCTACTACACAATTACTAAAAACATATGGTGGAAAAGATTTTGCACAAAATTGGAGTGCGGTCTGTTTTGCACAAAGTGTAGGGAGGAAAACGGCAGCCCCAAGCATGGGGTTGGTAAAGGAAAGAGCTACAATGGAAACTATGTCGAAAACGTACCTCTATCAGCCAAGGCTGTAACGCTGCACACAATTACATGGATGCTGAACCAACGCTCTCAGCCTTTGTGGGTGTGAGCCGTGCACAGAGTGCTTGGTGAAACCCAACTCATGTTCAAAAAATTAAACCAAAGAATAAGTTATTACAAAGAGCCTTTGAAGCAGAAAGCAATGATGTGCGAAAGAGAGAACCAGAAGAGTTTATTTAAACACACAGTGCAGTAAACAGGGGAAACAGAAATTAGGAAATGAGAAGAACAGTCATGAAGGCACCCAGCAGCCTTTCCCTGGTACTGGAACTTCTTATATCTATGAATATTTTATCCAGATTCAACTATCTTTTTCAAGTCCTTCCTATCAAAATTCCAGACATTTTCTTCAATAAAATCAGAAAAGTGATTCAAAATGTACTGGTAGAAGATATAAAATGAGCTGTGTGTGGATATTACAAAGGATCTGGGAACCTTACACCCTTCAGATCTGCTTATTTAACTATTTAGCAGCACAATTTAGAATTTGCATATGACTGGTTTGATGCCAAACCATAAGAACAAAGCGGGAAGTCTCTCTCCTCCTATGAATTTCAAACCCAGGTTTTTTAACTTATTCCTCAATTGTGAACTGTGTTCGCCTTCCCAAATTACTACATGGCCCGTGGTCTGGTTGGAAAAGTACATGCAAGACTTTAAAACAATCTGCTCTTCTGTCCCCTTCAACTTCCCCTATCAAAAGTAAATAGTTTTTTGAACATGCTCAGAAATCAGTGACTGTGCTTCTGCCAAAAGACAGAATTCTCCATTTTGTTTAAAGTAAGTGTCTAAAGGCAGTGATAAAACCCAATTCCTTGTTGCACTGCAGTGCCCAACTACGCTCAATGGCTTACAATAATTTGGTTCATCTTCCCCAAAAAGTCTATTCTCTGTTAGGGATGGATTTTATTAGGGCAGGATAAATAAAACAAGAATAGCAGTGGGAAAGGCAAAAAATTACAGAAGTTTACACAGTCACGTTTTGCTATAAATGCCCTGGAACGCAAACTTCTGGGCAGAAGCAGTGGTGCGCCCCAAGTGCTGCATCCAGAAAAGCACCCATTCTTGAAGTGTGATTCAAAGCATGATATGAGAGAGCAGAAACAGGGGCGATGCTGCTCCCTTTGCTGTCTCGCAGCACGACAGAGGCCAGAGAAGGAGCCAAGCATCCCTCCCTTACTCTTGGCCTGTGTAGAGCAACTGAAAAGAGCATTTATGTGATACTGGTTGGGACAGATATTTGTGTGGTGAAGGACTTAGTCTCCAAAGTTTCCCTTTGTCTCACACACCAAAAATTTACCTCAGAGAAAAGAAGAATGTCTTTTCTTCATAGGTACACACTTTGGTTGAAATTGAGGGAAGAAGCTGAAGAAAAATAGTCAGTTTAAGTGTCACAGCACAGTTAATAGGGGCTGAATCCATTAGTCATGACAGGCAAGCTTGCAATAAATTATGACTGTCTTAATCTCCACCACTAGCAAAATCCTTATCTGATCTTTCTCCTCTCCCTGTTCAGAAGCAATACCCGGGATGTATTCCCGTACAATTTGCTGTGTTCTATTGAGCTCAAGAAACAAGGACACCGGAGGGGTGAATGCACCAAATATCTGACTTTGCAGATAGGTACCATAATCCAAGCAGAAACTCTTCCCGTACCTATGGACTGCCTGTGTTTCACGTGATTCAGAAGAGGGTTATCCTTTAACCTTGCGCTAGGACCCGATGCCAAGCGCAGGTATCACTAATGGCTATCAGCCCTGTGCCCAGCACTGCCGCCCCGCAGGTCCCTGCTCTGCCAGCTCAGTGTGGGTGAGAACAAAGAGAGCCCTCGCCTTGGAGCACTAAGATTTACTGGGCCTACCAGGAGAGCAGGGCAAGCACAGCATCTTCCTCTGCTGCCAAATATAAATCTTCAGAGCTCTGCCTTTGACCAGTCGTAAATAAAAATGGGAAGAAGTATAAAGTAATTCAGTTATTTACTTTGTTTCATTTCAAACCCTTGAAGGAAGGAATATATTACATGTACCTTAGTTCTACATGTAACTTTAATAAATATATAAGCCACAGAAAAATACGATTTGGGCTTAAAATACTACCTCAGCTCTAAGTACAATGTCAATAATGCAGTGTGATGAGGAATGTAGTTTATTGGCCCTCTGTTTTAGAAATAGATAATGGAGCACATCTGAGGAGTGCCTAAAAGTAATGCTGAGTCTAAAGAACGGCACAATGAGGAACTGGGGCACTGCTTCTGTACCTGGCACTGACCGGTCAAACCTCCCAGTCAATCTGGCCTCTCCTTTTTGACTGTCCCTAAGCGATGCATCAGCACTGGCAGACTTTAAGCCTTAGTGTCGCCTTCCAAATCAAGTTTACAAACATTTTCAACTGGGCCCAAAAATGATCTTGAGGGTGGAATATTTCTTTATCTATTACGTACCGGAAGAGACTTTGTCGTCCGACTGTTTTATTATTTGTGACATAGAAAAATACGTTTCTGAATGGCTCCATTATTTCAGCAGTTAGCCTTCTGCTGCACAGAAAGTTGCCTTTCGGAACAGCCGCTCATTCATTCTGCAGTGCCATTGTATGGCTGATGGCTGGTCCAACCAAAAAAAATATCTTTTCTTTATTTCTTTCAGTGTTCCAATTACTGGAATAGTTTCGAAAGTGGCTTCCACTTTATTTCTACCACATCACTTGGGTAAATGATAGCTACCCACAATAAATCTAGCTATTTTCCAAAGTAGATTGCTCATTAAATATGGTATATAAAAGAGCCCTCTGAGATTCTGAATAATCCACAAAATGTTTTTTAGATATCTCTTTCTACTTAAATAAATACTTGTAATCACGAATGTGAACCAAGTACTGTGCTTATAAGGTTGAACTAATAAAAACTGAACTTTATGTAAGCCTCAGCTACGGAGCATTATGCTGGTGAAGAATTTCAGGTGCAAACAATCAGAGATTACTACGCCTGTGGGAATTCACCAGTGGTCATGAATACCCTCCATCTACTTCTTTGATGTAAGCGATATATTCTCTAAGATGATATAGGGCAGGCTCTGTTACTGTGTGTTATATGTTCTTACTGAACTGAATGTCTTCTTCCTGTTCTACTCATATTGCCACTTATCTGTAGCTCAAGAAATCATTTCTTTAACTGGTGCATTTATAGAATGGAGAATATACCACATGCTGTTAATTTTTTCCTGTCTCCTGATTTCTCTCTATTTGAATTAGAGCTGCAGAGCTCTGCAAAGGCTTTAAAAACAACAGAGGGACATGGGTGAAGGGGCTAAATATATGTGGTGTCTCTAAGTATTCCCTGGTCAGATGGAATCTGACTGCTTCTAATAGAGCAGTGGGTGAACAATCCCAATTTAACCCTATGGCAAAGCGGCTTTGCCTCCTAGTCACAGTAGGTTCTCTCAGTCAGAATGATGTGCTCCATCCCAGAATTTACTTAAACTCTGCTAAACTGTAGAGATAATTTAAAATGTGGAGTTTTGTGTTACGGATCAGATCCTCAGCTAGATCTGGAATAATTCAATTAAAAGCAGTGGAACTACAGAGATTTCTATCAGTTGTGGTAACACTATAAACCTCTTGTAAATAAAGCCTGCATTGTTAATGCTGTCAGTGGTGAAGCAAATTCTCTAACCAGTGGCACACAGACAACCTGGGCAAGCTGATGAATTTCATAAGTCATCTCTGAACTTTTCCTCAGAGTGGTCACAATCAGATGGATACCACACAGAGCTGAGATCTTACACAAGTAAAGGACATAAGGTATTTTCTAAAGAAGAGAGGACACAGCTCCAAAAATAATCAAAATAATTAGAATGATTCATTAGAAGTAGGAAGGTGCCTGATAGAGGAAAAGGCAGTAAACTTGTTCCTGAAACTGTGTCCATGTCTTCATTTAGTTCTGTGAAGCCTGCATCATTATTTGCACAGGACCTTAATAATAGACAACTATTTGTACTACCTGTAGCTATCTCCTGATATTGTGTAACGTAGAAAAGAGGACAGCCTAATTAGTTTACTGCCAGTATAATTCAGACTGTAAAACAGAGACCAGCCTCTTCATTCCTTTTAAAATCTGTTCTTGAAACCTGAAAACTGAAAACCAGCCCCAAATAAGCTTTGGTCAGGTGTAAGAGATTCCCTAGGAGGGAGCTGGCTCAGACTCCAAAGGATGTATGGCCTTATCCCTCGCCCTCTCACTGCAGATAGGGAACGACCCAACCCGAACATTCGCTACTAACTGGCAATGACAAATGACTTGGGTGAGTAATGTGCATTCAGGCAGAAGAATTTTGTTTGAGAGGACTCCTGCTAAGTGAACTTTGCTAGGACTCATCATTTTTGCCGGCTTCTCTCTTTGAAGATACTTTAGGAAGAGCAAGGCGCAATGATTTGCTGTCCTGGGCCTGGACAACAAACCATCAAAACATGAGAAGAGGGAATTAAAATGGGTTTGAAATGTAGAGCACAAATGTGGGCAGTCAAAACAAAATAAAGCAAGCATCTGGCAAATGGATATATGAAGCAAATAAAGGAGAGATATACAGGGAGACAAAGGGACGGGTAAACCAGCATGAAATAAGAAAGCAACCAACCAACCACAGAGGAGAGGTGTAAGGATGGAGGCAAAAATGTTCCCTTACATGGAGGAGGTGTGAGATCTCTGCACTGGTAAGGACAGACAGTCTCCTGGGGACTGTTCACCCCAATGCAGACTGACATTTTGAGTCCTGAACCTTTGTGCTGGTCTCTCAACAAGGGGAGAAGGCAATCATGAAAGGGTGAAAAGACACAGAAAAGGATGGATGAAAATTCCTCTCCTGATGGCTCCGAGCCATAACTACACAAAGGACTACAAAACCCTGTAGGATCACCTGTATGTGTCTCCCTGTGCAGACACAGGAACTTAAGGGCATGATTTTGGGGAACACGGTGACTAATTCCTTTAGGCCTTTTCAAACTGAGGTTCATACGTCAGCACTGAACTACCCAGCTGCTTACCTCCTAGCATAGCCTTTTATTGATGAGGAACAGAAAATCTGTTTGAAAAGCTAACAGTGCCGTTACTCTCTGGAGTACCATGTGTTTTTTTCCACTCTAATTTTGCTTAACAGTTAACTGAAATCCCCATATTGCTTTCCCCATTTGTACCAAAACCTTGCAGCATTAAGAAAACCACAGATACTGTAATAAGTCATGACTCATATCATCCAACATCACCCGAGTAGGAATTACACATTTTACTGTAAGGATATCTAGGCCATCTCTACATCTAACATTTTATCTAGAATAAGGCCAAAACATATCACTTTAAGTACAGCGGGAAAAAGGAAGTTTTTGTGGTTAAAGCAAGGGCCAATGAGTCAGACGATGTGGGTTCTGTTTCCAGGCCTCACGCAGACTTCCTATGCAACTTTGACTGAATCACTTCACTTCTCTGGGCCTCAGTTTTCATGTCTGTATGAGGGATGTCAGAATGTCACATCCATTCATCTTGGTTTCTCAAATTTTTTGAGACATCTGGGTGGGACATGTAAAGTGTTTTGATAACTACCATGCATCTGTTATTCTGCTGTGAACAGAATGATTATCTGCTTCTGGATGGAGAAGAAAGTTAACAGAAAGGCCAGCCTCAGACTAAAAAAAAATGGGGATTTACACTACAGGGGCAACTCGTCTCTGATTTGACCAATGTGGTCACAAGTGAAATAATTGAAAGGATGCAGTTATACAGAGCCTTGGAGAAGCAAACACTGACAGACCTCCGAAATCCCTTGACCTTAGTCTAGGTTATTGCACTGCGCTGTATCAGATGCAGCAGTCTTTTTTATTTATAATTCATAGACATATAATTAAATTTTGCACATTCATTTTGAGAAAGCACAATAGCTAAACCACTAACCCTTAAGCATAGTCTAGCAGTGGCATTTGGAGAGTCAGCCACACTCTCTCACCTATGCTGGCAAACACATTACTCTGGCTGTGAAGGAAACCACAATGTGGGAAGGAAAGCCTACAAAAGAATGAAAACAGAAAGTGTCTAAGGCCTTGGCAGAAGGACACTAAATAAAATAGAGAGTGGTGACTCATTTTGGCAGTGAATCCACCTCAACCCCTTCAAAGGCTTTGGCAAGAGTCCTCGGAGGAGACCCCAGGCTTTTGCCAAGCCACAAAACACCACAATTATTATCGCAGCAGTCATCAACAAAACAGATTTTGTAAACTGACTTGTTGGCACATAGATTAAAGAAGCTATAAAAAGGAATAACAGCTGTTTGGGTTGCCCTATGCAGAAAGTTACTATATAAAAAGTACTTTTACACATATCATATAGATGTACACACACACAGATGCACATGATGTGTACATGAAGAATATACAAACAAGCAAAAGTGCCAAAAGCTTCTGAAGGATTTCATTTCTGCTCGTGGAGGATAAACTCACAGGTCTGAAAAGTTGTAAACTAAAGCCCTGATCCTCTTGTCACTCCCACTGGTTTCCCAGCATTCATTCTGCATTTTCATTAACTTCAACAGAGTTATTTCCATTACCCAACTGTATAAAGGCAAGAGAATCTAGAACTAATAATGGCTACTTAAAGCAAAGTGCCATAGACCTTATTCTTTTCCAAAAGAAAATTTTTACACTGAGGAATCACACCAATATGAGAGGATAAAAAGGCCCAGCAGTCATTTAGTACAGGCTCCGACCCAGATGTACCCTAATGGTTCCCAAATTTATCACATTCACAGGCTAGCTTCAGTTTTCATTAATGAAGCATGTTTGAATATTTATATGAATTTAAAAAAAATCAACTTTAATAATTTAAAATTAGGTTTGCAGCAGATGATGAGCTCTGCTTAGAGCTCTAACACAAAGGCAGGAGTCACACAGCGGAACAAACTCCTGAAATCAGGCACAAAAGTGGTGGTGCACAGTTTTCAGGCTGGCATGCACACTGATGCTAGGTTTAGAATCTCCTATGACCTATGGGGTTTTTTAATTATTATATATATATCATAGAATTATACAACAGCTTGGGTTGAAAGGGATATATGTATATAATTTAAAGTAGAGGAAACAGCCCTTTAAATTCATAGCTTTTGATTAAAGAGGCAGGAGAGAGAGATAAAACTGAGAACACAACACAAGTATTCGGCTCTAACCTTTTGTTCCTCACTATAAGGACATCAGTGTCCACTTATAGTTTCCACAATGATATTGTATTGATAAACAAGACTTGTGTAGAATTTTGTTCTTCTACACTCTTCTTGAATTTGAACTATTCTAAATTTTGGTGATGCATAACATTACAACATCCTGAAAACTAATTTCAGAGAATCTGCTACATAACTTAATACATGCATCTGGCTCAACTAAACTCCATGTGCTCTGAACGGTATCTGATAGTTTTCAATCTTATCTTTTCACCAAGGAATCAGGAGTTCAAATTACATCATTAAAAATAATACCCTGTACTACGGAAGTACTATGGATATATAGGCTGCCAGGAAAGAGGGTGAATGTGAACTAGAAGGAGGTTTACAACCTCTGCAAAGATGTAAGTGCATAGGTTACGGGAGAAATGTGGGTAGAAACAGCAAATATTTCTCAGAAAAGCATCTGCATCCCTGTGAATTACCTCCATCAAATGGATAAGGGCACGGTACAGTTGAGGCTCCTTGCCATTCCTGCAGAAGAAATGATCTGGCCTATTGACCCAGCAGTAGCACAGCTTAGGCAATAGTGCAGATGAAGCATTTAGAATAGGTGTTGATCATGTTGCTGGTTTAATACCTTCTCAACGACTGACTTAGGCAAGGTGCTGCATCACCCCAGACGGCAATGCTTGCTGTTCCATTGTTTCGTTATGGGCTGAAAATACGCAGAGGTAATTCAAGACACTGAAAACTCCTCACAGATGAGAATTGACAAGTTGTGGGCTATGAGTGAGGCCATGAGCATGGAGCCTTTACTAACACAATCCACGCGAATGCAAGTATTTGCATAGAAAGACACTGCTATTCTGTTGTTTTAGCAACCATTACTTTCCAGCTGTGTAAAGAACCATTTCATATTTTCACAACTACATGCCCTTAGGCAATTTGTTTATTTGCAAGTGCCACCCAAAAATTAGCTAGGAATACATTTGCAGCTTGTATGTGCGGGCACACATTTAGCACATGATGATGAGAACACTAATAAAAATCCATACATTGAAGGCTTTTAGATCAAAACATTTGCCTCCTATTCTCATCCTTTGCTTTTTTCCTTTTTTTTTTTTTTTTTTTTACAGCCACTTTGGACTACGTAATGCATTTTGCAGACACTGAATTAGCTAGCACGCCAGCAGAAGCAGCGAGTTTCACCTATCCAAGTATTTAAAAAGCTTGCAAGCACACACTGTCTCCTGTGCAGCCCGGAGATCCCTGTTGAGTCGATGCCAAGTCCCTGAAAAGTTGGACACTGCATCCGGTATTTACACTAAGCTAAAATTCTAATCAGCACTAACAGCAGTGTGTTTTAATTCACCCTTATGATTTTATTTCAATCTGCTAAGTAGCACAACTGCCAGAAAGAAACTGCTATAAACTCCAGTAAACAAATGGGGGAAAAAAAAAGAAAAGGAAAAGAAAAAAAAAAATCTTAAACCTGTTGGAGATAAAGTTTGCACCACTTCAGAGAGCCCAAAAGGAAAGTCTGAAGCTTTGGATGATGCTGCTCTCTGTCCATTTCTCTTCTACTATCCTACCTCCCGTTTCTCTCGGCTTTTTCCCCCCAACGTGCTTGGCACTTGGCTCAAGGAAGGAAAGCGCTGATGTTATGTTACACCGGCTATTTCACCTCACGTCCTCCCTGAGCAGCGTTCTGCCAAGTGCTGCGAAACAAGAACACAGCACTACTTGAATCTCTGGATGACACTATAAATCGCGGTGCCAAGAGGCCGGTGCCAAGTCCGGCATCTTCCTTATTTTGGGAGAGGGGAAAAAAAAAATCGGCAGGAAAATTCTGAGAAGTTGGTCACCATTTTGGACCTGTTCAGTGCAGTCAGACCTTGGCAGCCATCTTACAGCTTGGCAACCATTTTGAGAATGTGCCTGGCAAGCTCTCAGAGCTCGCCGACACTGTTTCAACACAGCGCTGGTTAAATATAGTCCAAATTAAACAATACCGTGTAATATCAGGTAAACTCACCCTTCATAAATCCGCTCGGCACGACGGTTTACAAGTACATCTTTGCAGAGCGGAGGACGTTGTGCTTTTCATCCAGGCCGCGCGGTTGTCGCGTGCCTTAACCCTTTCTGGGCATGTGGCTGGGGAGCACGGCTGGGCCCCTGTGGACCCCACGAAGTCTCATGGACATCACTGTCCTCCATAGGGCTGGCAGCGACACAGGAAGACACGGCCAGCACAGCACAGAGGACACATTCCCCATTACGAGGGCCCTGGAAACCCCACAGGGGAGAGAAGGAAACCCCACGTCCGGGGATGACGGGTATTTTCAGGGAGACTGCACACAACACCACGTAAACTAGCAGCTGTCGTGTGAGAAAAACTACTTTCACAGCTTTAATTTCCTGATGAACTTTTCCATGTGTTCCTCTCCCAGAAAAGGAAAAAAAAAAAAAAAAAAAAAAAGAGAGAGAGAGAGAGAGAGAGAGAGAAAAGTTGAGGAGAAAAATCCCTTCCAGCAGCCAGACATCGTAACGAAGTCGGGTTTGTGAAGGCAGCCCAACACTGGTGCAAGTTGTAAACAAACACTTCCCTTCTCCTCCCCACCCTGCAAGAGCAGTGCGTTTTTGGACCGAGCGCTTTTCTCTCGGACGGTGCCAAAATCCCAAGGAGGACTTTGTGCCAGTGGAAGAAAGGCATGGCTGTTAGAAACCACATGGCCCCAAAGTCGGAAAACCATTCGGCAGACAGAGGCTGGGCGCGGGCAGGACGGGAGCGGGGAAGCACCGTGGTCCTGTGCTGTGCAAAAGGGTACAGCAGGGCGCTCAATGGCACTGCTCTGGTGATTTAAGAATCCCCACACTGAACAAGTTCATTTTTCATATTTAATGTAGTGTAAACATATTTTATAACCTCGGGAGGAATGCGGAGTGAGCGTTTTTACAGAACAAACAGTGCTATCTCCGGGACTGCTCTACTGAAGTTTAGTCTACATGAGCTCTAACTCTGTCAGACCTATTAGAACAAAACTTAAAAGACTTACATGGGTAAAATCCAACGCTTGGAAAACGAAGTTTGTAAAAAGGCAAATATTTGAAGGTACTAAATGGTGTCTAAGTATTAAAATGACGTTTTGGGGAAGTATTTAATATCAGAAGACAAATGTCTATTGGAAATGCTTACTACACATTATATTCTGCTTCTTATCTTGAAATAATTTACAGTGGAACAGAAAAGATCAAGTTTATGCTCTATTAGCATAAAGTTTAAACTATAAGGGGTTTTTGACCTTGAAGTCTGAATTAAATAATGTCTAGGATTTTTATTCTCCCTCTTTTTTTTTGCCCTTTTGAAATTTTAATTTGGGGGAAAAAAAATTAAAAGCTAACTAATTAAGTGTAATTTCATAGTGAATGAAATAAATTAATTAAACTATAATTGAAACGACAATATTAAATATGACAATATTATGCTGGAGTAGATCAGAATAAAGTCTTGACACTGGATATCTTTTATATTGAAGGACAGTATCTGCAGCCCCATGACGTCAGTCGTGGTAGAATAGTTGGGAATGCATTGATAAATTGCTCCATCGATTCTGTTCTGCTTCACTTACCATAATTATAGCACAGTAATGGATGACATGAGTGATATATTTTTACTTTAGAGAAAAGCCAAGAGTTTGCCTGTTTCTTTATGAGATTAGACCAAATCCTTTCAATTAATACAGCATGATTGATATCTAAAAGTGTACTGGGGTAAGATACTTGCTTCATGTGCACATCTTTAAACGATATTGGTTAAATATTGAAATAGGATTCAAAGAGCAGTTTCAGCGCTTTAAATAACAGTGTCATTTTGGTAATATGAAAGATGTATTGTTACAATTTTAAAAGACTTTTCTAAGCCCATTTTAAGTGTTTTGATTTTCTTAGATCTAAAAGTCACATTTGCAGTTAATAATCACGTATGCCAGGGCAACCAGAACTTTTCTCCCAAAATCTATGGAACTCACTTAAGTAATGCTCTGAGTGATCGGGGGCACTCAATGAAGTCCTTGGCAAGGCTACCATCAGTTATGCTGGGGGAACGGCTGGGAGGCCTGCATAATGCTTTTCAAATGTATTTGGTCCAGGCTCAGTTTTTAGCTACTTTTTATCTAATACAAGTCCAACTGAAGCCAACTGATGAGGTACATGTGGAGACTGAAGGACAGAATTTCCTTCTGACTATCTGCATACAGACCTGCAAACAGCTATTCTTGAGACCGCAGATGTGAATGAAGAGAAAGCAGAAGGTGAAGTGCATCTTATTGTTTCAGAAGACCTGCTACGTTGGGATCAGCCATACAGCCCTTCTCCAAATCTACCAGCAGTAGAGAAATGAAGCAGCAACCTGCATGGATTCCTCACCAACAAGATATGGAGGCATCTGCATCTCCCTACTCATGTTTGGTTTCCCTTCCAATATTATGTTAGTGCAACTTACTATAATTCCAGGTAGTCGTGTCATCCATACAAATAGTAATCCTCTTTTTAAACTTTTTAGAGTATGCCACTGAAGAAAAAGCACCCTAACCCTATTAATTTAGGAATAAGTAACTGAGTTAACTCAAGAAGCAAAAGAGGAAACATATTCTTGCAGAGAAGATATGAACAAAGATGGCAGTAGATGAAGAAAAGAGATATAAAACTTCTGTCACAAAAGACCAATCTGTATTACAGACGCACAGGAGAAGACTCTTGCCCTGGTGCTGGTAAGACATTGAAAGTGGTGACAAAAGAATCCTGAATAGGTGATTTGTACTTGATAAAAACTTCTTTTTTTTTTCAGCCAGCCCATGATACATTCATGCTGAATAATTTCTACATAGAGGTGAGCAAAAAGACCAATACTCATGGAATTATGGATGAATCCAGAAATATCTGTTGGGGAAAAAGGACATTACTGAAATGCAGTCCTATCTCACACAGCATTTCTTCAGGATATAGTTCAAAATGACCATAGCCCATTTCTGTAAAAACATTCAACCTGTCCTCTTCCCTATAGCAGTAAACATATAAGATTGATCTGTACTTATAACTGTTGAATTCATTCCCTTCTCATGTTACAAAGGCTGTCACTGGAAATAAAGTGTAACCTGGGACGACTGTGGCAGCTATCAAACCTCCTCTGACACATTAGAGCGTCTGAAACCCAGACACCAAAGTTTACATCAGAAAATTCCAGCATGTAGCGAACAACTCAAAACCAGCTATCGACCCTCCTATTGATTTCTAGTGGGGAAACCAAGACAGGAAAAGTACCAGAAGAGATAGGATTTCTTTTCCTCTCCTCATCTCTAACTTAGTGGCTGCCAAACTCAGGTCTTCTCAGGCTTAAGCCATCAGAGGTTTGTGTTGCAGCTAGCCAGGATGTCTGCCTAAGATAATTCAAGCTGAAAGCAGACAATGTGCAGTGGGAGCTGATTAGCCACTGACTTCCAACGTGACCTGTCTCAGTCCCAAAAGAAGCTTCTTGACAGTAAGATATGGAGGCTACAGCAGAGCTGAAAAAAATATGGTTATCTTTTCAGATGGTGTTTGAGGGCATCTGACTTTCATACTTGGGCAATTAAAAGAGGTGCCTTCTGCAACTGGAAAGTCCCGACCCCAGCCTTTAAAGCATTTGGTCACATACTACGACAAGTCTAAAAGAGATTCTTTTCAAAATCTCTCTGCAGCCAACAGAAAATATAGTAGAGATTAAGTAAACCTCAAAATAATTCACAATACTGAAAGAAGGTGTTGAAAAAGCCATATATTCCTCATTTCTTTTTCTTCATCAATGAAATCAGCCTGCTGTGTTTCAGCAACTTTACTGAAAGCGTTCCAGATTCGTATCAGTGTAACTGAAGGCACTTTTGACCTTAGGTGGAGACTGGGGGAAATAATAACTATAGGTGTGATTTTGATTGTTCGGAATTTAATAAGAAATATCTCATGTTTGCTGCAGATCATTTGTTTCACTCATTATATTCACATTTTAGCTCATACCTTCATATTTAATTTGGACATTGTATGGCCCCTTTTCAAATGAAAGCTTGGTTCTGAATCCTATGGATTTTGCAGCTGAATCTCAACCACAGGAACACCCTTTTCCAATTATAACATGTGTGGCTGGGGAGTAAATCGTAGTGCATATTCTATACTGAAAGTCACAATATTAGCAAAGCACTAAAGAATACCTCTGAAGATCTCCCGTAAAAACCTGATCAGTTTGTTGTTAAAAATCATAAACATTTTCAGCCTTTGAACATGCAACTGTGCTGCAGTATCAGAGCGAGACCATCGTCTGTTGTTTTTAATTTGTTACGTTAATGGGCTGCAAGGTCAAAAGTATTTGACATATATGAACTCTTCTGCTGCTCCCTTTTGTAAAGCTCCAGCATTTTTTACACAGCTCTGCAGGAACACTGAGCGTAATGTCTGGAATGTTTTGATCTTATCTTAAGTTTTTAATAACTTTCTTTTTTATATACTACATATTTCACATTTTTATTTTTTTATTTCAAAACTCACTTTGTGGCTGTTTATTCCCTCCTGGCTTCAGAGGATTCTGAAGGTCCCCAAAGGAGAGCCGGGAAGGTGCCAGGTCTCACAGAGCTGCCCCAGGGGGTGCTGCATAAGTGCGAGGCCCCCCAGCTTCCCTGGCTGAGGAAGAGGAGGCAGAGGAAGGGGTGGCTGAGCTATGAGGGCCATGGTGAGGACACCGGCAGGCAGCTGCTTGCTGGGCAGCCCTGCAGACACTTCCCAGCTGCTTCCTTTGTGGCATTCCCGAGAAAGTGATGTGCCTCTCCCAGGGCAATGAAACCACCTTCTGAGATACAGCTATCAGATTGCACTGCACTTGGAACAGCCAGGCGGAATCAAGTCCTCAGGAATTGTGTTTTCTTACTTTTTTTTTCTTTTTAAACAACAAAGAGAAAATATGAATGCATGCATTTAGAAAGCTACACTGAACTATTATATAAAACCACACGTTGGAGTGGGTATTTTAGTTTTTGGTGGGACAGCAGGAATAAGCTTATAAATCTGAGGCCTGGGGTCAATGCTTAAGAAGAGATTACCTCTAAGCTTTACTTATACATTCTATTTTGGCCCAACAATTTACAATGTATTTCTGGAAAAGAGAGCAGCCCCTGCTCGTTCCCACTGGCACACGGCATGTGGTGAGATGCATCTTCCTGAGAAGTCAGGGGCTAACACCTAAGAAGGGATGGTAAATTCCTGCTGAAGCCATAGAGAAGGCAATCTGATTGAGCTGCAGAGGGGATCAAGTAAATCTTCTCGGCTTCAGGCCGGCACTTTTTCTGGCTCATGACACAGGCTCTCATGCCGTCCCAACGGCTGTCGTACAACTCGCCGTGACCCTCACCCCAACGGCGCTGCCTCGAGCCAAGACCTGGAGGGCTCCTTCCAAAACAAACCCAGACAACACTTCTCTGAAGCAATGTTTTCCTGAACCGAGCAAGATGCAACTCTGCTTCCACCCACGTAGTAACCTATGCACATGCCCAGAGGCATGTGACCGAAGCACATGAAAATGTACGCACCGCGCCAAAAGGGAGGCCAAAAGCTTACATCACGAGTTTTCAATGTAATTAGCAAATTGTGTCTGCAAATTTGCACCCCTTCATTTTTTTAAGGACACCAGTCACAGGTGCTACCATAGAGGCTGTCATCCAAACAGGGCCTGCACACTTCAGCTATGTCATCACAGAGCTCACAAAACGAGGCTGTGCAACAAGAACACCCTCACAGCACTGTTACTTCTGGGATGAGATTCGTAGTGCACAGAAATATCAGAAGGGATCATCAAAACATTATGTTAGATACTAAAATGGGATTCTTGTGCAAACGCTCACTTACTTTAGACATAAAAGCAATATATTTTAAGTGTGCTTGTAAACACGGGCAAAGTTGTTTTACTGACAGAATCATTCTGAGAGCACCATGAGGAAGTGACACAGGTACCGCAGCAGCCATCTGAAATAATACTAACTGCATTATTTAGCAGAAATTAATAGTACAGATTAATACGCAGTACACGAGGACTGTTTGAGTTTGTACTCTAGTGGCAAAGGAGGACATAACAGCATGTTTGGATGGATGAATGTGGATCGCGGAAACCTACAGCTGCAGTTTCAGCACAGAGTTACTGAATGCAGGCCAGAGACAGCCCGAGCTCAGTCAGCCAGAAATCCACAGCACAGGTCTCCATCCCACCTCGCTGGGCTATGCTTGGTGAAGCCCTCAGGCCTGTGACGGCTCCTTGTGATCTAAAGGAGAAGTGACACGCTAGCACCCCTGTTCAGCAGAACAGCAGCACGCTTCCTGCTGTTCTGCAAACTGTAGACCATTTCCTAGAAGGTAAGGAAACAGAATGCTCCTGCCAGGAAGGCATTTCTCCCTGTAAAAGGGAGGGCGAATATACCTACAAAAAAAAAAGGGTGGGTATATTTGCTTGCTTTTTATTCTCCCCGGCCTTAGAGGCACATGACAGAAAGCAGAGCGGGATCAAGTCCAAAGAGCTCTCCTCCTTAAGGATACGCTGTGCGGTATCATCAGCGAGTCTCAGCCAATATTGGCTAACAGTCGCTGTCTGTTTGCCAAGCAGAAGTTTGCCATGTTAAACTGTCACTATAATGCCACCTTGAAGAGGCGTTATCATCACTCTTGCGATGATACACGGCAACCGTGAACGGAAACGGAGGCCGGAGCTCACACATCTGAACAACAGACGACGCTGGTGCCGTGGATAAGTAACCCAGCCTTCGTGCTGCCGCTTATCGCTGCCCCAATCCTGCGGACGGGCATTCCTGCAGCAACACTTACACCATTATGTGGCCTTAGGCCTTAGAGTATGCCAATTACTGTATTTATTAAAAATACTGAGGGTGCAGTAACCTAGGTTTACTGTTTCCCTGCTCTGAATACTGTCAGAAGCCATAAAACCCCCTCATGGAACTGATCTTGCCCTAAAACAACACCCACAAAAAATTCATTTCCAAGGCATCTTGCCCTAAGACCTTCAGGTAAAGGACAAAGACAAAGCAGGGGCTGGATTCCCCCTTTCACTAAGCTTCTCCTGATACTGAATTAGGTGTATAAAACCTGGACAAAGGAGAGCATTCCACCAGACAGAAGCGTTGTATGCTGCAGGAGACATATGGACCATATGGGAAAACACTTACTATAGTTGCACAGCTTAGCTGGGGTACTGCACAAACCCCTCATTAATATGGCAGAGTTATAAGCTGGACTTATAGAATGCAGGACCTGAAATTTGGTCAGGCATTTGATATAGAGTAGGAACTTTTTTTAAAATTTAATAATGACCGTATAATATTGACTTTAGTAATTACAAACCGGAAAAGTGAACTTCACATTAACGGCACCATATTGATTTCGCAAACGCAAAAGTACAAAAGCACTGTTACGTAAGCCCAAGAAAGGTTCCAGTTACCACATCTGAAAGACCTTGGGACAACAGCAACTTGGAGAACACTGCTCTTTGTTCAGTAACGGCCCTAATTCACCTAACTGCTCCCAAGCCCTAACGCTTACCGGCCCAATACTGCTTTCCCCATGGTGCCCCAACTGCTTCCACTCCATACCTAGTGGAGCTGGAGTCAACCCTAATGGACCAAATGTGATTTAACTCATTAAAATAGTTTATTCAATATGTAATACATCAGTGAATTAATACAGCATTCACCGATACATTCTGAACTATTCCACCAGCTGTACGCAATGTTTCTAATACTCTAGCTGACATTTTTTTAATTACATAAATACGCTGTGTAGCAAATAACCGTTCATTATTTGGAAACTCCTGCAAATTACGTACAGTTAATTATATTCAGGTTGCTGTATTGGTTATAAATAACTGTGATAAAATGGTGATATCAACGTTGACAGAACTTTAGTGGAAATCGACATTTTCCTATATTGAAGTAACTGAGACCTATGAGCAGAAACACTGCCTCCAAAAATGCAGTTGTAAATGAATAAAATGTGTGAGTGCACAAAACTATTATTTTAGCCCACTATGTATTTTTCTCCTTAATTCCTATTGTTTCATCTTAATTCCATGTTTCGTCTTAATTTGTATCTCAAAGTACTTAAGAAAACACCAGAGTTTTTTCATTCCTGTACTTTTAAAAATATTCTACTAGTTTCTACTTTTTAGAAGTTTGAAAAGGATTTATTTTTAAACTATCAAGCCAATCTTATAAAGGGCTGAAATAGAGGCAGCTGACACATCATTGCTCATGTACTCTGATTTTAAGCAGCATCCTCTTCCCCATCGTCAGAAGAGCTGAACTCATGAAAATGCTATGCTGGATGTGATGGCTAAACATCTTTTGGACCAGATCCTTTCTAGGATATTTATATATATATATTTGCAGAGATGGGAATCCCAAACTTTAAAGATAGCATCATGGTACTGCTTAAAGGTCTAAGTGAAGAGTCATGTATGTTAAACTGGAGACCAAGCAGTAAGTCAAGCATGGGCACTGCGGGAGATGGAAAACCTCAGCACCCAAAATAGCTGAACTACAACAGAGCTGTCTAACACACTGCAGCTATTTGCATTCATTCACACAGAGGCTTATAATGAAATAAAAGTTGAACATAAAATCCTAACAAGTTATGGAGCTCATGCTGCTCCCCACTATGTCCTCCTAAATGAGTCCATGCAGTCGGTCCCGGTTTGCCACAGTATAACAAGTCAAAATGAGCTTCCTGCAAAGGCATACCCACCATCTGCCTGGGGTTCAGCTACCAGCCTCCTTTTCCGAGAATCCCAGAAGTAGCAACCTGAATATCACACCTGTTTATCACGACAACTCCCTTTAACAGATCCTTCTGTTTCCCTGTCCTGACTATTATATCTGTTAGCATCCTGTAGCAGGCAAGGGGAACATGACCTCTTCCCGTACACAAGGGAAGAGGCTGAAATTTTGAGCCACGGTGATGCAGCCTGTCACCAGGTGTGGATTAGCTGTTCCAAGTCAGTGCATGTCACAGGACTTTGAGGATGTGCGGAGGCGTGATGAAATTCTACACAACAACTTATATCCTCAACTTGCCACATCCTTGTCTGAAACAGTCATGGCCTGGAGGGACCATTTCCGATATTATGGTATGTAGTAAAATACAAAAACAAAACACAACTGAAAACCAGCAGAATAAAACGAAACAAACTGAAAAATCCAACCAACCAATAACAACAACAACAACAAAACAACTAAAATGGGACTTCATACCTTTTGCAAGAAAAGTACTGCTAGATGTACAGGCCTTGTTATAAATAGGGAAAAAAAGAGGAAAAAAAAAAAAAGGATTTTCTTCAGTAGGGGAAGTTTTTCTGCAAATTGGCAGTGAATCAGTTACTAAATGACATGCCTAAAATCAGGTGGTGGATTATTGGAAATGAAATCTTTGTCCCAGGAAAGCCAACGGCAAAAATCCTATTGATTTCAATGGGACAGGGTTGTCTCTCTGGACTTAACAGTCAATCATGCAGAATTGGCAACAGAGTCCAAACGTCCCTGTTTGTTATTAGACCACGGAAATCCAAATTAGTTTGCTTCATCTGCACTTGCGACCAGCACACCAGCATTTTTATTTTTATTTTTTGGCATAGAGGTGCAAATAAGCAGTGTGTGTTCAATTTTTCAACCCAAGCCACATAAATGAGAGCTCTGCTATTTCTCCCAACCATTTCAGAGTCCATTTTCTTCCTGAAAGGCACAGGCAGCCTCACCGCTAATGGGAGCACCGTGTTTACAAGCAGAGGGGAACTAAGCCTTTAGTGTTTTTGCATATTTGCAATACAGTGTGTGGTTGGGATGGGAGGATGGTTTATTGGAAGAGGAAGATGGTGAGAAATGGCAGTAGAAAAAATGTGATCCTTGGAGGCTAGTATTGCTGTCAAGTACACACAGTCTTCACTTTTCCCAGAAAAGCCTTGGTGAGGAGCAGTCAAACTAAACTGCAGATACCTAATATTATAAATATTATACGGCGGCATAATGCTCCCATTTAAACAACTTTTCGTGAATAACCTTTCCAAACTGAAGTACTTGGAAATTCTTGGGTGGCAAAGCTGCTATTTATGACTAATCTTTTCTATCTGAAAGCAGAACCAGTTCCAAACAAATCAAAGGACAATAAGAGAGTAACAAAGCAGAAGGAGAGTGCGCGTCTGCAGCGCACACTCATGCCAAAAACCAATAAACAGATTCACAATACTGATGTGTGCAAGAGGCACTAATACAGTGCCCCAAGTTCATCGCTTACATTAAATGCTGCATGGAAATCACCACACATTGACACAAAACGGAGCAAACAAACGATACAAACTATAATGGGTGTATGGTCCAGGTATGTGTCAGTGCAATACACAGAACGGGACCAGGAAACACTGAAAGTGAAAATTTGAGACCTGTGAGCATCCCCAGAATGCCCGTAGAACACACTCCCCCCCTTTTAGCCTTAATTTTTATTCTCTCCCACAATTTCTGGTCTGCTTCTCCCATCATAGATGGGGCTACCTAGGCTGACAGCCGTCGCGGGCCGAGGTGGCACAGATGGGGCGGCTGCAGCTGCCTCTCACCTGACAGCCTGCGAAGCCCACCGGGACGCTTCCCCACTCCCTTTATGTCTGTCTGCCCGCATTTGCAGCAGCGCCTTTCCCTGGGCCTTTATTGAACGTGTCACCAACACTGCGAGGCGCAGCTACAGAGAGGGGCTCAGGAGGGACAACGTGCTCCTTCCCCCCACGCCTTCGGTCAGTGGCCCGTGTCAGGCCCTGCTTTAGTGCAGCATAACGTGCTCAGCACCCCACAGGGACAGCAAAGCCCTCAGCACAACTCAGCAGCTGGACAGACCCATGGGGCCCACGAGCTGTGTGTGGGGCCAGAGCTCAGAGCCTTAAGGCTGAGGGTCCGACATCGGCCCTCACAAAGCTGTTCCTGTGCGGCTTCACTGCAACTCCAAAAAGTTTCCCCCCGCTGTGACTCGTTTTATTGAAAAGTGCCAACCTCCTTCTTGCCTTTGTTCCGCCTTTGGGCTTGTGCCTAAAAATAAAAAGGGGGTTCATTTTTCCATGCCCTGCTTTGCAAAAAAAAAAAAAAAAGAAAAAGAAAAAGAAAAAAGAAAGTCCGGCTGCCACCTGAGCGGGCGCTGGGATGTCGAGGTGCTCTCGCTTCCTCCCACAGCTAATGCCACCTGCATGCAGATCACTGAGTTCCACATATCAGGCCCTCAGGTCCTACAGCCTCAGGAATGGGGCCGTGTCGGGTTTATGGGACTGGCATTTGTGCAGGGCCATTTTGGGTGGAGCCGAACCCCAACTCAGCAGCATGCGTTCCCAAAAACTCCGCGTATCTCTGCGAAGCACAGCAGACAGGCTGCACATGGCTCCAAGAAGCACGCCAGCGCGCCCCAGCCTGCCAACACAGCCATCACCACTGTATTTATTAAAAGCCATAAAGCCAGGGAAAGGCCCCCCGTTATATTGTCCCCGGCCTGCTTTCTATTAAAGCAGAAGACAATTAATGCAGACTGCATGCCCTTTACTTTGGATGGAGCTAAGATTTTGCTGGCTGCTACACCAAAACTTCCCATGCTGTGTTTACTGAGTTGAATATAATCTTTTTTTTTTTTTCTTCCTACTTTAATTTCAATATTTAGAATAGCTTAATTATATCTGATATCTCCTAAATGTTAACTTGCTGCCATGGATACTGTACTTGTTTTAGGCTTTGCCCATAACCCGAAATGTAACTAAAGATTAATAGAACACTGAGATATTTTTGGCTGCAAGTGAAATTTAATGAATAAACATTTAAATAAATTACCCCAATAATGAAACAATATGCTATTAATGCCTGAGCTATGCTAAATGCTTCACTTCCTTCACAATTCATGCAAATACCGGGGAAAAGAAATTACAGTGGTGAACTACATTAAACAAAATCCTTCCTAAACCACACCCATCAAACAGTGTCTCCACAGTATCGGGAACAAAAACGGTGGCTTGTCAGTCAAAGTGTCTAACTACGGCATATGGGTAAAGGTTTCAGTCTGCTATCTCCAGACTCATCTTATGGCCTGGGTTCAACACTACTGAACTGCTCTCCAGACAAAAGGCGAACTCATTGAAAATGGGTGCTGCGAGCTGTCTGGTCAGCGCTGCCGTGCTGCCTGCGTCTGGGTGCACACAAACTACTGGCATGGGGAACCGCAGCGCGCTTCACAGGGCTTTAGAGTTTCCTAAGAGCTGAAAAAGAAGCAGCCTGAAGGTTAAAGCTGGCTAGTCAGAATGGCATACTTGGCTGCATATATAGCCAGGTGGCCTGGGCATATTGGCAAACAACTGGCAAACTGCCCAATACATATGGCTTAGATTGCTTTGCTCTTCCCATGAAGCCTTCTTAGACTCTTGAGCAAGCATTCATTTTAGAGCAAAATGCATCCAAGTGTTAAATAAAAGCTTCCCCCAAATACGTTGCATGTAACCTTTTCCTTTAAATAATAAAGAGATAACTATATTAAAATGAACTAATTGTATTTTTAACGCATTCTCGCCCCGCCTCCGGTCTGTTTCTAAGGGGATCTGCCCTTACTTTTTGTTAACTCCTGAAGTACCAGATAAGCAACTTCACCCACATGTACTCCTTTTGAGGGGTGAGTACTCATCGCAGCATTGAAGCACTTGGCTCACCACAGCTCGTGCTTGCACTGAAAAGTCAGACATGAGTTAGCAGTGTCCTGTGCTGCAGGAGCCACAGCAGATGTGCAGGGCTTCTCCCACTGACTCTATGCTACAGGCAGAGAGTTGCCTTTATTATATATTAAATGATGCTTTATTTTTGAAAAGTGCTTTCTCTTACAACCTTCAAGCAAAGTCCCAGAAGAAATGTAAAAATGCAAAAAATTTAAATGAAGCACTTGACGCATACTTTCGAGCAAGTATATGCTTAAGCATCAATCCTACAGCACAAGTCCTTGTGCTAAGGCTAGGGTAAATACTGCATTAAACATTCACAACAGCTTTGGGGAAAGGGCTAAACGTATTTAAACAATTAACACATGCCGAACTCTAAGCCGGTGCTTACACGCCACTGACTCTAAGCAGAGGTTGTGACAAAGGTAAATTCTTCTAAATTAAAAGCAATGGGACTCCCGTTGAAAGCTCAGTAAATGCTTAAGTGTTTTGCTGAACTGAAGCCTCAGTTAATGAGAACCAAGAAATAATTCTTCTCCATTCTAGAAAAAAAATGTGCTTGCTCACCCTCATTCCTCTAAAAACCCTTTCTGCTTCAAAAACAGGGCACTGAAGTATGGGAATGCTTTGAGCAAAATTAAGACAATAACCTTACTTTAGTTTTAATCAACTCTGAACTACAGTTCTTTAGCCGTAATAGTAATAATAATAATAATAATAAAGTCCAAAAAGAGAAAGCTAAAAAGTTTTCAAAAGGCTGTTTAATAGCTAAGAATGATCCCACAGGTAATTCTGCATCTCTAATGAAATAAACCTTGATACTAATATGTTTTAATTAAAATCAAGGTCTTGTTAGCATTTTGAAAGCAACTATGTCACTGCTAGCAAAAGCAACTTCTAACAACCTGAGCTTCACAATCCCCATCCCTGAGAAAACAAATGCACACAGCATATACGGCTTTGGATCCAACCTCAGCCAAATTCTGCAGACGTTACCTCTGCTCAATCATTTAATCTCCTTGTCATTTTGGGTTTTTGATTGGGCTCCCTTTCCTTTATACTTTGCTTGTTTTGTATATTTGAATTATGAAATCATCAGGTCAGGGAGTAATTTACTTATATAGATTCTTATTTATATAATGTCTATGTACAAGGAGGACCTGACCTTCACCAGAACCCCTATAAGCCATCATAATATAAATAGCGTACATTATTTACTTAACTTCCTTGCTTCAGTTTCTTTAAGGGGGGAATAATATTTACAGGGATGTTGTGAGGATTAGCTCATTACTTCAAGAGCCTTGAAGATGAAACATGCAATGTAAATGAGAAATATCAAGTATCAGTGACACTGATGAAATTATCATCACCATTGTTAAGAACGGAGTTCAAGAGTAAAATTGGGAGAAAAATGTGTATTCCCGCAAAAGTGCCTTGCTGTAGGCCAAATCACCATGACCTTGGTGCCGTCTTTTCCTTCACCTTCCTCATCCCCCTCCTCACTGGCAAAGTGCATCTCTTGGAGCGTTATGAGAACGTCTCCACGCCAAGTTGGACACACTCCAGGCAGAGCCGTCCTCATCCAAGGGCAACACGTGTAGCGCGGTCAGGCAACTCTCATGGCCTGGATGGAGGATGAGAGAGGGCAGGATGGCCAAACGGAATTTCTGCAGTCCTGCACCCACGTGGTTGCTGGGGACTTGGCAATTGGGGATTTCTCTTGATGGAGCAGACTGGAGGCTCCAAAGATGGCAGCAATTGGAAAATTCATGCCTTAGAGACATTCAGATTTGGGCAAACCAAACTTCTGGGTCATGCTACTGCTGGGGCTGAGCAGGCTGAAATCTGAGGACAAATTTCCACACTGCACAGTGAGTGTGTGCTCAGTACAGATGCACAGGATGCAGGGAGGCTGCTGAGTTTTGCAAGGCAAATGCAAGAAAGCCTTCAGAAGAGGAGTAGAGTTACCAACCCTTAGACATAACCCAAGTACCCCAAATAAAATCAGTGCTCCAGACCAAAATTTGCTTTCCACCTTGGGAACTGCAGCAAGACGAGACATCAAGGTGGAAGGGAAGGGGGCAACACCATACAAACCAGGGATAAATCCTTGCCCAAGTCGGTTGAGGGCACAGGGACTAGGGCAGCGCCAGCTGGGTGGTGGGAGCAGGCGCGGCAGCCGCCCTGCCCTGCCCGGCAGCGCACACGCGAGGGCTGCGGGTGATCTCATTTCCAGTAGTTGAGTGAAGTAAGTGCGTAAGTATGCAGGATTGGGGCCCTGGAAACCATGGAGAAACTGGGTTTCTCTTTTTATTACAGACAACTGCAGCGCCTGTGGACTGGTGCAGCAATGCTCATTTTCTCCGGAGAATCATGCCCTGTGATTTTATTTTATTTTTAATACATAAATGTCTCTGTGAGGAAGTTTTGATTAAAAATAAAGACTTGAAAAAGAGGTTAAAAATATTGTCTGGCTAAGTAAATATGCAGATTTAAAGCACATGGATAAAAATGAGTGTTGCCATAAACACTGAGCGTGTTTCTAAAAAGAATTTTGCAGAAAAGATAAACTTTTCCTAACTATATTTTGATTAAAGTTTTGAAGCTGTTTATTAGAAGTAATTGCTTTTCCACAAGGAAAAACAGATGTATCGATGCAGGACTTAGTTTATTCTCCTTTGTGTGAAAGCACACGTGAAAATTGCTCCTACTGAAGAAATACAAGAGCTAGAATATTTTATGTCACTGTAAGGGTAATAATAAATTAATGCTTACTGTGCCTGTAAAAGTGAATGAGGCAGCTTCTCCTGCTTGTGCTCACACCGTCAAACTTACTGACTTCCCTGAGATTTATAAAAGAAGAAACTTACAGAGAGTATACAACTTTTCTTAAGAGCTTCAGAAAGTTTTTTGTCCTTTTTTTAATTTTGCACTTTTTCTTATGAGAAACTTATGAAGTCTACGTCCCCAAGTCTGGGGCTGAAACATTCTTTGTCCCTACCACTGCTGGTCTTTGCATTTTTAGAAAACTTATCTGGCTCCTACTGATCCCTACAGACCGTTGGTTGAACGGGATCCAGCCCCAGAGCTCATCCACCTTTTTCTCCGAGACAAAAGGTTGTAAAGGAGGCCAAAAGCTCTGCGCTTTGATAACGTTCCCAAACATATGGGAACGTACGGCTTCATGAAACTGCATTTAACAGATGTTTAAAGAAAGACAACTAACAGATCCAGAATGTAGTAATGAGGAAAAAAGACAATGTACATAAATTCAGCTGCATGTCTCTTTATAGCGCTACTAATGCCCTGGAGACAAAATGCAAATGAGTCTACTTATTTGCAATATGACACTCTCTATTTTATATTTAATATTTCAGGTCATTACTAAAACTGATTTTCTTTGGAAGTGCTTTCTTCTGGCACCTAAGTGGAAGAAGATTTACACAGTCTGTGGCGTATTATACTTTGTCGGTTCACAGAGTCGGGAAAAAAAATTCTCGACTATCAATTTCAGATTAAAAAAAGTAAATGAAGAGGCCCTGTGCGGGCTGCGCACGGAGGCCCTCCGCCACGCGAGTGTCCTGGAAATAGCTTTCTTTTTTCCATTTTGAAACTTCTGAGCCCAAAATTTGAGTTGAGATAGTTTGGGAGCCCAAAGACCAACTGTTCGGTTTAGCAAACCAACAATGTCTGCTCATTTTGTCCCAATCTTTTCAGCTTAAATATTCACAATGTGCCATTATTACTGAATCATTATCTGCCTTTAGCTCTGACAACAGCATCATAAGGGCTATGAAAGGCTCCTTTCTTCTCGTGATTAGTCTCTAAAACATTTCCTCATCTTACAGTGCTTTTCAGCTTCCCAGAATGCACCGCTCAATTACAGTGCTGAAATTAACTGTATGCCACTCTTATTTATTGATAAAAGAATAATCAAGTGCTCCAGCCCATAGCCCGCTTTGGCCACAGGTTTTATACCAAGTTTCAACTAATGCATTTTTTAACTCTTTGAATTCTTTTATAAATGGACGGCATTGTCTGCGGCGCAGTGACAACACGGTGCCGCTCGCTGTGTCACACGAGATAAAGCACCCTTCATTTGTTTGGTGTAATCTTGTTGAAAATAGTCTTGTACGGCCGACGCTTTAAAAATTAATCTTGAAAGGGAAGAGTTTGTTTATCACTACAACTGGTTTGGATCCAAAGAAATCAAAAATAAATAGAAGAGAGATACAGAACTTGTTAAAACTCCGGTCTGGAAGTGCCTGAATTCCACACATGCACAGCAAAAGGCATCACAGTGCATGCGGACTGAGGCTATTGTAGTCGGTGAGTACAGCAAGAAGACTTCTTACTGCTCCCTTTGTGGTGTGATCCCAGTGTACAAAATATTTATCAAAAAAAAAGAAAAAAAAATAACAGACTATGGGACTATGGTTTTTCTAAGTGGGCTATTTTGACTTTGACATTAAATTGCGATTAACAGATAACACACACAAAGCAAATGGCTTTATGAACAATGGGTTTGCTTCTGTGGAAGCTGGCGGAGAAATTCCTATCAACTTCAAAGGGAGCAGACTCGGGCTCCGAGGCCGTATCACTCCTACTGAAGCAAAAAGATTTTCTATCCAATACCAAAGAATAACATGTAATTGTGCTATAGCTTAGTCCAGCGCAAGAATGAAAATAAAAACACTTTCTAAACCTCAAAGATACTTGCTAAGCCATGTATACATTAATCATTTATACCACATGATTATTGTTCATTATTTGGGCAATAACAAATGGAAGGGTGTGGGGGTTAGTGTGGGTTTTAACAAACCACATTCTATTTAAGCAAAGCCAACTATTAAAGAAAGACCTAACTTGCCAAACCAAGATAAATATATGCCATTATTATGATCACATAAAAGCTACTACTCTCAGCATTACAATTTCTCTTATAATTGGCACTATTATAATTAAATGAATGCATATGTTTACAGTTCTTCTTTGAATGGTAAAGTGATTTAGCAATGATGGTGTCTCTAATTTCTTTTAACTGTACTGGCAAACTTCACTTAAACAGTGGTCTAAATACCATGCTCCCACAGTAAATTAGTAAGGCTTCTACTAAAGCCTATACGTGTTCTTATAAAGTATAACTGCATCAGAACAGCACAGCTTGTCACCCTTTAGCATGCACAGGTAAAAAAAAAAATGCATACTCCTCATATGGAATAAAGTATGATAAAATTCTTATGTAAAATACGTATTTAAGATATGAATGGGTGAGTGGCACACTGATCAAATGTAGAGTATGGGTACCCAGGAGGATCTGTGCACATTTAAGTGATACAGCTCAATCTGATGTTTGGAAGCCACCAGCTGACGTGAAAAGGGGGCAAGGCACAGGATGTATCTTATGTTCTCCAAGCATTTGTTCACACTGTCTAATTGTTATTATAAACGAGTGCTAGAGAAGTTAACAAGTGACTTTTTTCAGATAATCCCTTTTTATTTCTATCTGCCGCAAGAGTTCGTACAGTATCTGCCAGCACAGTGTCCCAGCACTTGGGTGATAGAGGGGGAGTGGGCCTGTAGACCTATTAGTCACAGTACTGGTTTTTGGTGCAGCACAAAGACAAGCTTCACGTGTGCCCCGTGCGAGAGCCAGAGCGTCCCCAGCTCTCTCAGTGTGCCCAGCCCCATCTGGAATCCCGCTGCACTCCTCTTCCCTAACCACAGTGAGGACAGTCAGGACTGCCTGCTACTCCAGGACTTAAGGGTCCTACCTGGAGGGAAGGCTCTGGGTACATGTTTCGCATGGCTTGACCAAAAATGCTGCGAACATTTGGAAGAACCTGGATTAAGTTTGGGCTGCCCCCTCTCCATTTCGTCATTCCCGCGAGTTGAGCCACGCAGTTGTTTTTATTTGGGTTCGAGATGTTAATTTGGGCACTGAAGTTGCCAGAAAAAACAGAATTTGTCGACTCAGAGTGAGAGATGGTTGAAAGACAAAAGAAAAAGACCTGCAGGCTGGAATGCGGGCTGTGCGCAAACCCAGCGCGCCTTATGGCTGAGTGTCAGCACACGGGCAAACAGACCAGAGGGAAAGTCTGCTGGGGTTCCTCCACACCAGCTGAATACAACCAGCAGCCCCCGTCAAAGCCACAGAGGTTTGGGATGGTGCGTGCGGGTCATTACTCAAAAGGCTTCGTAGAAGGTTAAACTAACAAGAATTAAGAAAATAAAAACCCTTCTAGTAAGCTCAATCAGTAATTCTATTAAGGAAAATATGGTGAGCTGTAACGTTGGAGTTTAATAAGTGAAACACGGCAAATATGTGAACAGAACTTCTGACTTAATATTCTTTAACAGATGTTTTATAAAGTACAGATTTAAAAGATCTGCCTGTCTTATTGTTCTGGCTGTTGCCATATTACATGGCTGCATTTTCAGTCCCAGATTTTCCCAGCTGTAACAGTTAAATAGCGAGGGGTACAAGCCTGGATGCTGTAGGCAAAATGCCCAAAATTCCTCTCTCCCATGGAAAAACACCCCGGTCTAACGGCCACAATGAGAAGGTAGAGTTAATCCTTTTGGCAAAGGAATAATCTACATACACTTAAAAATGGATATGGTCATTTTAATGCACACTATTTTACGAATGATGCTTTAACTGCGCTGCCAATTAGCAGAGCCTTAAAATACCTCACTTACAGAGGCCTGATAACTGCCTTTCCTAACCTTTAAGTGACCTTTTTTGTTTTTGCCGTGCTCATAAACTAGCATATGAACAATCAAAGAAAACAGCACCAAACATCTATTCAAATGTTACATATTAAAAAAAAAAAGGAAAAAATACCGAATAAAGAACAAAAAAATAGAGAAAAAAGCAATGAAACCCAGCTGGCCAGCCAACTTTTAAAAAACCATAAGCAGAAAACATGCTTTTTTAATTGGATGGAGAAGACAAGATCTGGAGTAGGTGCAATTTTATTACTGCAACAGCGCTTCGCAGAGCCCATGCTATTTTCAAAGTATGAGCCCCGTGGAGTGCGATGGGACATCTGGAGCGGTGCTCTGGCACGATGCTGCGGGACTCGGGCTCCCATTGATCTCTGCACTGCCAACAAACACCCAAACCTCTCCCGCAGTACTGCGTGATGCATTCTGCTCAGCAGAGCACAGAGAAGGGGTTTTGCTGTTAGCCCAGGGGTACAAGCAGCGCTTCAGATGTTTGGTCTTCGCAACTCCATAGAAAGTCAGAAATGAGGCGGCTTTTGAGAGCAGGCTGTGGCAGCGTGTTTGAGGCTATTGAGCTTTTCAAACACCTAAAATAGACTCTGCAGTATTTCGTCTGAAACTGTGTGTATTCAAACATATGGCTAAGGGAAGGGATACATGCAAAGGCTCATGCACGCGCAGTGTTTAGCAGGGTTCCAAACTATATCTTAGAAGAATGGCAAGAGGCCCCCAAAACAGCAAATATTACTCACTTGATTATTAACATCTTCTCCTTTTATACCAGCCAGTTGAAATCTATGCAATTGCTGGGTATTTTTGGTGGCCTCTCAATCATGTCAAAGATCATAAGCCAAGCAGATGGCGTACATCTGGGCTTACCCAGCAGTAAGGAAAATATTCTCCAGCACAGGTAGAATGATAAAGATGGTTTAAACATACACCATTCATTTTGGACCCGTGGAACGGGGTTAGCCCTGTGTTTCTGTTTACCTGTCTGGAGCAGGCTGACCCAGAGAGGCCAAACAGCAAACAGTGCTCATGACGCGAAGCGAGAAGCAGCCTTGCGACATCTCCTGTGCGGCTCTCTGCACCATGCTGCACAGGGCCAGCTGGGCCCAGAAGGAAGGAGTGAACAAAGCAGCCGTGCAGAGAAGCGACTGGGCCCAGAGCCCGGTGGGGCTTTCAGCAGGGGACATGTTGGGGGCCAAGCAACCCTGCAGCAAAATCACCAGCAGAGCTCTGCTGAGCTCTGCGGACTGGCATCAATCTGCACAACGAACCTGCCCCAACCCCTGGGACAGCATTTCGGTTTGTTTTGGCTTCACCACCTGAGTTCGTATGAGCAACAGGTTGAGGGCCAAAGTCTGCCCTGCTGCTATGCCCACTTACGTAAGAGCCAAAACCGCTCCTGGCTCAGATGGCCCAAAGAAGAAGCTTTGGGTTTCTAGGAACTGCCTCAAAACACCCAAGAAATTTAGGAACATTATTAGGAAGCACCTCTTGCTATTCTCCCGTGAAGAGGTCTCATCTAGGTTTAATCGATGAAATTAGCAGTATTTATTATTCACAGGAGATGCAGCTCTGTGCCTCCTAACAAAGCTTCAACCTTTTCTTCCATCAAATTCTGTTGTGAAGGGACCACCTTCCTGCCCTAGACCTAGGCTATGAGTCCAAAAAATTACACAATTGTTCATTTCTGTCACTAAAACGCACAGCACGGAGCGTGGCAGCCCCTGCTATAAGCGCTCAGATGTAACTAACTTTGCACACAGCCTGACTTAGACACTGTGCAGCTCACAGAGCATTTGCTTCATTGTACCCAGGATCGAGATGCCATGCATACTTCGTTTGTTCTTTCTTTTCTTTTCTTCTTCCCCCCCACCCCCCGAAATACCAAAATATCAGATAGCTGATGACAGGGAAGAAATGTTAACACTGTAGTTTGAAAGTTTTTAACCCTTGCCTTTCATCATCTAACACTTATTCAATCTCATGCCCCTTGCTTCACTGCTTCAAAACCTCCCGTACATACCAAGGCGATGACCACAATGTAAGCTTGTGCACTGACTGATTAGATTTAATTAGATGGATACTTTGTTCGACTGATCTTTCAGCTATAGAGTATTGGGTTACTTAACCATATCGGTGAAAACATTGCTTGCATGTTTGAATGCAACGGATGTGCGACACTGTTCCACAATAAAAAGTGCAATAGTTGGCTAAGTTTTAATGGCTAGAGATTTACAGATAAATGTTAATTGGGTTTGTTCCCCCATTACACCAGGCAGTGTAGCGAGGCACGATGTCTCTGTGCATAACCCTGATCCTGCCAACATCCTTAAGCTATCGCAGCTATAGTAAAACTAGAGTAAAATACCTGTAATTTCTGTATTTTTTCCCAAACTTTGCTCCTTCCTGATTTCACTGCCGGCATTCCCTGCTGCCAGCCCCCGTGCAGCAGAAAGCCAGCGAATGGGACCGGCACTGCGGCATCGCTCGGCCGCGTTGCTGACGGGGGAACAAACCCAGCTCTTTGGCACTGCCGTGCCCCACAGCCAAAGCACAATAATTGCCCTCAGCGCCCAGCGCTCTCTGCAAGCACAACGAGCTCTGCTGTTAATAAGAGCAAAGCAAACCTGGCGTACCGGCAATTACTTTGAAAAAGTCTTTGGGCTCGGTCAGCCTGGCAAAGAAATCCCTCGTACAGCTATGCTGGCAACCTCCTCCACTGTAACTGTACCTTATACAAATAAAAAATGCTTTTGCCAATAAAGTTCATACTAGGTCCCCCAAAGCAACGGGTTGTTTTGACAGAAATGCCTTTAACACTACGCCTTTTGCCAGTACGCAAATGCTGTACACAAAATGACAAATTTAGAAGTAATGCATACTGCCATTACTTGGACTAAAGTTTCTGCTGTAGATGCAGTTCGGATGAAATGATAATAAGAAAGATTATGTTTATTTCTCTTCTCCTTTGTATTTATCTTTTTTGTCCTTTATTACTTTTCAGTCGATTGTTTGCTCGTCACCCAGACCGCACAACCAGGCACCGAAATGAAGTCTATAATACAACTTTCCCTTTAATTGAATACTCAGAGCAATGTAGGATACTGCTTTTAAAAAACAGCTCCATGTAATTATTATAATCTCGGTGGTACCCAGTGCTCAGCTCCCCCCGGTCAATAATTAGTGCGATTGCAGCTTAATACAATTTTCTTTTTCCCCCGAAGCAAATACAATCTTTTTAGATCAATTTGTAGATTGTTACCCTAGAGGAGGACAACAATGTAAACACAAGGTTTTCTTTAATACTGTATTAACTCATTTAATTTGCACACAGATAAAAGCGTGACAACGTTTCGTCTCACCCGCCCAGGGACAGCCCCTACCCAGGCAGGCTGCTCCGGACAGCGGGGTGAGGAACTACTGCAAGCGTCCGTGCTGGGAATGCAGCCTGCAGGCTGCCCGCCTTCCTCACGGGCTGAGGGGCCCCGCGGAGCACAGGCTCAGCCCCAGGGTGAGGAGATTCCCATGAGGATGGATGGGGCCAACCATGTCTCAGCTGCGCTGCCACCCAAGGAGCCACACAAGACGCTTTTGCAAGCCGATCTGCTCGCCGCTCAGATGCGTTATGCAGCTGAAGTCACTCAGCCACGTTTTGGGCAGGTTGCACCTGCACGGTGGGACAAAGGGGACAAAATCCAGCAAAAGGAACGCCTCGCTTGAAGGCTCCTTCGGACAACTGCCGAGAGCCCAAGAGTTGGCTGCAGTCCTGTTCCCTGCAACTGCATGCGCTGCTGGGGCATGAATAAAAGCAGGAACTTCATGAAAATACAATGTTACAAAAGCACTCTATCTATAGGAAGAAGACCGACGTTATTGTACTTAAACACAATGAGGAATGTGTTGCACAGACACATTTTTCCACTGCCACTTCCACTACTCTTCTAAGTACACATTTCTGATGATAGCTCTTAGTTTAATGACTTTTCTGAGACAAAACAGGGCTTTGATTATTCAGCGTATGTAAGAAAACAGCGTTGTGACGGACAAGGGAGAAATGAGGGGACCTCCAAAAACAGACAGGAATGCTGAATAGAAGGGACAGCTAAATGAGACATACCAACAAGTTGGCGCTGCAAAAAAAATCATCTAATTGAAGAGGAGTTCGTATGAATACCATCTGGGTGCACCTAACAAGCCCTTCTGGGGGCTGAAATAAGAGTTTGCAAACACATCTCTGCCTGGATGCCACAAGCGTGACAACACTTGGACTTACAGCACAGGTGAGCTATAGGAGAATAAATCTGTTTACAACAAAATTATGGGGCTGCCTGCATGCAGATATTTTTCTATATCCTGTTTTAAATGCATATATGCTCTTCAATGGCTTTTTCGGGAGACAATATTCATCAGTCAGCTGAAGCACGTTTAAATCATGAATCTCTCTACAGCCAATGAACAATTTGAAGTCTTGTAGGAGTTTCCTTGCCACAGTTGTGTGCCCATTCACCCCCAAAGCAGGAGGTCTGTAAGTGCAGGACACCAGTTAGCCCAGAGCACGAGCACCATTCCTCAGTGGCAATTTTGCCCTGTCACCTGCTGTCCTGGTATCCCCCCCCGTGCAGCAGTGTCCTCAGCCCTGCCCCAGCCATGGGGCAACATTTCTGAGACAGGTTGTGCTTGGACATTAATCTCTACGAGAGCAGAATTTGCCACTAATGCAATCAGAAACAACAGCAAAAAAGGCTGCTATTAATGAGAGCCAGCTTAATGTAACAACCGACTTGCACGTTTCTTATCTGCAAACACCCCCCATGGAAGCCGTGGATACATTACTGGCTTAAGAAGAATTACGAATGCATTAATTCTTGTCAGATTTGTAGTGTCCTAACCCACAGCTGCTTCACCCACTGACCTGGTAGCGCGAGCAAGAGCTCTGTAATTTAGTAAATGAGAGCCCAACTGCGTGCCGTGCACTTGGGCTGTTATTTGGTCCCACCGTGAGCAAGGATACCCACTCAGGCACTGAGATCATCATTAAACAAATTTCTAGGATCTCTGGTCTGAAAATTAAACCATTCTTTTCTTTGCTATTTTGGGTTCATATACTAATGCAGGCTTACATGTCTTGATCCTGCCTGAGTCAGGGTGGGCTGACGTTAACATGGAGAGCATGGAACTGAGGAAAGTGCTGTTGGGCTTTGAGAAATGAAGTACTGACTTTGAGAACACACTGCAAGCTGTCCCGTGCTGGGGCAAAGTGATGGAGTGGGCATTTGCCAACAGGTTGGCTCTAAGAGAGCCCGTGGCTGGGGATGGAGGCAGCTTGCACCAGCATGGTACCTGTGTCTGAGAGGATCTATCCAGCCAAATGCAGAAATCACTGTGCGAACACACTCTCATCCTGGCCCTGGCATGGTTATTCTGCTGCCTGTCCCCTAAAATAACCATCACCTGTGCTTCCTAACGCAGCCGACGTGAGGAGCCCGCTTGGGGCCTGTGCACACGAAGGCTGTGAAAGCCCATCTCCTTCCCTGCTGCAGGGCAGAAACAGAGCTGCTTCCACCACAGGAAAGGAGAGAACATCCTGACAAATGCCTGCATTTTGGACGGGTGACAAAGCTGTCATGGGAAAGAGGCAGCAGCTCCCTTTGGAGCTGGGAGGTGGGGAGCAGGATCAGGAAACTTCTGAGCTCTTCTGGCAGCCCAGGTCTGGCACTGGGCCACCGAGCCCCACTCCTCACGGCATGTCGGTGCTGCAACGCGAGCAGATTGGCAGCCGAGGCTCGGTGGCTGCTCCACGGTTCCTATGAAACACACAGAGTGTTCAGAGACCTGAGTCCAGCACTGAAGTTGTTGCACAGCTCACACCCATCTCCATAATTAGCACAGCCCCATACCCCATGAGCCAATTCCACAGGGAGCGAGGCCTGGCTTGGCTGGCTCCCTGATGTGCCTGCCCCATAGGGACACTGCCACGTGTACTGAGGGCCGTCCTCACACATCATTCACTGATCTTCACAGAGGGATCATGGAAGGAAGGGCTTGTGTGCATAGGGTGATGGCCAAGGAGCCCGGGAGGAAATTAAACTGGAACGAAGACAAAGAGCTTTTAAAGCCCTGCGGTGCACACCCCGCTCTTGGGTTTCGTACGGTGTGATGTGCCACCAGAACCTGACACCATCCCTGCTCCTCGATGCTCAGCATTTAATTTGGGCTTTGTTCTCCATAAAAATTGCCAGAATTGCTTCTTATTTACTTTACCACCACCTGGTGCCTGGCCCCTCTGCCTGCATACATGAGCCTCATTGCCAAAGCTGACCAGCGAGAGGGGCAAGGGCGTCTGCAGAGAACATGGGTGCCCAAATGCGTTACCAGGGAGCTACGTGACGCCTATGGCTGGCAGAAGTAGTACCAGATCTGCCTGGGCAATGATTTTAACTGCAGCTTTTTGATTAAAAGTAGACCTTTTCTCTCAGTTCCTCAAGTTTTTAGTACATTCCTTAAAAGCGCGCTTTGATTCATGATGTTAATTGCATTCCTCTGCAAACAGCGGAATTCCAGTTTTTAAATATGCATAGGAAAAAGTTCTAAGAAGAAATATTTTCATAAATGTTAACATTACCAAAGTCACCGTTACTGCTAAGTAATGAGCTTCATATGCAGGATTTCACGGCTATTTTGTTCTTAACCATTTCTAAAACTTCAGCACACCCCAGTGCTGCACGCCTGATGCACGGCTCTTTCATTGCCACTATTGCACAGTGCAAATTCCCAAGTATTGCTGGTGTCAAACTGGAGTTACACAGTGACGAATCAGGCCCTAGCACAAAGAGTACACTGTATACATTTTTATTGTGTAATTTATTGTTTTTTCCACTGAGCTGGCTATATTGTTTTATCCAGTTGCGTGACAGGATGTCTAGGAAACAGCTGAAAGAATTATTTGCAGCGAATTTAAAACACACTGCATCAAAAAGATGCAGACGCAAAAATCTTTTAAAGCAAATAACAGGGTGCTTGCCCCCGTGTCAGGGCAGGAAGCTTAACTCCTTCGTATCTTAATGTGCACGCACAATAGGCGCAACAGCTCTGCTCCTTTATGATGTGTGCTGGTGTCCCTGACCTCGCTTTACCTGCCCTAAAGTCAAAGCCAGTTTCCCAGGCTTTCCCAGGACACTGGTGGACAGAGAGCAGACAAACAGCCTTCCTCTCCCAAACATGTCTCCCAGCACAGGTTGGAAACCTCTGCAGATGCATCCGTCTCTCTCCGTCGATGAAAAACACACCCACGTGACTCATTTTGACTAAACACCTAGCTCTGAGAGAACTAAAGGAGGATTTCCCTTCCAAACCTGGAGAATAAATCTCACTAAATTAAAGAAAACAATCTGGTAAGAACAAAGCTGCAAATATCGTGGCTGGAAAAAAAAAAAAAGTGGTTTTGCAGGCTAAAACCTGCACAAATGCAGACATTTCAGAGGTGAGCCATGCAATTCTGATGCTGGGACTACAAATGCCACTGTCCCATGTGAGCAGAGGGTACAAATAGTGTAATTTTTCTCTTATCACTGCAGATGCGCAAGGAACAAGTCCCCAAGGCCTAGCTGGAGGGGTGGCTTTTCCTTCACGTTCATAAGATTTTGCGAGCTTAAGCAGGACAATGGATATTATTGATACACTGCTTCTGGAGGTTAATCACAAGGAAGTGAGCCCTCAAACCAGTCCCACTGCTTACAGCCAAGACTGAAAAGCCACATTCTCCACTTACTATTCCTGAGAATATTTCACCACAGCCACAACCACCCACCAGAGGACATTGGCACTTGAGTGGCAATAGCCAGGGCGTCAACATCTGCATCCAACGCTGAGATCTTCAGAGCCAGTCAGCACATGCTCTTCAGCTGGGAACATTCCTCACATGCTTAATTACAGCAGAACTTTCATGCACTCAAGTGCCCTTGTAGCACCCAAATGCAGGATCCTAGAGGGACCCACCCAGCAGCAAATATATACACACATTGGAAATATGGGCAAGCAATAAGCCCAGGGTTACCATGTACTTGTCTCTAAGAAGGTTTCTCCACAGTTAACACTTAGTCAGATTTGTTTTAACTACTGCTTGTTACTGGCCAGCAATTTTATTTACTGTCAATGTCCATTTTGAACTTTTTAAAAAAGATATCTGTGTTTGCGTCACTGAAAAAACATCCAACAATATTGCTTAAGACCTCACTAATCCTTAGCCTTGTTTCCTTTTAATCCAGAAAAGGAAGTTTTTGAAACAGTAGCACTCGCCTTTACAAAATATCCAGGGTTTGATTAATCTGACCAATTAATCTTCACACAAATGGCATTATTTCCATTTCATGGAAGAGGAAACTGAGACACAAGCAAGTCCCAAAATCCCTGAACAGGTCAAAGGCAAACTATAAGAGCTGATTTCTTCGCCAGGCATAGCCTCCACATCTAACTTCCCAAAAGGCCTTCCAATTGTGCATTTACTGTAGGTATCAAATTAGAGCAGACTTCAGAAAGTGTAAGAACAGTCATCCCAACAGTTATTTAATTTCTTCCACTGCTATTCATAGCAGCACTGCAAAAAATCAGCAGTGCATTAGACAACAGCATAGGTTTAGTGGCACGGGTTTTACTCGGCTGACAGTCAATATACATTGAAAATAAAATACATGCCAGACTCTGAACTACGGAAATCACAGAAGCCAACAGAGCTGTGCTGTTTTACTCTAGCCAGGAATCTAACTCAGTATCTGCTACAAATATATACTAAATAAAAAAAGGCAATGAGCTCTGCTACATAAATAACATCTCTCTACACTGGCATTCTACCCATCAGCAATCGGTCACTGGAAGAGAACCGAGAGCACACTTTTGGCATTGCCTTGGAAGTATGTGACTGCCCAGAAGAACGAGATCCAAATCCATCCCTCTCCTTGTGCAGGCAGTTGTGTGCAGCGTATTAGAGGAGTTCTATCTGTTTGGTTTTTATTCTTTCAGGTACTTCATCGATTCTGAAGACAGAGGTGACAACAAAAGAACAAAGACCAAGGGACAAATGCTATTCCTTCAACACTTATGGCACAAACCAGAAAATGCCACTGGGAATGCCTGCTCTGGAAATATGAACACACAATAGTGAGTAAGAGACAAGAGCTCATTCCCTGCATCTTCCTCTCTGCAAATCCTACCTCCAGTCCAAGTGCTGCCTTTGGGATACTGCTGTTGTTTGTGTGATGGAGAGACCCATGCCTGGAAGCTAGAGCTGCGTGTGGTCCCAGACCTTACAGCAGATCAGTACTTCACCATCCTTGGCTTCCAAAAGATCTTTTCCCTCCTCGCAAAGGAAATTAAGAAGTAAATTCCTTCAAGATTTGTAATATACCCTTTAACTAACTTGCTGCGATTTGGGAGATTGATCACACCAGTTGTGCTTCTGTTTAGACAGGGACCACTCCAGATTCCCCTTGGGGACAGGAGCAGTGTGGTTTCTAAACCAACTCTCCTGAACCACGAAGTTTGCAAACAAGTTCAGATATGGACAACTGATGTCTAACACCAATTTATCCTGGTTTCTGCAAGCTGTGAGCCAGGCACTTTATTGCTGCATTTGCATGTGTTACTGGGATAGAGCTCAAAAAGCGGATGTAAATCCACCACGCTATGAAGAGGTGGAAAAAATATATAGAGAATATATTTAATCATCTGAAGCCATCATAGACTCTTTCTCCTCTGTTGCTCCTCTTCTTCTCAGAAAGACAAGTTGTTCCACTACCATCACAGAGAACAAAGCCTCATTTCCTGTGGATTTGTATCGCATGTCTTCATTCCTCCCTGCACAACATCCTGCGCTTCTCCCCCAACTCCTTTATGATTCATCTTCCCCTTCCCTGTGATTCCTCCCATCCCGACCTATGGCCCTCACATCTGGAGGAGCGAGAGGCAGTTTGCGTGTGGCTGCTCCCAAGGTCTGAGTGCTGACGGACATGCTGGGCAGACAAAGGTGAGGCTCTCCCTGCAGACATTCCTCTGGGAGGATGCGGCTGGGGGTGTCCCTTCCCCTCTCAGCCACCACTTTCAGCAAAAGGCAGGAGAAACTTGGTGTCTTTGAGAGCTTTTATCTGCCTGCAGTGTTGGAATGAGATTGGCCGAAGAGATAAAAGTTACAAGAGCTGTACCCACAAAAGAGGGGGAAGCTGTTGAAGAAACCCATCTAAAATGTGAAAGAGGCACAGCTAGGGAAACCACTTCCACTTCCCACATGATCTCAGCTGAAGTAGATCTAGCATTCTGTAGCATGGCCCTGCAACCTACCTCTACCTGAACAGATGGAAAAGCCCAGGAGGCTTTTAATGCAGAACTCCTTGAAGGATGTTTCCTGCCAGCAAGAGGCCAAGCCTGCCTCAGAGGTGCAGGAATTCACGTTCGCAGCTTAGGAAGAGCTACACCTTTGAGCTCAGAAATAGAGCTAAGTTGAGTTGCATGTACCTCTGGTCTTCAGCTCTTCAACAATTTCAACACGACTCTCAGGGCAATCTGACAAGGCTGTGTTTCAACAGGAATACATTATCTCTCTTTCCAAGGCTGGGCAGAACACTTCCTAACAGACGACTCAACGGGCCCTAACAAGTGATTAAAATAAGTTAGGCTCAGGGGTTATTTCTTTTTTTTTTCCCCCATTTTTATTCCAACATCTAAAGCCCACAATCCAGAACCAGTTGAAGCAGAGAGCTTGTTCAAGCAGCCCCGATAAGGACAAGGGACCACCAAGATGGTGGATGGGGAGGCAGATACCAACAAAGAAGTAATGGCATTGCCCACACCGCCACCAACTGCACGGTTCTGTTGGAGGAAGGATGAGCATGGAAGGAGCCTTTGCCACGCAGTGGGCCGAGGATGGTTTATGGGGATGGCAGAATGGATGTGGTTAAAATTTTAATCAGGATGACATGTGTTGTTGACATATGGCAACGCACCACCATCTGGATTCAGAAACAGACCTGGGTTTTCAAGCTGTTGCTGGCCAAAGCCAAGAACATTGCTGAGGTGCTAGGTCAGACTGGCTGGGAAGGGTTTTGCCAGCAATCCCTCTTGACACAGTATTGCTTTCATTAAAGCAGCCTGCCTGCTTACCCATCTGAGGTGAAAGAGGGATCAAGTCCACGAAAAGTGGAAGGAGCACTGAGAGGAAAGGTCGCAAAAGAAGCTGAGCTCACGCACCCACTTTCTGCCATACTACAGCCTCTGCAGCGCTCAGGTTACTCAGCTGCAGTCACTCATTTTGTGGTCTTGTAGGTTAAGCCACGTCCTGGGTTCCCTGCAGGAGCACTGTGCTCAGTGCAGGCAGTGTCTGCCTGCCTCCCAGCAGCAGGCATCCAGCACAAGAACAAAGCACCTGAGGTTCAATTCGCTTAACCATTTCACTGCCCTGCAAGCCCACTATGTACCACACTGCCTCAGCTGGGGAGAGGGAAGGGCAGAGGGAGGAAAACGTGAGCCACATTTGTGTGGATGGACCTAACAAAGTAACAAAAGCAAATGAAATAGAAAATTCCAAGACAACTCTTAAAGGCTTAAAATGTCAAAGCAGCTAACATTTTATCCTAGCAGAATTCCTCTGGGATTAGCTTGGCTTTCCAGGCATAATAAAGTGTTTTACAGTTCCTTTATTTTACCCATCCCATTTCTCTTTTTTATTTGCATAACACTCTCATCAATTAGTGCGTCTCTGTTTGCTCTCAAACAAATCCAGCGCTCATGGCTAAAACTACAGCACAAGAGACACTCAAACTCCCGCACATTGCGAGCCGTTGCCTCATCCCCATCTGATATGCCACTCATTTGGAAGGGTTTGACTCAGCTTCACTGACCTGAATGCAAGTTGCCAGGGTGGGGGGGCCTCAGCATCTCTGAAATTTGGCTCCAAACCATGAGGTTGCCATGAAACGTGTCTTAGCCTAACAAACACCATGCTTTCGGGTACACCGGGACGCACTGCACTGCCTAACATCTTACTCCACATAAACCAGGGGAGCAACCTGCTAGCCAGCTTGAGATCAACAGCAGAAATTCTCCTTTCCTTTCATACTCTATCTTCAAAGGGATTATCTATAACATTCTCAACTACAAAGCTTTTTAATTTCAGTCTAACTCCAGAGAAACAATAAAAATCAAATTCTACAGTTCCAATTGTGTCTTAGTGAGACACCATTCCCCAGACGCTGCTCTCTGAGAAAAAACTGAGCTGGCACCATCGACTCCACCTTTCCCTTGCTTGGCTTCATCTTTTAAAACTCCAAACTCTAGAGCACAAGACGATGAGTTTGTAATACAGGAGGCACCTATGTGCAAGCTCTAAGAACAGCAACGCAATTAACAGCTAGTATGCGTGCATATTCCTCCTTCTGCAATACAAGAACATGGCTATATTTTAAAGTTTTGTTAAACTATTATATAGGACAGATCTCAGATAGCACTCTCTATTAAAAATTCATATACAAATGAGAACTATATCACATTTTACTCGAAGTTCATTTTTGGAAAGCCACAAACAAGCTGGAGATTAACATCAGTCATCCCAGACTTCAGACAACACTGCTACAAGCTGGGAAGTATAGATATTAAAATTTATGTTCATCAGTTGCAAAACTATTAGCTAGTTTGTGCATATCCACCCTAAAAAGCTATAACGTTACGTCCTGATGTCAATATAAAATTTGCAGTGGCTTCCTTTTAGATATTAATTTCAGTGAAACAGTTAGCCCCAGTGCCTGGAGAACGCAATATTAAAAGAAGTATTTTATTTTTCAATTTATATAAAGAAGAGAACTATTCCCTTGAAAAATGTCCCCCTGATATGTTTCGTAAATAGGTTAATACAATTTGAAATTAAACTTGATTCTGCGGCATGATATTATAATGTTGGCAATGCATTCTGGAAGAAAAGCCGGCATTCATCACCAGTTCCAGAGAAGAGGAGCTATTTCACCATAAAGCAGCGATGACTGCGGAACGAGCAGGGATGCTCCCTGCCCCGCCAGCCTGCCCAGACCCCTGAGCTTCAGGCTGAGAGAGCACTGCCACCACCTCCATCCACCGCAGTGCTGTGTCACAGCCCTGCGACAGTCCCCAGCTCTCTGGCAGTGCAACGCTCCGAGTATCAAAACAAACATTTTCAAAGCCTCAAACCGAAAAGTGGATGAGTTGAAAAGGGGCTCCTTAGAAAAAAAACCAAAAACTAACCACAAACCAATAAACATCCATCTCTTGTCACTGCACCCCACCTTGGATTTCGTTCAAAGCTGGGGAGAGAGAACATCTCTTTGAAAACACAGAAAGGGATTTGATTCTGGTTTGGCTTTTACTTCGACAGTCACAGGTTTACCCCAAAGCTGCACATCACTTGTGTTATTTTGCAAGCATAAAAATCTCAAGGAAAGCAGAACTGGATGCATTATTTACTCAACCACCAGCTCTATCACAGCCCTTAAATATCACTTACAAGGCACAGCCACCTCACCTTTCTCTTCAGACATCCACACCCCTACTTATCCACTACCCTCCATCTTAACCTTGTGTCAATGTTTTCTATCTCCTTTTTCCTTTCTCTCACTCTCTCTGCTTCCCTCTCATTTTTGCTACTGTTATTACTTAACCTTCAGGTACCCACTTAAGCAACCCACCAAATAGCAATAATGATCACACAGAGTCAATAGTGTGGTACGTAATCACCTTGCCTACTGTGTTAATGTCAGTTACCTTTTGCTAATGTACATGACATGCTTTATCTTTGTGGAGTGGTAAGAGCAAATTGCTGTTTGTTTGGGATCAGCTATTGTTACCACGTCTACATTCTTTTTCCAGTCAACTTTTTTTTAATATGAAAAAGAATAAATTAACACATAAAAAAAAAAAAAACATTGAGAGCTAAGCAATACAGATTCTCTACTCACATGCAAGAAAAACCATCCTTGATACAGTTACCCTGGTCCAATGATACTGCTGTGACATCCACACTGTGCAGCAGCTTTAGCTGGGCCATAGGCGGATGCTGCTCAGAGTTGGGGCACACCACCTACAGCTGTGTGTTTCCCTGCAAGTTACTTTTCTTCACTCCTGATTTATTGCCCTTTGGTTTGGTCTGTTGATAGATTTTGTTTGTTTATTTTCCAAGTACCAAAAGCCAGGCCTTTCCCTAGGAAGAGCACACAGTGCAGATATGTGCTGCAAAGCTGGCTGCAGGACAGAGGGGATCCATTGCAGAGCTGGGAGTTCCCCAAGGCCTGAGTGCCAACAAGGTAACCCAAGGCAAGGCAGGTTTCTGGGCGTAAAGCTCATGTAATTCCTAGTTACCTCTAATGCTTTCCTGGCCACAAGGCTACAGCTCCAGTGCCGGCATGCAGAAGTTCCAGGAATTTCCCTGCCCTCGGGACAAAGTCTGCTCCGCAGAGCTCACGGTGGGGCAGCACAGGACCCCGGCACTGCTGCAGTGATCGATGGACATGGAGTGGGCTGGTAGGGCTACGTTCAACTTACAGCACTGTTACAGCCAGCATGCACTCCTATGTCCACCTCAGGGTCTTTGTACATCAGCTTTGCACTGCTGTCATTTGCACTGGCACCCAAGCAACAGGCTCAGAAACATTCTTTCTACAGTTCGGTTCGCTTCTACAACAGCACAGCTTTAACAGCGACCCCACTGAGAGAAACAACCCAAATACACCCAGGGAAGAACTTGCTTTATGTTTCTGAATCCTGTAAAAGTATTTGCTTTGAAGGTCTCCTGTTTCCTTTACCCAATATAGAAAAAGAGAAAGGGAGTGCGTGTTTGGGGATACACGCACACAGACACACATACACTGAACATGATGCCCAACCTTTATCTGGCCTTAAAAAACTGGCAGAAGGGTTGACTTCTTTATAGTATTAGACCATTAAAGTTACAAAACCTCAATTAAAAAACTGCCAGAAGACTTTTTTTACTTTGTTTCAGAAGGATATAAAACCAGTTATGAGCAAAGAATCTGCTTTTTACATGGAAAGTCCGAGCCATAATTACTGCCACGCTTAATGTTACTGCACACCAGGATGACTTTAACTCCCACATCATTATTTTTTATTTACTATTTATTTTGCATTTTCTATTCTGTACTTGATAAGGCATAAAATATCCAAATTAAATAATATAACATATCATTAATACGGTTTATTTTCCCCAAGGCCACAAACACACCGAACCAGCTTGTTTACTCTTGGCTTATTCTTCCCTATGAGCAATTTAGAACAGGGACAATAAGGAGGAGTGGTACACAGCACTGTGTGGATTCAACCTGAAGCAGCATCTTTTGTGACTATTTGCATTTCTCACGTGCAAAATCTAGCAACCAAGACACATTCCAAAAAACAAAAACCAAAACCAAACCCAAAATCAAGGTTGGGCTTTTTTAATAGAGGAACAAGAGGACACGGATCCTACACTTTGCATAGGCAGACTGAATACGAGAAACAGCACACAAACTGTGCACAATCTTATCTGATTCAAAATGCAATCCCGACAAGGTCTCTGGTTTAGAGAGTTGGCATTTATCTGCTGCAGGAATATCTGTCTTAGGAAGACACTGGACTGGTAAGAGGGATAAACCCAAGAGGAGCACTAAGAGGATAAGAATCAGACCACGCTCCAATGGATTTCGATCCATTTTAGGAGAAATCAAGTTGCCTATATGAGATGTAGGGAGCTGGAAAAAAAATGTGGCTAGCAAAAGCCTATTGCCATCCATTTGTGCTCTGGGATGAGGTAATTCCAGGGCTGAGGACAGTTGTTTCCCGTTCTTTGCAAGCACATCCATCACTGCTCAGCAGGAAATCGCAGCCAATTCCTGGTCTGCCAGTCTCTCCAGGAAGGCTGCCCTTGACTCCTGTATGGTCCCTCTAAGAACACTCCCAGCCATGGCTCCCCATGGGCGGAAGGACCAGGAGACATTCAGGGGCCACTCTGAAACCAGAAAGTTCTCAAGAGGTGTGGGCACACGGTGTTTCCCTGACGCTATGGCCATACTTGCCCTGGCCAACTTCCAACTCTTGTAATTACATGCTGCTGACCCAACGACCCCTTGCAGTTTCCATAGGCTGTGTTGGTTTTCACTTCCTATTGTGTTGCTTTGCACTTTCCAAGAGTTGCCATAGGCAGCCCTGCCGACACCTGCATTTTGCAGATGAAGCTACTAAATGCTGCTTACCTTCTCAAGAAAGCTTAATTAAGTTATTAAAGTTGGTTTGGTGCTAGGAGGTAAGCTCAGGACCAACAAACCCAGGTTAACGCTGGTTACTTTAAGAAGAAGATCAGTATTTCTGCATACGTTCCCTTTCTTTCAGAGACACTGTGGAAAAAAAAGCAGAAGAGTTTTCTAGAAAGGCTTTCTGTCCAATTTCCAGCACTCCTGACCACCCCAGCACAGCTGTGGGTGCTGCATGCCCTTGTTTGTTTTCCGAGGGAAGAGGCGTTAAACAAGAAGCCACGATGCCTGGGGCAGGTCAGGGATCTGCTGCAGGGAAGACAGGGTTAACCCAGCCCCGAGCACTATGGAGCATGTTTGAAGGAAGTCTCACAAAAGTAATTTTAACTCTCTCCATCTCACTGCCTCCCTCCTTCCCTTGCTCTCTCCTCCCCGTTCTCTTCCCCCCTTCCTCCTCCCGGTTGTACGTTATTCCTCATTCTTTACATCGCAGTTATATTTATTCCTTTTTCCATTGAAGCCGTATATTGAAAGTGCCACTTCCGAGCTTCTGCTGTACAAGGGGAGGGGGGGAAAAAAGTGCTGGTATTCAGTTCCTGTGAGCTCTTGCTCACTTTGAGCACTGTTCTTATTACACAATCATGTGTTATTTTGTTGAATTTTGGCATCGAGCTCATCTGGTCAGGAGCCAAAAAATTAGAGTGTGTCAGTCCACCAGTTCCTCTGCAGAGAAGCGCTCCCCTCGCCCAGCGTGTGCTCTGCGCTCCTGGCCCCAGGCCAGCAAGGGAAATCCATTTTACATAAAGAACGCGCGCAGCTCGAGCGCTCCGAGACTTTTTACCTACTAAAATAACTTTATGGACAAATGCCAGTCTGCGAGACACATGCGGCAGAGAACATTTGGCACGGAAAACAAGGTAAAGCGCTCCGCTGAGGTACCAAAGTTTGCTGAAACGAGGAAATGGCTGTCAGTGCCGTCGTGGCACGTCACGTGTCCTGGCACCGCCCGCCCCATTGGCCGGCCCCGCCGCCGAGGCAGCCGCCATGTAAGGAGCGCAGAGCTTCGCCCCTCGCTGCATTCTTAAAATGGCGGACCTGCCGCGCGCCCAGCGAGGCGAGCCCAGCCCAGCCCAGCCAGCTCCAGCTCCAGCCCCAGCCACGGGGCTTGCTTTTTTTTTTTATTATTATTTAATTTCCCCCCTCCTTCCCCCCTCTGCTGAAGTTTTTATAAACCTTTACAGATTTGAGTAGAAACAGATTTCTCACAACTTGCTCTGCGTCTCAATTTCACAGCTCAGCATACACTCAGGCACTGTCAAAAGCTTGACAGCGTTCCAGGGAAAATATTAACTGTAAACTTTCCAACAGGAATTGAAGGCGCGCGGCTCCCGTCAGGATGTCCCTTCTGTGGAGCAGCAGGCGATGCTGTCACGGCCTCCCAGAGCCTACCGTGACCCCAGTTGGTCCCCCCCAGCCACACTGCAGGCACAATGAGGAGGGACGCGACGAAGCATGCCGCGCGCCTCACGCTCACAGGCCGGACCCGTTGAACACTGCATGCTCTGATGTATAAATATTTGCCTCTGGCTAAAGTTCAAGCAGCCCTCTGTGGCTGCCAGACACAACAGAAAACCAACATCCAAGGGAAAGTGTTTACTGCAGCACTGGCCAATGCCACCACTGCCAGCGAACTCTGCCGGCCTGGCCCGCAGGCTCTTATCGTGGGCATCTGGCCTGCCGCCATGCTGCCACCTCCGCGGGATGTGTGGGGTCACTTCACATGCCCACTTGCTTTATGGGAGGTGCTTAACATGCCCGCTGGCCCTCGCGACCTACACGGCAGAGGGCAACCTGTGGGCTGGCCCAAGGCGTTAACCCTTTGTGAAATAAACCTCACTGCTGTCCCCTTCAGGCGCCTTCTGCACGGCCCCGTTTGCAAAGTCGAAATGTTATCTTGGCCTGAACCGCCTGCACGCACACAAAAGCTTGCAAACAGCTACTCCTCAGCACAGCCAACTGCCTGCACATGCTGGAGAGATACAACAGAAAGCAGTCGCATATGGGATGTCTTTCAGCAGCAAAAATTAATAGATTTTAAAATATACAGCACTAGTTGGTGATGCAACACTGTTTAAAGGATACAAAAATAAATTTTCTCACCCCTCTCCCACCCTCAAAACCAAACATGACTTAGAGTTTTCACCAAATAAGGGTAGTTGCATCCAAGTAATTCAACTCATGAATCAGCAGCTTCAGATAGTCAAAAATCACCATGGAATGGTAAGGAAGAGAGACAAAATCTTGTAGAAATCCTGCATTGTTTAGCATTCACCACCGCTAGCCTACAGGAGGAATGCAATGGCAAATGCATGGCTATTGGAGAACTGACACAACCACAGAAATCTTCAGAAATCCACAGAAATGTCCAAGAAAAATCCGGGATACCCTATAGAATGCCTGGCTGTGATCAGGTTTGCTACCACTACGGTCATCCTTGGAACGGCTCCCCGGTACTCCAATACTTGCAGTGCTAAAGGGCAGTAAAATGGACACACCAAGCCCTTGATTCATTCATGAGGAAACTCAAGCAGGCTTCACCATGATCAAACACAAAAAAGTGTATTTTGAGAAAAATTTCTCAAAGAAAGAAAGAAGGTGTAGTCTGTAAGGAAGACAAAAAAGGAGTGAAAAAAAGGAATCCATGTCTCATTATCAACATTGAACTAACATGCAAAGACAGTTATATAAATAGCTATTCTGATGTTACCTTTAATACCTGCATGTAAGCCGCTGAAATATAGTATCTTTATCACAGAATATACATACACCAAAAGAGATTTTATGTCACAGTTTACACCTTTTCCTATAGCACTAATCTGGAAAAAACCTTTACTCCTTACTCAGTCTAGGTTTAAAAAGTTGCAAATGTACTGCAAACTCTCCCAAAGAATCATCAACTTATCACATTTTCTATTCTGCTTTCTTAACAGAAGTCTTAACAACTCTGCTTGCCCCGTCCAGTCAGATGTGACCCACGAGCGGCCGGTGATGTCAGCGCCTTCGATCTCCTTTAGACCTAAGAAGCCCAGCACTAATAGTATCAGGACTGGCTTCCAGGAGGCCTCAGCGAATCATGTGAAAGAGGATCACAGAGGAATGTTCTGTTCCCACTGTGAACAAGACAGAATTAACTCTGAGATGCTTCCTTCTGCTGCCCTGTTTGTCTGAGAGGTCAAGACGATTAGCCCTTGTATACTCGGAACCGACCGTCAAAACAAAATATATGTTAAACCTCAATCTATTTTAAACAGACAAGGAGTCACACTTAGGAAGGATCACTGAAGATGCTTTCAAGGTGCAGTGAGTTATGATTTCTCATTCTGCTTCACAACAACAGCTGTCTGATAACTTTTTTTTTTTAATTTCAAGAAGATTCAAGGAGGATTTTTTAAAGCACAATTACCTTTTCTTGTTTTTTTTTTCCTGGTAAATATAAAGAAAGAGGGAATGTGGATGGAAGAAAGAATGCCCAATGCTTAAGTGATTGTGTATTAAAAAAAAGAAAAAACAACTAATCTGGCAAGCTTAATTCATTCCAACAATTATTCTATCAGGCAAATTTCTATGGAAATGTATATGTTGTTTACCGCAGTAAGGGTTTCTTTACCAGTCATATCTTTGAAGTCCAGAGATTAAAATGGAGATATGCTGAAAGCATTAACATTGTCCAAGCACTTTGATATGGTGTTTGTCTACATTACGCAGAAGAAAAGGTACTTACCAGATCTTAATTGACTATATATTTAAGAATGATCATAGCAACATATTCAGCATATTACCAACGGGTATGAAATGTTACACCCAATAAATGTTGTGTGACACGTACCTAATGGGTATTCTATCATGTTCAAAGACTATAAAACAAAGACAGAAAAAAAATTCATCCAATTGTATCTTTTTCATTGAGCATCAATGTAAATATAGACTGAAGCAATCAAAATGCTGGAAATACAAATATTCCTTTTAAAGCCGCTGAATCCATCACTTTACTAGGAAAGGCTTAGCTATGTTATTTGCAATTCCCTCATTGCACAACAATGTACATTACTGTCTGTAAGCTCTAATTTGGCATGGCGCATCATTAATGACCTGAATGGTGGCTGTTTCACACATACATATTTAATTACAACAGCTGAACAAATTACATATTTATGCTTTATAAAGGGGATTGCCAGTCTAATTCATTTGCTATGCATGCAGGTACAGGGCTCCATCTGCAACAGCATCTGCACAACAAGAGCTAACAATTATCCATTGTAAGTGAGTGAGTGTATCTGGTGAAACCTGTAAGAGATGCAATCGTATTAACCACTTCACTGCCTACAAACTAGTATTTTCTCAATGGACCACAATATTTTAAATAATTTATCAACAATAATACTACTTTGCATTTTCACAACATCCCTCATTCGAACATCTCCAAGCACTTTATATGCTATAAAAAATTAAGCCTTAAACACCCCTGTGAGGAAAGTAGTTTTTCTCCCAACAGTGCATACTGGGAAAGGAAGGCACCTAACCCTAAGGGGCTGCTTTCTCAAAGGGCACTACAGGCTTCTATGCACCTGTGCTGATTTGTATTATTTTAACCTGTGATCCCAAGCAAAAGGTGACATGCCTGATGTGAAAGGTGAGACTAAAACTCGAGGGCTGATAAAGAAAATCAGATCTCCATTAAGTTAATACATAGCAGTTAAAGCCTTAGAAGACTTGGCTTCCATGGGCTTTTGATTAAGCCTAAAATTATTATCCACAACCTACCATCCTTAATCGTACAAAAAGTCTTACTGCATTATCTAGCAAGCCTTCCAAAACATGAATAATTATTTCCAAAAAATTCGTGGAAAAATGGCAAGAGATCAGAATGCCGGAAAAATGTAAATGTGATATAAATCCTCCAAAAAGGAGGGAAAGGTTATTCCGGCAGTAACAGTCCAAACTGATGCTTACAAATAAAAAATTAACAGAACAAAATCAAAGCACATAAGGGAGACCACTGAGCTGCCTGAACCAATTAGTATGACTGTTTCAGCACGGATATTTTCTGACAAACTCGATCTATCTGTGGTGTACACGAAGTAGAATTCCAGCATTATTAGAACAATAGAAGCAATATATTTCGATTCTGGCAAAGTGCTTTGAACAAACTCTCATAAAACTCCACATTCTTTTGGCTCGGTTCTGAAGTTATCACACGGATTGAAAACTTCTTGTAATGTATGAAAATTATGAGCAATCACCTCCTGAGCTGAACCTGCTCATTTAGTGCAATGCTCTTAGGGAAGGCAACAGCCAGGAGGTGAGCCCCATCTTATTTAAAATCTTTGCTAGAAGAAAAATAGTACAGGAACGAAAACTGTGCACGGCCCCAAAACAGATGTTTGACGGACTTCCAGGAGAGCCAGGAAACAAAGAAAGGTGCTGGAAATTTAGATGCAATCCGAGCACAAAATGAAGTTAGTTTCTGAAAAATGGACAATAAGAAAACCAAAGGAAAAAAAAGAAGAGAATATAATGTCAAAATAAGCGTGCGAGTGACAACAAAGAGATGACCGTATAGAGAGTTTGCAGCGCTACGTGGCTGCAGCAGAAGGAACTGAAACTTCTGGGAATGCCACATTGTAGACAATTTTTCCTTACCTGGGACATCTACAAGCACAGCAGATAACCAGTGCTCTATAGGGAAGGCTGTGTACCGACAAGACAAGATCAAACAAGCCTTTTCCATCTCTAATTTCTTTGGCTTTGCAGGAATGTGAAATAGCTTGAGAATTTTCACATGGTAAATATATAATATATCTAAAGATCAGCCTAAGTGTAGGATTATGGAAAATTATTTCAACTTAAATACCTGAAAGAGGAAGCATTTAGGAGTAAATGAATCAATAGCGAAGTTTCCCATTATCATTTACAGGCTCTATTTAGAAATAAATAGGTCTAAATAGGCTACTTGGCATGGGGCAGCTGCAGGTCAACATTCTACATCAGACACTGTAATTTGCCATAAGTGCAGAGGTGCTCATTAATTACAGGGAAATCTGAAAGTATCCCTCAGGCCTCTGCTGTGGCTGCCAAACTGTTCAGTGAAGTGCAGGCACCCTCCAGGAAGTTCTGCTGCTGCTGCTGCTTTAAAGACATGATTGGGCTGCGCAGTACAAAAGATCAGCTGTCCCAGGATGGATATCTCAATTGGAAAAGCTATTTTATCGAATTAACAGCTATGGTGTTCTGTGAGCGCACCAAGTGCCACAGCTGCTTCCATGTCAGTATCCAACATCATCTGGATCTCCTGGCCCCACCGACTTCCCCGGAACACACTGCTCCAGCTCTCCCTCAGGCAACAAAGAAAAACACAAGGCAAAGCGGCACAATGAAAAATAAACCATCAGAACCTCCCTTCTTAGGGAGGTGAAGGGTGGAATAGGAATTCCAGACATCTCCCTCCCTCAGCAGCACAGCTCCCACTTCCTCTTGGCCCAACCTGCCCGATATTTTGGGATCCTGGCACCAGCCGGTGGCGGAGGGAACTCCACACCACGCTGAGAGCCCACGCCAGCCAGCCAGCACACCAAGTGATGGGCGCTGCGTGCTCGAGCAGGGAGCTGCTCGGGGGTTTGAACCGCTCCAAAAGGAACTAAAATATATAAAAATAAAGGGGAGGGAGGTGGAATTGTTTAGTGGACAGATGCCAGACGACATCTCTTTAATTGCATTTGGTTATGTTGCAATGTCTGCTTTTTCTACACCCTTAATTAGGCAAGAAAAATCGGGCAAAAGATCATCCCAATTTCTCCCCAGCTTCCTGGGTTAACATTACCCAGGATCAACTCCTGGACCTAAATGCCCTATCACAGTACCTCAGGTGACCCTGTCAGCTCCGAAAGCCGGTCAACAATCCTCTTAATGCTGGGGAGCACTAGCAGAACTGCCAGGGAAAGATGCTTGCGAGAAAGTAAGATTCATTTAGTGTTTATATCCCTCTTCTCCCCTTCTAGACGTAAAAGAGTCCAAAGCAATCTGTCATCAAACCTACACTCAGAAACAAAGGGGAAGAAAGGCTCTGAGGGAGGCTGCCTGTGCCTGGGCTCAGCCAGGAGCGCTGCCTGGGCTGGCAGAGAGGCACAGGACCAGGCCAGCTGGGCTGCACGGCTGCTGTGTGTGAGCACAGCCTGGCAGCACTCCGCAGCACAGCAAGGTGCTTCCCTCCAAGAATTCCAAAGAAGCAGTTTTCTGTGTTGGGACTGTGAAAAAGTATTCTGTTTATAGGAGTAAATCTTGTTTGATAACAGTTTTCTGGGACAGCTTGTTTTTGCTTTCTTTGGTTTGTTTTGTTTCAGCTAGTTGGAGCGTTCTTGTAAGAAACCTGGGGTCAGTTTGTAAGTTATGAATCTGAATGCTTCAACAGCAAAGCAGAGCACTGCTTTATGGGACTGAACCATCACCATGCTTAACTTGCTCCATCTGCATATCCGATTTTTCTGTGCCTTGTGCCATAATCACTCCTCTACATAATGCTGCAATTTGCAACTGGAGAGATAATAACAATTTCATAAACAAGATTATAACTCCAGGTATTTAATAAAGCAACAGGAGTGCAGGATTACAACGGAACAGCTAAGGTACTGCACTGAAATTCCTCCGGAGAAATTAAAGCTGAACAAAAAAATGCAATAATTGAGAACAGATTTTTGCAAATTTTCCAGCCTTGTTCTGTAGGCAGCTATAAGTCTTTAGACTGTCACTGGTAAAATTCCACTCCGATACTCCCCACACTATTGCAGTGTGTGCCTCCAGCTTCTGCAGCTGCTTGCATGACTGCAGTGCTCCCGCAGTTGTGTTACTGCAACACTCGGATCGTCCCTGAAATATTAATAAATGACATATATGGGGGTCTAATCTAAAAGCTACTAATTAATTGGGTTTTATTGAGTTGCTTGGAAATGAGACACTATTGAAGCATTTAGCATCTTGCTGCATGCATGCACAGCTGACAAATGTGTTAAGAGCCTCAAGTTCAGATGTCCGATGCTGATCCAGACTGGCGGAGGCCTGCAAGGTGCAATGAACTCTCCCCCAAAGAAGTTTACTGTAAAGAGGCCAAGTCGTACTCTTAAAATAGACTGTGTTAGCTGAATCCAAGAATTACAGTCCCCTTGGCCAAAGGTGTACAGTTGGGCTGACTTCTGCTCCCTCTTGTCAGACCTTCTTGAGTCCAGAACAGTCAAAGCACTCTTAAATTAAGAGAAACTGCTTACAGATCTAGAAATTTAATGCCAAACAGGAACAGCTCTGAAAACAAGTCACCATGGGTCAGGCAATGGTCTATACCGGGGAAGACACGAACTTTTAGCATTTGCCAAGCCTAAGCAGTAGATAAATGAATCACAGCGTTCCAGGACTCCAAATTATCTTGGAACTTCACATTTCATTGACACATTCATCTCCTGCCCAGGACGGAGCAGAGCTGAGCGCGGCTGCAGCCCAGCGCTGTGCTGGAGGAGCAGTGTGAGCTTCCAGGGAATACTGTGAATGAGCCCAGCCACCACTCCAGAAAGGTCAAACGGAGCAAAAACCACGAAAATCCCTCCCACTTCCCATCTGGCAAGCACAGCCACCCTAGGTGATAGACAGTATGATACCAGTGGTATTTCCTCACATAGCAACCAAACTATTAAATCGACTTGCAAGGAGTATTTCTACCCTATAAGCAGCAAGAAGAGCTTCTCTGTAATCATTCTGTTTTGTTTTGAAAGTAACATATTTACATTACCCCCTTTTTTTTTAAGCTTGAATATTCATATTTAAATATACATATATATACTGAAAGTATATGTGCATTAACCTGCTAGAATTGGACTCCTCCAAAACACACTTTCCTTTAGTTTACATATATTTTGGGCTCTGCTACTTTCTGACCTTAGAATCAAGTTGGATATCAAACTATTATTTTTAATAAGTTCTAACTGTTCCTCCCTTCCTAAGAAGCAGAAATTTGCTGCCAACACATGACTCCAATTCACAAGAATATTTATTGTGCTGATAATTGAACTCCAGTCATGTGACTGAAAGAGGCTAACAGAAAAAAAAGCAAAAAGCTCAACAGTAATTTCTAGACATCTATAAATTTCTTATTCTTTCTGCAGAGAGGAAGCTCCCTGGGGCTTTCTGGATAGCCTCAGTTTTATTTATCACCCACTCTCTTCCAATCTATGAATGTCATAATTCTTCCTCTTGCAAAGAGATGAACATGGCCTCAATCACACATGATCAACTAGACACTGCTAAACAGCAGTTATGGTAATGGAAAATCCTGTTGTCTTGATATCAGTTTTAGTTCCTATTGGCTAAAAAGATCAAATCTGAGGTCTGAACCAGACTGTGGCTGACTATAACCACTGCTGCCCTTCGGGTATCAGGGAGAGGGACAGGGGTAGAAGCATTCTCCAAGCAACGTCCCTCTGGCTCTGGCCACATGGTGGGATGGGCAGCCTCCGCAGACCTCTCGCTGTTCACAGTGCTGGAAAGCTACTGAGTTTGCCATCGTCATTTCTGCACTAAGAAAACTTAAGTACTGTATTACTGCAATTCACATGCAGCACTAAAAACCAACAGGTTCTACCTAATTAAATGTACTTGTGTTTCTTCACAAAGAAGTGAACATGTGCTTGGTAGCTCATTTCTTGTAAGGAACAAGAAATACCTACTTCCAGGCTCCTAAATGGCTTTCTCAACTAGACGAGCTCCAATTGGAGAAAGGTCATCAACTTTCAAGGAGATCTCCAAGAAATTTTAAATATACTTCGCTATTTTCACTTCATTTTGTCAATGATATTTTTATTAAAAACTTGAAATACTTTTGCAGATTGATTTTATTCTTAACAGTTTGGAAAACACAGATTTTTTTAGTGCCTTAAACAGACCTTAATTTAATACCACTATTTTTGGTTCAATCACAATCAGATCTATGTTTATAAAGCCTTCCTGTGTCCAAATAGCTCTCTGTGCTCCAGCACACATTGTTTAATATATCTGCATTAAAAGAAGCTTCTCATTTTGCTCAATCTAGGTGACTCTGCCAAGAAATATTTCTGAGCATGAGTAAGCCATGAAATGTACATTCAAAGTCAGATTAAAAATATGCATCTTTGAGCTTGGAATCAAGAATAAACACTTGGAATCAAGCTTGGCCCTAGTAAGGTCAATGGGAAGAGTTTAAAAGCAAGTTCTTTGTGATTACAGAGATGAGGCTCTAGCCTCAGCCTCGCTCACGATCCAGACTCCAGCGATCACTGCTCTTTCTGCACTGGTAAAGCAGGAATAATGCCACCCCCACAGTGGGGGATCATGCTGGAGAAATTCAATTCAAAGTTGCATTTTAAGCATACAATGTCACTGAACAATCACCAATTTCAGTGTTTTTTGTTTTTTTTTATTAAATAATTCTTTACGCACCAGGTAATATCACCAAACCCAAGTTGCGCAGCAGGTTGTGAGCTTTTGGGTTGCTACTTTGAGAAAAATGATATGTATGTTAGTTAAGGCAGCGAGCAAGGCTGTGGGTTTTTGAAATGCCCAAGCAAACTATTTTTTGTTTTTAAAACATTCCTGAGGAGTCAATCCAAGGTACTGGTCAGATTAGGTCTCTGTGTACCAATCCAGCACATGCCTTTGAGGCAAACAAGACCTGGACTCTCATTTGCCTACTTCAGTGCAGCTGTGCCAGTTCCCACTGACTGAGTGACTCCTCTTGAACACTAACTTTCCCTTTCGTTTGCTCTTGGGCTTTAGGCGGGTTGCATTTCTGCTTTGTTCTCTCCTGCCAAACAATACGATAAGTCCAGCCTTGTTTCCCAAACAAATGGAGAACTTAGTATTAACAAACAAGCCAAGTCCTGCTGCAAACGGAAAACATTGATAAGAGAGTACAAAGAAATAGTCTTGACTACTGGCCACAGTTAAACTTCTTTTCTAATGAATCATTACAGCTGAGTGCACACACTGGAAAATATTGTCATGGTGGATACCACCAGACCTCCACTTGTCGGTGGCCTGGGGTAAGCTTGGCTATTCAGGCCTTTTCCAATCTTTCTGAAAAATTTCTGAGGCATTCTAACTTGGGGCAGTGGTTTTTATCTAAGTGACAGAACTACAGCTGAAGAATAGTTCTCACAACTTCTGGGCTTTTTAAAGCTCAGCCTGCAGGTTTTGCTGTTGCCCAAAGCCAGCTCTGGCCACATCTTTACAGCAGCTTACACTGGATTCCAGCAAAAAAAAAAGACTATGATTTTACTCAGACATTTGTCTTGGACACTTTAAAATAAAATGAGCTAGATATTGCTATGTACTTATGTGTATGTATGCACTTATTAGTGGTGAACACTATCAGATGGCTGAGCTCAAAAATTAAAATGTCAGTGATGTAGGAAAAGAAGAGTCTAGATTGAGAAGTTGGCTTGGATGTAATCTCAAAAGCACGAGTCCTACTTAGACTCAGTCTGCCTTGGTCTTTCCCTTCTGGTATTTTCATATTGACACTTAAATGCCAGTTTTGCTATAGTTTTTGGGGGGATGTGGATGGATGCCTACATGTCCCAACCACTAGTTTCTCAAATGCAGTCAGGAGTCATGCATGAATCTTAACTCCCTCCCTCTGGGATGCTGCAAGGCTTCACGAGCTAACAGCATGCCTTGTTCTGTGCCGCTTCCTTACCATGCTGGAGCTCTGTTAATACCACAGTCATCAGTAAACTAAATCAAAAATTACAGTCAAGTCCACAGTGGAACGTACTAAGGCACTGCATGGAAACATTACAACAGCATCACTGGTGCAATACATTGTGCATTATGTAGATCGATGATTGCCCAAATGAAAATGAATCAAAGCAGTGCACAAAACACAAAGGTAGAAAAAGCTCTGTGAGACCACTCTGCCCACCTCCATGCCCACAGAGTGATCCCTACAAAGACATCTGTAGTCCTTCTTTCTGCTTTCAATGACTTCAGCTGAAGGGCATTTAACTTTACCCTTGGGGACTACTCATCTACCATGTTTCTTTGATGGTATGTTTTTTAGCCATAGCCCCAAGTCCCAACCTAAATTATCCTTCACTCTCCTTAGTGTTCACACCCTTCATACAATCAAAGATCTTTTACATCTTCTCCCTTGGGTAAGCTATACATATTTAGTGCACCAGACTATGATAACATTATTCTCAATAAATAGCACACACATAAAGAACCCATTGACTCAGAGGAAGTCTATCTATGGACCAGGTTGTAAAAGGAATAAGTACAGGGCAATCTGGCCTTAATCTTCATCCATAAATCAATAATGCCAGATACCCTCTGCAATTTCTCTTTGTTCTGGCTTTCCCTAAATATAGTCATTAGAGGTTCCAGTAATGCAAATGCAGGATTTTTTTTCCATAGTGAAGTCAAACAAGAGGACCAATGAACCCCTTTATGTCTTAAAGGGTGCTGCTATACAAGTGATCCAGTTGAGAGGACTTCAGTGTACTCCCTACAGAACATCAGCTCACGTTCTTGCTTGTCCAAGGCTGCCTTCATGGCCCTGGAAGGAGCCAGGAGGACACTGAGAAGGCAGAACTCTGGTGAGTGGCTGCACTCTAGGGCAAGTAACCAAGAAGGGACAATTTTCATTACTGTTCATGGGGTAAAAGGGGGGGAAAAAAAAAAAAAAAACATTTCAGACCCTTTAGTGGGGACTGTTGAGCAGCTCAGCATTTAGTGGTTTGTATGCACAAAAACAGAGCTATAAATGCATTGCTTATTCTCACTGTAAACCCTTTTCAAACTGGTTCCCCTAATGAATATAAGGAGTATTGATTTTTAAACCCATGTAGGTTCTCAGAGACAATGCAGACTGACTTAATTATAATCAATAAAATTTACAGACAGTGATGCAACCCAGCAGAAATATTCCTACCAAAAAGTATGGCATAAGAATACTCCAGTTTCCCTATTGCACTGCTGTAATATGACCTTAATACATATTTTATTACGTATAGAAGCCCGTCCCTGAATCCATCAAAGGATCACCTGCATATCCACAGTTAAAACTAATATGGTGATGTCTACAGTTACCTTTACATATCTTTAATGAGCAAGAAGAAATTTCTAGCAGCCTTTGAAAGAATTACTTAGAGCATCCCTCTCCTTTTGGAAATTCTCTCACCTTTCAATCTATTGACTCTCAACATCCTTATCTGAAGCTGTTTCTATTGCACTGATAAAGCACTAAAGGGCAGAGAGACTGAGGCGAGACTTGTCTCACCTGAATGTGGCTGCCTGCTGGCTGGGTACTTCCCAAAGTGAGCTGCTGCTGTTCCATCTGAAGTCAACAGTGAGAGCCAGGCAGTTGTGAAAGCATTCTGGGGAGCTGAGATGCCCTCAGGGAGTGCCTCTCCCATTTCGCCAAACAACAGAACCAGCCCAGACAACCTCCTTCCACCTGGCACTAAGCTCTGGCAGATAAACTTAGATGAGGTGAAGTTAAGCACAAAGCCTTTGGATCACAGATTCTGGGCAAAGAAGTGGAATGAGAATCCGATGTTGTTCAGAGTAGGATGGAAACTCCCAGAGCATCCTTCTTGAAAAGGCAAAGAAAATTGATGGCAGAAGGAGGAATGGGACAGAAATCTGAGTTCTAGACTGTCTTCTGAACTTGCTTTGTTCCATTTGTCTCTCCTTTGTTACCTTGCACCCACCTGGATGTTTGGACCCTCCATTCCCAGTGTAAGTCACCTTACGGCATGTCTGCACTATGCAATGAAGAGGTCTGTGCAGTGCCAAAATGTCCTCAGCAGCAACAACTATCCTCACCACAACCCAGAACTAGTACTGCCTAGTACTGCCACAGGACTATTTAGACCTGTTAAAGTGATTACTAGACATGAAAGGATGACAGTTCATGTTCATGTGCAGTGCTCGCTTTCAAAGTCTGGGCTTGGCAAAGTCCTACCTTGCTGTTAAGTCCCACTTTGTTGGCACACCGCTTTGCACCTTAAACATTAGGTGTTTCGAGATAATAAATGATAAGACCTCACCTATGTAGTATCATAAATCAGACAAACCTCCTGAGATGACAATTATCTGATCAACATAGGTCCAGAGAGTCACTTCTCTGAGGGGACACTGCCCAGATAAAAGCTGAAATAAACCCAAGGACTTGGGCAAGGAGTACACAGTGGAAACTGTCATTATGGCACTCTATAGTTCTACAAGAAAATAGGCAGTCTGCTGTCTCCCAGTAACTAATCTCTGCAAAATTGCTGTGCTACTAATTGCCAGTATTAAATTTGAGAGGAAACAATGAGAATAAACAGTTTGACCACTCATGTGGCCCACCTTTCTCTTCTCTAAGTGCTTCTGAAACAGCTTGGTATTAATGGCCATGCCTTTCTCTCCATGACAAATGAGCTGGCGTTGACAGTATAGGCTATCCATAAGTGTTGAATAAGATCTAAGTAAAAAAAACAACAAGAAGATACCTTCTTTTGTAAATATCTTTCAGCTGGCACAGTAAATTACATTGATTCAGAAGTGACTCATTTCCAACACTGCACACATTAGCAGCCAGTATTATTCAATTTGAGATTTTAATTTATAACATACTCTTGGTAATGTACTCCCAATACATTCCTCACTTCCCTACCCGGTGACTGACAAAAGATGAAAGATCTTTACTGTATAAATATTTTATATTAAACCCTTCACTCTGCCATATTTCTTCCATTGTCAGTTCCCATTTGCGAACACTATACATTGTCCCAAAAAGTGCTGATGTAGGCAAAGGGTGTGTGCTTGCACGCAGCCCTGCAGTAACCATAAGCAGGGAGCCGGGGGAAGCCCGTGTGGGCAGCAAGCTCTGATGGCCAGGGCCTGGGTCATTCTAGCACAGGATAATGATCCATACTGATGCAATGCAGGGCCCCACAGCAATGCTGCTGAAAGCAGCCATCCCTCAGCCCTGCTCAGGGTGCACAGCGGTGGCTTTGCAAGCAGAAGAGACCTTCTGCCTTCAGCCCTCGACCTGGGTGAGAACAGGAGTAAGAATGCCTCTTCGCTAAGTAGATGTTTCACGAACTCTCCTGTCACCTTGTCTCAGGGTGAAACTGTGTCAGCAGGCAAGATTAGATAACTTGACCTAAATCGTCCTGGAAATCTGTGGCAGACCTCAGCTCAGATCTTCTGACATCCTGTCGCGCGTATTACTGACGAGACCAACCCTAATCTAGTATGAGAATCCCTTTCCAAACAGTTACTTAGTAAGGGCTAAGTGCCACCACCAGACATCCACAATAAAACCCTCCTGGCTGAAGCCAGATTTGGCTCCTATTTCTGAATTAAATCATTGGAAGGCTCTAGCCATCAGCTACATACATTGCTTCCTATTCTTGCTTGTTAAGCACTTGCTATCTAATCCAGAAATGCTCCCAGCCCCACGAAGTGCACAAAACAGAAGTCATTCATTCTGCTCTGGGCCGGTTCTTTGAGCAAATTAAAGTTGCAGTTCATTGTCCAGTTGTTATCGTGCTGCAAGAGGTCCCTCACCCAACTGCTCTGACTTTCTGTGGTCATCAAGAAGAGTTATTTCAGGACCCTACAGTCTGGATCACACAAGTATTTCATTGCTAGATTTGAGGCAGCACATGTGAATGCTTTACCCCACTTAGATACATAAAAAATAATTTCAACAGGGCTAAATTACCTTTATTATCAACCCTGGTAATTCCACTGCAGCCATTTTCTTGACTGATGTATGGAACACTATGAAATGAATCCTCTGAGAAGAAGATGGAAAAAAACAAGACAGTGATCAATGGACTCAATTAGTTACAGTATAATTCTACCAAGATAAAAAAAAGACTGAGGCACAGTGCAACTTCTCCAGCTTGGCTTACACGAGTTACCGAGAGCCCTCTGCTAGTTGCTGAACTCCCCACCACTCCCACTCCATGTGGTGCTCAGGGAGAGGAGCAACCAACACCCGCAGCAGAACGCCGGCGGTGCGAAGAGGCTGTGCCACAGGTGGAGGCTCCCAAAGAGTGTTTTATGGACTAGATACACATTATGTCTGTATTTCTTCACACATAGAAAGCGTTATAACAACAGAGAGATTTCTCTAATGACAACAAAATAAAACCTTCCCAACAGCACATCCACACAAGAAATAGCAACACTGTCACTGCAGAGGAACAAATTTCCCTTCTAATAATTCCCCAAAGGCTCCCAAAGTCATGCTTTCAGCATCTTTGGTGCAGAGTGCCAGGAAAGCAGATTCCCTTAATGTGTAGGTCATTGGGATTGCCCTCTGACGTCCCTGCTCCGTGCTGTGTGACACCTGCTTGTCCCCGGGGTCACTGGGCACACTGCTGATGCCCTGGTGGCCAAGAGCTGCAGACAGAGGGGGGCACTGAGATGTGGGGCAGTTAATCACGTTAAGATCTTCATCGCCCACAGTACTGAGCACATGGAAATAGTCGGTTTGCAATATCGGAACAGAGCAATCTGTGTATTATGCCTGGGACATTACCACACCAGGAAATATGTAAATGTCATCATCTTAAAAGATAAAGGCATGTACAGAGCGTGGCTTTTTACATGTAAAGGAAATAAGATGAATGAATAAAGCTGATCAAATGATTAATAGAATCCATAATCTTAATCTTATTATTTCTAAAGAAGAAAAGGCCGTTCACTTAAGAGCTAGTCATCTCCATTTCATTAAGAACAATTATATTCCAGCTGATCGAGATCTGTGCCATGCAGCCCTCGTGGCAAACACGTTCCTGGATTTCCTGTCACCTCCTGCGATGCACGGAGCTGCTGAGGGGTCAGGAGGTGGGTGCAGCTCTGGCTAAGGGTCTTACAGCCCCCTCCAAAGGTGGCAAGAAAGGCAAACGCACCCCTCACGGTGCCGCAGTGCTCACAGAGCCATCAACCCAAAAGGGAAAAGAGCTTATAAAACATTTTCACACCCTACTGGGTTAAGAGACAGTGGGTATTAATCCTACGGCTGCTGCACCAAGCTTCCTCTTTGTGGTCAGCAGAGAAGCTGTGTGGTTGAGCAGAAGGAGTCCAAAGGCATTTTTCTTCTTTTTTTAAGAAAAAAATCTGTGTTAAAACAAGAGAAAGTGGACCAGTTACACAGCAAAGCACAAACCACAGCCAGTCCTCTCTGCTGTTGCTTTCCCCCTCAATGTGGCCTACAGCATTTCTGCTTTCCAAAAAAAGGTTTAATTTAAACCATACAGTGCTACAAGCTGCCACGTTTCCAAATTCCACATTCCTTTCTAATCTGTGCACTTCAGAACTGACAAATTCTGCTTCCAACGGTACCCAGACGAGCTGCAACGAAGGGGCTGCTGTGAAACAGTCGCTCCCCGCAGGGTGAGGAGCACCGACCCCCGGCCCCGCGCTCAGGCCTTCTGCTCCACCTCCAAAGCCATTGGATTCAGGGCCCGGATGCAATTTTTGTAAATCACAGCTCTCCGGGGGACTTCTCACACAGTGAGGAAAGCGCTTCCAGGGCTCGGGGGGAATTCCCGGTCTGGTACAAAGCCACAAAGCTCCCTGATGGCTCTGGGAGAGTGATCTGCACTGCACAGCCACCATTTGTTTCCATGATTCCACCCTAAAACACGCAGCATGGTCAAGTGTTCCCTTGCTCCAAGTTACACCAGTAACACTCTCACATCCTGCTTTGTCCTTGAGCAGCAGCAGCCCTCAGTGACACCAGCAGGACATGTGAGGTGCCCAAAGACTATGCTACAGCCCTCCACCTTGGGCACGGCCCTTGGGGATGACTGCAGCCTGAAGCAGCGCTGAGCCCACCACCACCATCCCACAGACATCGCCTGCAGTTCCAGGCATGCAGGGCAGCCATGCAGCACAGCCACCTGCTGCTACAGGCTGACAGCACTCCCAGTCAGTAGCCTCAGGGCTCCCATCTTCACCAGCACTCAAGCAACACTATAATTTTAGGGCACACACACACACAACTATTTATTACATCTCCTGCAAACAAACCGTAGCAATCTGCTGCGTGACATGGCACAGGAGCACCAAAAAGGCTCTGAGCCGATCTGTGCCGTGGAAAGGAGGACATGCAGCCCGCCGGGCTCCCCACCTGCTTTCTGCACCCACCGTGCAGCTCCTCCTGCCAACCCGCAGCGCAGGAAAAGCATATGTCACACCTCAGAAATCATGGCATTTTCAAACTTCACTTTTTCTCTTTGCCTTCTGCTTCCCGATCCCTAAAAGTGCAGGCAGGGAACATTTCAGGCTTTTCTCAAGAGTCAGAAACTCAGCCTTTTCAGTTTCTTCTTTTTCTTTTTATGACAGCTGAAATGCACATGTAAATCTTGGATACCTGCAACCTTAAGGAAACCATCAGACACTGCAAGACTCACCAGGAGAGCAACAGCATGGTAACAGCACACATCTTAAACCACCATTTAAATCACTGAATAGTTCAGCTCTATGTTTACTTTCAAGTAATGTCAGAAGTCGAGAGTAGAAGGCCAGGTTCTTAGCCAGTGTAAATCCATTTAAGTCGTGGGCTCTTTCTCTGCTCCAGAATCGTTGTGTTTATATTCAGGCAAAGCACTCGACAGGCACCAGATGAACGTTCTTAGCCTCAGCTCAATGATTTTTCTGGAAATGGAAAGAGCTGATACGTGGGATCGCTGCCAGGGTAGGAACTCTGGTTTTCTGAGGCTGTGATTTCCAGTAGGAGCCGGGTCTGTATTTCCCTCGTGCTCCTTTGAAAATCTGAGGCTATGTTCATAAACTCAATAAGGTCCTTCAAAAAAAAACTAGAAAAAATATGAAACTGGCACAGAATAAAGAACTATACTGATGCAATACACGCCTTGAGTTGATAAAAGACTCCTGTTTAATACTAGCATAAACCTGAATCTTCATCACAAGTGCCAGGGCAGTCCAATAAGGCCTGAAGTTTGAGTAAATGTCAGTCATTCTCAGCTGTCCCACTGGTAGTCCCATAATGGGCCGTGCTAGCCAAAAATGGAAAGAAGGCACAGCATCTGCTTATGTTTAATTTATTTCTGCATTTTGGTGTGTTGTCCCAGGAGAATCAATGTTTTTAAGTGGCTGCATCTTTTTGAGCCAACTTGCTGTCCTTTCCTAACACATCAAGGACATGTTTCTGGAAATGGAACATGCTCCCTTTGAAACCAGGTATGGCAACCTTACGTTTTAAAAATTCAATACATGTTTTTAGTGTGAAATTCCCTCAGTTTCACTCCAGCTGAACTCCAGATTCCCCCCTCCGACAGAGCCATAATTCTCATTAGCAGGAGCTAACGCGCACAGATCATGAAGGGAAGAATAAATCCCTAAGTGCATAACTCAGCCCAACGGACAGCAGGGCATCTCAGCGCCCCGGCTAACACAAAGCAGGATGGGCACTTTAGCAGATCCTGTGGATTCATGCAGAATAACCCACAGCTGAAGACATCCCTGGGTACCAACCCCGGCCGCAGCTCTGTACCAGTCAGAAGCAAATAAGGTGTTCATTGTAAGGTGGTGAATATAAAGGGCAGAACTGCTCGGTGCGCAGTTTGGGTTTTCGAATGCTAATTTCCTTTTAATAAAAAGCTGCTTGTTTAAGAAGTAAGAACAGTTCTGGAAACACAAAAGTGCACGGGTGTTGTTACAAGTAAATGGGGCTGATCGGTAGGTTTTTTAACAATTTGGTAACAAGAAAAACTGGTTACATGCTGGGACTTTTTATGCCAAGTCTCAGCCAGAGCAAAATTTTATGACCGAGTTATAAACCCTTGAAAATAAGGGTTTATAATAGAAACGCTGACAGACCCTTAATTATAGCAGCACTAGCGGGCACTGTTGTAATAAGGCCCACATATTTTCCTCTTTGATCATTATTTATAGGATGCATTGGAAATCATCCCGTTTACAACTGTAGGTGGAGTTTTATCCATCAGGAAGGGGAGCGCAGCGCCCGGTGCTGCCGGCGCCGTGCCGCACACAGCCCGGGGCTGCCGGCAGTGACGGATGCCTGCGCTCCACCGGTTTGTATAAGGGGTTGAAGTTCAGGCTGGTGCAGTGCAGCATTCCCCGGGACCTGCTGCCTCTTTAGGCAGGCGATTAATCACATGATCGATAGACCATATGATTAGGCACTAATAGCTGATAGGAGGAGAGAATAAACAACCATAAATTTGCTTTGTACTGAGTAATCCAAGTGTAAGAGAGGTCAGATAATGGCCACATAAGGTCATGTTGCCTAAGGAGCCCATATGGGAAAGATGGAAGATACATACATTTTTAAATATCTTCAATTACAATTGCATTGCTGGGCAGGCTTCGGGCTGCCGACGTACCCCTCTCTCTGAGCACAGTTGCGGCACGCATGCAATGCTCCAAGCAGGGTAAGAGCAAAGCGCAGCAGCCTCTTCCACGCCACCAGAAATGAACAGCACAGAGACCACAGTCCATGCAATGACTTCAGACTAAATACCCACGTTGGCTCGCCGTAATTTAATCTGCACCGGGAGGTGCAGGTGTCTGTGCACGGGACTGGAGCAGGGCGCTCAGCCCACAGGTCCGTAAATCGTCAGCTCCCACCCCACGCCTGCCAGCCCTGAGGCTCTCCTCTTTCCCGCATAAAAAACGGCCTTTTCAGGACTCGAGATGCAAACCAGGTTTACAGCCTTTTTTTCTTTATGTTTTTTACAGTAACCGTACCTTTTGTCTACGGCAACGGATTTGAGAAGAAACAAAAATGGCTGGGTAAAAGGAAGAAAAAAATCCTTCAGTCACCCCAACAAAGGCAAGGAGTTTACAAACCTTCCCCATCAGCGCTGGATGCAGGCACAGTACTTCATTAAGTTGAAACAAAACTCGACCAGTAAAACCGCCAGCTCCGCCGGAGCCAACCAGCAGGCGCCTTGCCGCATGCTCCTGATTGACCATCAGCAGACTATGGAAATCGCTTTCTCTGCCGAACAATCGTGGGGATAAATGCTCTCCTTTATCTTCGGAGCTATTTCTAAAGTCCCCTTTCTCAGCACCGGGACATTCAGGGGCTGCGATCTCATTTTGTCGCTTCCCGGCGGCAGTGGGAAAGCGCGCAGCGGCTGCGGGACTGCCCTGCGGTAACCGCGTGTGCAGCCACACAGCCTGAGGGCAGGAGACGGGGATGCTGCCTGCATCCGTTTTAAAACGGAGCCGTGCTTCAGATATCGTGCAGGCCCTTGAGTTTCAAAGCAACCGAGATTTGAGTGCCGCCACAATGTCAAGCAATTCAGAATCACTGGAGTGCTACAAGAACCGTACGTGCACTTGACTTTGTGAGTGAGCGCACACGGTGCAGACCTGGGCACCTCTGCTGCTGTGCTCCCAACTCTTTCATGCCTTGTTCTGCTTGTCTACAGCAGCACGGGCCATGCACCACCCATGGAACCCACCTGAGGAGCTCCTGCCTGTGCTGCAGGGTCTGGGTGCAGGCTGGAGCTCTGCGGGTGCTGCCCTCCCCTGCTTTGCTTTGGAAGAAAGGCTTTCTGCCACTTAACATAAACACACTTGACTTTGAAGACCCTGCTAGACACATTAAACTAGAGAAGGCTCCTCAATAATTTGGAGGGTAATGTAAACATCGAGCATGAACACAGCTGAGTGCTTAGGCCATGGGCTCCGTGATCTCATCTCCGTGGCCATCAGGGATGGTCACTTCCTTCAGCCTGCAAAATGGCAAGGTTTGTTTGTTTGTTTTTCCAAACAACTGCAGGAATATTAATAAAGCACTCATAAAGCACTCACCTAACAAGTTATTTTATATTTCTTTGCACAAGATTCACCTGCAAAGCACCAGGTGAGCATTTGCTGGCAGAAGCATCCACAACCAGTCCCAGCCTGGAGCCACAGCCTCCCACTGCAGAGCCAAAGACACGTCCTCCCCAAAACACCTCCAAAATTGACTTAAGAGAAAGGTTTCCTTTTGCATTCAGTACTCTTGTTCAGTTGCAACCTGCCTTCACTGCACGCTGAAGACGATGCACAACTTTGATAACTATCTCTTACCTTTGCAAATAATATTCATGGGTGTAATTACATTTCTCTCTGCTTGTGCAGTTGTCTGGCTTATCCAGCCTGTGCATCCTTAGCCATCTGCTCTCTGGTTCAATTTTAAACATTAACCTAAGAGTAAAAGGGTGTTTCCTGCGATGAAATCATTCAAAACCATCTACTACATATTTATTTGTGCCACAAATAAAGAGCAGGAGAACAAGCTACAGTTCTTAACAAAAAAAGATGAAATATTACCAATCTGTATAGCTGGATTCATTTCTGTATAACTCATCTTTTTGGTTTTCATCAGGAATTCAGCTGTGTTTGAGGGAGAGGATATCCATGTGAGCAGGCACATTCCCCTTCCCAGCCTTGGTGGGCAGAGCTGCTGGAGCTGCCCAGCACTGTGACGCCTCACATGCTGCTCCTCGAGGATACCGACATTCATTTCATTAACTTCCCCTCCAACTTACACAGTGGGCCTGCATTCAGAAGCACGCATGAATAATGCAGATTTCAAAACTGCATTATTACAAAGGATGTTGAGTTCACACACTGTCAACACCAATAAACCCCCCAAAGGGCTAAAATCCAGGACACCCTCCACCCTTCCATGCCCCCTCCCTGTGCACAGTGAGGCTTGCAGAGTCCACATCCCACCCAGGGATGGAACCAAGGCAGGTTTCGTGCTCTGTGGGCCTGGCCAGCCCCACACCTGGTGCCTGCTCCCTGCCCTTGCAGGGGAAGCAGCAGGGCAGGGGCAGCCCCAGCCCCTTCCTGACCACTTGCAAGCTAAATTAAGATATGGAAAAACAAGTGAGCAAGACAAACACTCAGAGGAATGGAGTAAGAGTAACAAGGTCACATTGTTACACTGGCAGCCATTGCCAAACTTGCAAGCTATCTGAAAGTTATTTATATATAAAATAATTAAAATCAGCTGTCCCATCCTGCCACACTATCTTGCCAGCACAGGTTTGCTCATGCCTTGCACGCCATGCAGCGGGGAAACAGCAGAGCTGTGGTGGAGGTGGCTCTGGGGTGCAACCAGCCCATGGCACAGCATGGCACACACAGTCACCCTGTCACCTGTCCCCAGCTTGGCTACCACATGCAGATCCTGTAACAAGGAGCATGATGAGCACAGAAGCACTTGTAAGGTGTCCCAAGCCCAGAGACAGCTCACACTGATCATTGGTGCTTCCTGGTGGAGCAGTGAATCCATCAGAATAACCCTGTGAGTGGAGATGAGCTGCATGCCAAGAGCTGCTACCTGCCTGCTGTTGACCTCTAACACTCCAGGGAACATCATGGTGCCTCACAGCAACAACCCCTCCTGTACCCCCTGTTGAACTCCATGGAATTCCTTCACCCCATACAGCACTGGACTGACATCAAGAGGCAGTAGTAGTGCTTAAGGTTTCATTGTCTGCTGGCACATACCAGGTGCACTAACTGCCAGAAGGACAATCCTTGGCCCGTGTTACAATCAGAAAGATTAACATAGAGGAAGGGCAACACGGGAGTGTAACAACAAAGGAATCAGAGCAGATACAATGGTGTTACAAAATTAAAGAAAAGCTGCTCACCCGCCTCTGAAGATCTAGGCATGCAGGAAAGATTCCACAAAGAAGAGATCTCCAACCAGAGAACCTTCCAGAGTGGCAGTCAGCCCTTAAATGAAGTCTAAGGGATGTGGAGGCTCCACCCTTTCTGGTCAAACAGCTGAATTGCCTTCACCTGTGCTCCCAGGGCTGACCGGGTCCTTTCCCCAGGTGCTCAATCAGTGGTTCAGGCCGTGACTCAGCAGTTCCCATACGGCCCAACATTAGAATTACACCACCTGAAAACAGCTGGCCCCTCTACATTTATTACAGATGGAAAGTACCCCAAAATCTCTGGGTAAGATGGGGGCGGATCTGTTCAACTGCACTGAGCTCAACAGCCAAGCGGAACTGACCCACCTCTCCCTATCTGAAATCACTGAAGCACCCACAACACTGGAATTGCATTTGGAGAGCAGTGAGACACCAGTCATGCTGGAGACTGGGAGGTGGAAGGATTGTTCATGATTCCCCAAACCCTACATGAACAGCATTACCACTTCTGGGCGCTTTCCAGCAGCATCCTTGTTATGGTTAAGGAGGAGAACACAAATATTATGGATGCCCTCCAGCAGATACCTCTCTGGACAGGCATGAGCTTCCAGAAAGGATCAGCGGCCATTAAAACCTTCTCCATTCTCCAGCTCACACGGACAGGCGAGGGAAAAAGACACAGCTCAGGTCAGCCCCATTTCCCTGCTAACAGCAGGTGTGAGTCAGACCAGGAGCTTCATCTGGGCAGATCAGAGGAGATAGGTCAGCAAGAGGTGACGCTCGGAGGCAGCCCTGATCCCTGCTGTGCACATGGGGTCACCTGGTGCTCCTGTTTCCCTCTCAGCTCACCTCACATGACCGGAGCACTCTCTATGGCAGGCCCAGTGCCAGCCAGCTCCTCTCAACCTACGGATGGCAGATGCACTATCAGTGATACCAGACTGTGCCTTCCATCTCCCACCCCAATGACCCACAATAGTCAATAGGGATGGAGTTGTTCTCCAGGAGCACCAAGAAGCTTTGCTCAGCCAACTTCTGAAGTACTCCCTGCTCCAGGCCTACTCGGTCCCAGTACAACCAGCTGGGACATGGGTGGTGGAAGAAAGTTTGTGGGCGACAGCCCGGTCCCTGTGCCCCGTGAGCCGCACGTGATGCAGACACAGTGAGACAGGATGTCTTCCCGCAGAAAGACCGAGTAAATAGTGGATAATGACAGGATTTCTATTACTGATGCTTCAGCAAATCATCTTGGATCCTCAGAGGATCAATTAATCATTGGGATTGTCAACACCCAACTCCATGTTCTAAGTTTTTGCCATCCAGCTCTCTCATCCTCCCCTCTGCACAAATGATGCTGGGGGCATGGTGCCAAACGGAGCGGAAAAGAAAGACGGAGAAAGAAAGCTCTGAACAGAGAGGCTGTTGTCAGGGCCGGACCCTCGCGCCGGCGAGGAGATCAAATGCAGCTGCCCCATGGCTGCGTGCGGCTCAGCCCGGGGGCAGGCGGGACGGGGAGCAGCCAGCCAGCCTGCGCCGGGCACAGATAATTAAATCATCCGATTGCTGGGCAGCCCACATTAAGAAGCTCATCGGTTTGCATGTGGCCCCTTGCTGTGGCCACCCGTGAGCTAAGTCTTGCCTAGATGCTAGTAGACAATTAAGACAAATTGTATGGCTGAAGATCAGACTCGAGCACTGCCAATGCCCTTGCCTGGAAGCTCCGCTGCAGAATGAGGGCACATGTGTGTGGGAACCAAGGCTCGGAAGAGAGCTTTTAATGAACAACGTGCCAGCACTTGTTGCCAGAACACACTCTTCATTTCAGCTCTTGGAGAAAACAAAACCCTTAAAACCAGAGTTTACTACATTTCACTGATCTTCAATATGGCTAGAACTTCAGGATGCTTCTCCTCAAGCTAAGTTTGTATCAGTGAAAATATGCTTCTTGTTAAAGAAACTATTTAAAATGTGGAATCTAAAATCAAGCAAAAATAGCAGACAGTATGTTCAGCTTCAAAATTGGCTTGCACTCAACCAAGTATACCATAAACAGAAGGCAGAACTGACTATTTTTATCTTAACAGCCCTTGGGTGATTAAAATTTGGGGCCAGAATAAACAATTTTTTTCCCCATTCCTTGCAAGAGAGTATGTGACATGGGTTTGGAGTCCTTTCTAATTTTTTAACTCTCTTCCTCGCTATAAATTGTTTGCATTAGAAATGTTCCCATATACCCAACTGCATGAAGGCTGCGTCGCACCAGGCATGGTATGAATTACAGGAACACACAGACCACTGTGCCCTGCAGAGTTTACCGTGCAAGATAAGCCAAAGACAACAACAAAGTGCTAAGAGGGAGCAGGTGAGAAGTTAACAGGGGAAGGAATGCACTGATAAGCAGTGCATGTGGGTTTTCTTCATGAGAACACGAGGTGTCATGGCCAATCCCTATAGCCTGAAGGCACACAAGAGATGAGGGTTACAGGGATGTGCTTAGGACTGAAAGGACCAGACGGGGTCAGGGGAGGTGATATGGGGACACGAGGGCTGGAGGAGAGAGAAAGGAAAGGGGCAGAGCAAAGAAGATGTGCAAGTGCTAAGGAAGAACATGTTGGGGAGCCAGCAATGCATCAGTGGGGCAAGAAGTAAGTGGATGGATCAATAACAAAGGATGGCATGGCCAGTGGCAAAGGCCAGCGATAATACTGGGTATCCACACGAGTGGGCTCAAGACGGCCTGTGCAGAAGAGACTGAGAAAACAGACCACAGAATTCACAGCTTTCTAGCAGCCGGAACTAGCCAAAAAAAAAAAAAAAAGCAATTATGTATTGAGGGATGGGCAGGGCAAGAGAGAGCTGGGGAGGTACAAATTATTTGCACGTTTGCAGAACAAGGAGTTGAAGATGGAGGCCAGGTTTTGGCCATCAATTGGCAGGAGTTCCAGTAACAGGAGGGAGGAGAAGCAGCAATAGGAAGAGGAGGAAGCAAAAAAGTCAGTTTTGATTGTGTTAAATAATGCTGATGCTCCTGGAGAGGTAGCTATGGTACCAGACTAAGCCATGGGACCAAACGGAGGCAGCGCAGGACAGGGGCACTGGGCTGGGCATCACAGGATGAAACCATGGGAGCAGAAGCAGCTGATCTGAAAGAAGATGTAGAGAAGGGAGCCTGATTGATGTAGAGGAGGTGAGCACAGAGAGGTTTGGACATTTATTGAGCTAAGGAACATTTCTGGGTTTCTTTGCAGCAGCACCTGGCAGGTTTGTTGGGACACAAACCAGCACCAATGCTCAGAACTTCCTGCAGGCCTTCAAAACGTGAATCCTCATCTGTCCATTACAAACTACACATTTTAGTACTTCAGTGGCGGACACTACGGTCCGCACTTTGCAGTGTAGGAACTGCTGCATCCTGCTGGGAAGACCACCCCAGCAGTATTTATTTAAAAGTAACTAAAAAGAAAGGTTTTCTGAAAAGATCCCTTAAAAGCTGCACAGATGTCCAAAATGATGGCAGAGACGTGATACACAGCAGGCCCAAAGAGTTCACAGTGAAGGCACCTGACACAGAAGACATTTGTGCTGCTGAATAGCGTTATTCTTGGGAGCTAAAAAGCCAGCAGAGAAGTGGGAAGGATCACAAAGGAGGGCTGAGCCAAAGGCTGGGCAGCCAGCTCCTTAACGCTGCCTCCAAGGAGGATTCCAGCGGTTTCTGCCCGCAGTTAATGAATTTACTTATAGTCATCATCTGCTCTCACTGATCACTGAAGATCAGCTCACTTTATAGAAAATAATAATAAGCACAGGTTGGGGGAAATTGTCTGACAAAATCTTTTTTCTCCATCCTTTCCTTCCTTTCTTCTGACACTGATCACCTTTAGACAAACACTTTTGAATCCGTAGCATTATTTTCTTTTAAGTGCGGTCATTATTCACAACTTCCACATCCAGCTCAGGGCTATTCCCCCAGTTTAGCATGTTCCCATTCGCACTGTGTCAGCAGAAAGGGCTTCTTACTACAGAAAAGCCGTTGCATGTGCAATAAACAAATAGCCTTTGACATACTGGTTAATTATATCAGTTAGCGACAATCTCACATGCATGAATGCTGTGCTAATGAAAACACTCTGGCATGCAAAGCAGGATGGATCAGGACATTGAAGTGTCCAATCCTACAAAGTGCAGCAGCGCGGCCCCTAAAGCACCCCAGGACTTTGGTTGCACCCAGGGGGAGCGTGGCTGGATGCAACACCGTAGGTTGGATGCTAAGTATGGAGAAGTTTTAGATGCTGTGTAGCTAGATGTCACATAAAGGAAGCTATACATTAAGAATGTAATCTTGCACTGGTGACAATGACAACACAGATTTCCATTAGTGTGTAGCCAACGATGAAGACATCTGTTCAATACAGAGTCTGTATCTTCCATAAAGCAGCAGCTCAGTGCCATACTGAAGAGCACAGACCCAAGCATGCCTCTCAAACCCTCCAGTCCAGGTGCTCTTCTAAGCCACAGTTCCCATTCTCCCACACTCCACAGAACACGGCCTCCATCCTGGACACTTCTGCATCCCATTATCTCCCCAGGGGAATGGAGGGACCAAGCAGGCAAGCCCTCACTGCCAGCACAGGGCCTCCACTAAGGGACCTTCCCTTGACAGCCACTGCCACGCCAAAACCTGCAGCCATGAGTGTCCGGCCCCATGCACATGTGCTGCGCAGATGGATGCGCGGCTGTGGCCGGCCCCATGCGTGCTCCCTGCACGCTGGCTGTGCAAGCAATTTGTATGTTTACCACAGCCTTTCGTCCAGAACTTCTGAACGTCTGCAGCCAAAAACACGGGAAAATGGGGGGGAAAAGAAAAGGTGCTGAAACTAAAACAGGAGATGCACACGGATGGCTACAGAACTGTGGTTGCCATCACTGTATTCATTTGCATGGCCAGCAGCCCCCTGGCATTCAGAAGAGCACAGGAACAAACTGCAGCCCCGCCGGCATGCCTCACGGTCTCCATCCCTTTGGCCAGACCATCACAGAGAGATCCCCTCTGCATCCTCAGCCATTCAGGCTCACAGTTCCCAGCAGCTCCTGCTACAGTGCATGGCCGTCTGAAGGGAACACCAGTGGGCTGCAGAGACCCGGCCTCCTTCCATCTCATAACACTATGCAGAGCTAACCACAGCCTTAATGCCCTGACAGCTAAACTGCTTTTATCTCTTTTATTTTCCACAAAGTTCTCGTATGATAATCCCCCTGTCATATTTTTTACCAATAAAATATATGAATAGCTAATCTGGTGGCTAACTTTACAGCGATACGAGATCTTCCCTTATACAAAACCCCTATCAAGGGCAATCTTTTTATGGCTCTCAGAAAGACGGTCTCTATCCAACACTCGCCGCCAGTTTGGTTTTAACTCCCTTCTCCCCTCGCAGCTGAGAAATGGACTAACCCAACACGTAGGGTAAATACACCATTAGCGGGTGTTTAGCAACAGAAAACTTTCCCTGCTTTGTTTGGCCTACAAACGCCTAAGTGGAAACACCAAGGAACGCTCTTCCCCACTTCCTTTTAGCCACGGATAAAGCCCACGCGCCGCGAAGGAGAAGGTTTTAATTAAAATTGGCATTCCTGTGTATGCAGTTGGTGGCAGACCCCTCACTCAATACATGACATCACTTTGGACCGTGGCAGCAGGACGCGAGGCTGCGAGCAGGCGTGTGCTTGGTTTTGGCACCAGCGGAGCAATCATAAAAAAGCACTTTAGTGTTTACAAATGAGGCCTGAGCTGAGGAAGGAGGTGCGGGTGCTCCCGGCAGCAATCCCGCTGCCACGGGCACTGCACCCTGCTGCTCTCGCTGCCGTGCCGGTGGGGTTTAAGGATGTGCCAGGACCACCCATTGGCATTTGCGGGGTGTCTTTGCATTTCACCCCAGGTACTGCAGCTCTGCTCATCTGTCCCTGCATCATTCCCACCAGGGAACACCTAAAAAGCTCCCAGAAAAATCTCTGCACTCCCCAAATCCCGGTGCTCTCACACTCAGCACCCGCAGCTCTCCTGGCTGCAAGGAGATTGGGGTAGGGAGCAAATGGAACCGTTGGTGATCTCACCCATTTACTCGTTATCCTCATAAAGGCAAATTGCAACTGATTGTCCCCTCCTTCCACCTAACCCCTCCCTATTGAATGTGACCCTGGGAGCCAAGCACAGCCCCTCACAGCCCTGTGTTTAACTACAATTTGCTGATTAGCTGCCGGGTGGTGCATATCACAGGGGGGATCAGATGTGTCCATTCTGATATTTTTTAATCCCTGAATGAGTAATGGGATGCTCTGAGTATTAACACACCCGGTATCCCCTGCAACCTGCAGTAACGGCATGCTGGCATCCCAGTGCAGTGTCCCTCTGCTCAGACAGAGGGACTTGGAAGATCATAGCTCCAAACCACAGCTGTGCTTTGGGACCAGCTGTGGGTGGACCTGATGCTGCTGTAGGATTCTCGAGGTTGGAGACGGCTGCAGGGCTGGGGCAGGGGTGGGGGCTGAGGCCAGCAGCCCATGGAAAGCAAACACCAAGGTAGCTGCGGGGCCAGGAGGAGATGGTGAGGGGCTGGGAGAGGTGAGCGGGGACACATTCCAGGTCATGGAGAGAAACCCTGGCACAGTTTCCTTCATAGAAAGTGCTGCAGAAAATATGCACTCGCTGATGGGCTGTGCAAAGTGGGAGGCTGAGGATCTGCACTCAGAGCAATGCTGGTGTCTGAAGGAGAGGTCATCTGCACAACGAGCAAAGAGGGAATTTCTGCTGGTGGTAAATAAATAAGGGCACCGGGAGCCCTGCGACCCCAGGCAGCCTCACCCCAGGCGCACATAGGTCTGCTGGATGCTGCTGTTCACACACAGAAGGGGGTTTTTGTGGGTTTGCCAACATTGCAAAACCACGGCGTAAGCTGGGTGAGAAACTGAAACCATTTCAGCAGTCAACAGAGTGTGATGCCGCGTGCGCGGGGCTGAAGCAGGCTGTTGTGCCTTTCCCTGCTCCGGGACACAGCTTTCTAACCCGTTTCACATGGGACAGATGCTTCTGCTTACGGTTTCGCGGGCAACACGAGTACTTAAAGCACTTGGGAGGACAGCGGCTCGTTACAGCACGAGCCTGGGCTCTCCAGTGGTAATCTGGGGCAGCAGCCAGGCCAGAAGGTCTTTGAAACTTTCCTTCTTTTTGTACCAACCTCTGCGGACGGGGCCAATCATGCATCGCTGCAACAGCCCTTTGGGGTTGGGAGTCGTCAGGTCATCTTGCAGGTGGCTGGAAATGCCACACTGCTATCTCGACAGGGGAACACTTAAGGAAAGTTCATCCTAATTAATTAAAATTGTGAATTTAAAGTGGATTAATTAAACTGCATTAAATCCCTGTGTAAACTGCTCACTCAGACTTAAAGTGTCTTTATTAAATTGCTAAAGCAAATTAAACTAAACCAAATTAAGGCCGTTCTATTTCTAAATGACAGTGTCTACACGAGGACGTAATGCAGTTTAGCTAATCCACTTTAAAGTTATTTCACATTAATTTCAATTGTCCCTGTGTAGACGAGCCCTAGGAATCCAGTCGCACACGAGCCTGTGTACAAATATGGATAACAACACAGCCATTTTTAGATTGCCTTTTTAGGAAATTATTTGCAAATATAATCTTAGACTAGCGAGCAAAGAAGTGATTTTCAGCGGGACCGGAGTGGGGAAGGACAGCACTTTCCTTTTGGCCACACAAATGTTTCTGCCTTCATCCCTGCACGAGGAGATAGGGAGGAAAGGGAGGGATGTACCCGGCCAGAAAATCACTTTGCAAATGCAAAGCGCTGAAAAGGTGGCTCTGAGACTATCAGAGCAAGAAGTTTCTGATCCCAAGAGGAAAACTCGGACTTTAAGGACAAAATAGAGGCAATGAGGGAAGCAGAGAGTGCTGGGTGAAGTGGCTGCGGTGGCTGCAGGCTCCTGGCTGCGCAGAGAGGAGCTGTCAAAGAGCAAAAATAAATGTTGGTGGAGCTGGCAGAAAGCACCGGGGGCTCGGGATGGGGAAGGGGCCCCATGGAAAGTATCTGGGGCTGCTCCTGCTGTGCCGGAGCCGGACTCCGCACAGCCCCTCTGAACGAGCAGGTCTGCAGCGAAGCACCGCAGCGCTTTGTAAGCAATTTCTCCTCTAATGGAAACAGCCTGCAACACCCAAACTTGAGGGAGCTGCGCAGGAGGAGAAGGGTTAAGGTAGCCCTGCGGTTTGCAATTTAGTAGCAGTCAAGCCCTCAGCAGTGCAGACCTTTGCAGGGAGGCTGGAGACGCTGAAATAACTGCTGGCTGGAGCTGCGGCACGTCCAGAGGCAGAGGCAATAAAAACAGAGTGGATTACATCCTTTAGAAACCCTCAGGAAAAAAAAAAAAAAAAAAAAAAAAAAAAGGAAAACAAGAGAGTAAAAAAAAAAAATAAGAGAACGAAAGAAAGCGTAAACCACAGATTATGTCTGCTGGCTGTTTTTTGATAAGCTCTGTTACAAACACAATGCTAATGAGTGCAAGGGACATCCTCTGTGTGGGACGGCTGCTTGACCGCATTTTGTCTGCATGTGGCTGATTTCCTCTCCCACTGCCAAGCCCCGTGGCATCACTCACTGCCGGGGCTTTTCCTTCGCCTCCTCGCCTCACCGCCTGGCCGGCCGCGGCCGTCAATATTTCACCCAACCTGCATGAGTCAGCAGTAACCGAAGGAAAGGACTGCAGGGAGAATAAACATGCCAAGCTTTCCCTGTGAAGCATGTCAGGGTCGCTGCGCATCGGCCCTGCGCCGGGGCCGGGTGGCTCTGCAGCTCTTTTCTCTTTATATTAACACCGTACGGGGTTTTTCTCAGTTGATCCCCGAGTCCATCCGGCTCCCGGTGTTCATTTACTCCTCGCTAAGGCCGTAGCTGTGCCCTTTTATACTGCCGGGCTCTTTATGAACCCAATGGTGATTGCCTTCCCAAGGCATCTACTGGGTTGCGTATAATTCCTCTAATTAAATGTAAAGGAGGGATGGCTTGGTGGAGCACCATTTCATCATTTCCCCTCTTACTTCATGCTGTGGACTTTAATGAGGACCTAAAACACCATCTTGACTTGGCTTTAGTTTCAGGCCAGATGAGCTTTGCTTGTTAAGATGGTCTTCACTTGTCAGGAAAAATAGCTTTATTAAGGTCATGGAACGCGGAGGGTTTGATTAAAGCTAATCAAGGAAAAGAAACCAGACCGAAGCATTGCGAATCAAACTCAGTTCAACATGTTTAACATAACTAAGCCTCGCCTATCTGTTAAAAGCAGACAGGAGTAAGATCATGTTACAAGAGGAATGCCTGAACAGGGGGTGCAGGGACAGCCGTGCTCACACCGCCGCCATCGGTTCCCCTCCACCCCAGTGAGGGTTCGGGCTGTGTGTGTCCCTGCCCACTCAGGACCAATGTCCCTGGGGAGAAGGGCACAGCATGGCATAGGCAATTGGAGCAGACGCTGCAGCCTGCTCATCTGAAGGGGTTTCTGAACCTAAATACAAATGGATCATCAGGGTGTTACATTCCCAATCAACTTTGTATTGGGCAGTTGGCATTCATACCAGTTTATAGACGCCCTCCAACTTTCTTGGTGCTGTTTTACCAAGTTCATGCAAGTTTTGGAGAAAATGTAGCATTTTCAACTCCAAATTCTGTCCAGCCCTGTACTTCACAGAGATTTTTCTATATTCCATAGGTATGTTATTCTATATTTTTCTCCACTGCTCAGTCTGAGAGCCTGCAGTTCCTGCTTCTCCCATGCCAGCTAACCACCATGTTTTAGTTTTACTTTGTTCCTACTGTGTGATGTCAGCTAACGCAGAAGGGGCTGTCTGAGGAGATTGTTTGGGAAAGCCAGACAAAAAAAGCTATTATAACAACTGGATGCTGGCCTGTGAGCTTGGAGCATCTGAGAGCCACACAGCCCTGACTGCAGGAAGCCCCATCCCTGGAGCCCCACATACCCCCGGGAGTGCACAGGGAGGGCCCTGGGGGCCAGGAACAGCCTCAAGCCTGGGTCAGCTGTGGGACAGAAGAGGCACTGCTGGATCATCCCTGCTTTTTGGTTTTGTGCTTCAAAATGTAGTGTTTGAGGTGCAGGAGGATTTAGCAGCGGGTACAAGCTCTCACAAGCAAAAGCAATTAAACAAGGCTGGGATTTTTTTTTTTTTCGGAGAGAAATCGGACATTGGGTGTTATGGAAGGGGCTTTTTAAGGATAATTTTCTGCAGAGAAGTTCAGGAACTCCAAACATACACAGGGATATCCTGCTTAGGACAAGGCTTAGTATTAAAAAAATAGTCTAAACAAAAACGCGGGACTACTCCCCTGCTCGGCTCTGCTGCTCGGTGAAAGATGGACAGGAAATTGCCAGCAGTGGCACGGAGGCTCCTGCCAAGAGGGAGCGCGGAAACAAAAGACCCTCTATTGTGTAAGAAAACCTGACATCTATACCCCTCGCTATATTCTGAACTCCTGTAAACCTTTCCCGTGATATATGATTTGTGAGAGCTTTCCACATTTCAAGTGCCCCGTTTCCCTCCCTGCACGCACTCACACACACAACGAGATTTGCATCAACGCCAGCCTTTAAAAGCTGTTATTTCTTCCTCCTTCACAGCCACCCCCCAAATTATTAGCCATGCCATTAGGAAAGTAAATGAGATATTTGCCCTGGTGAGAAGCAGAAGCAGCCCCGCATCGCACAAAGGGCTGAAGGAGCTCAATTTTCCTCATTACTCGGCTGGTTCTTCCAAGAAAGCATTCAGCGCAGAAGAGGGAGCTTTTTGGTAAAACAGTAATATTTGATATTTCTGCATTTCTTTTGCAAGCCGTACACTGTAATTGACTAACTGGTCACTCTCAATTAATTATATTTAACAAGTAGAAGATGCAGAGCAACGCTCCCTCCCCCAAATTATGTCCTTTGGTTATTTAAATAGGTGCAAGTAGAGGGAAGGGAGAAAGAACAAGTCAGTAAAGTATCAGCTGTGGAAGTTTGTTGGGAACTTTCCAAAAGCCTACATCTGCTTGGCAACAGCTCAGAAAGGGATATGGTTACTCTTTTAACAGTAACACAGCTTTCCCAGGCTACAATATATGAAAAACAGCTTACCCGGCCCCGGGAAGGGCCCAGCGAGGGCTGCAGAACCGCACCGAGCCCCTCGCCCGGCCGCGGGACCCCCACCCTTCCCAGGGCTGCAGGGGGGAGGGGGTTGTGGTGCTGCCAACATTTTGGGGTCCCTTCTGGCACTGCTGCCACCAAGTGCTGCTCCCCACCACCCAGTGCTGCCCAAAGATTTTGGGGGAGGAACTCAGCACATCCCATCAGCGAGCGCCGTTAACAGCCTCCTGCCTTCACCACAAGCAGATCTAAAGGTATTGGTTTTAATTACAGCATTAATTGATCTCTCTCTCTCTCTCTCTCTCTCTCTCTTTTTTTTTTTTTTTTTTTTTTTCCAGCTGCTAATTACAGAGATAATATCTTGGTTGCTTTACGAGCATTAGAAGTTTTGCTTGCATGGAGATACTTCTGCGGTGGAAAGCAGAGGTGGATTTAACAGAGAGCAATCGTTTAGCAAAAAGAAGAAATGATTTACCACAGTTGGGTGCGTTTTTATATTTTAATTAATCTTGCTTTAGTAAAAAAAAAAAAAAAAACCTGAAAAACTTCACGCAGCTTTTTCTGCCACCAGAGTGCAGGGAGGCATGGGCAAGATTTAGTGCCTCTGGTGGGTCAGGAAAACACATGAAGAACCCAGGAGTGAAAACAATAGCACAGGAGAGCGGCAAGCGCACTTGGCATCACGCATAGAGTGCACGTGATGGCGGATCTGCAGGAGGGCCCTGTGCTGCAAGCCAGGCTGGACAGGGGCCTCTCCCGGACCTCCCTTGGGTCAGACCAGCTGGGGGCTGCAGTGTGGGGCTGCAGGTGGGAGCAGCCGGCCCCACAGCACCAAGGGCAGCCGCCGGGCCAAGCTGTGGGCACTGGGCTGCAGCCCTCAGCCCCACAGCAGGACGCTGTGCTGCCTGGGGTGACCCTTTTCTACAGTCATTACAGCCTGACTCACAAACCTGTTAAGACCCAATTAACAGAAACGTTATGCACCAGTGATGCATGTTTTGTCCAGAACTTTAATTCCACAGTTTTTCCAAGTAAATTCTCTCTCTCTATTTTCCAGTCATTAAATCCCCTCCCCTGGGTGCGAGCGGTTGACTTCCCATTGTGTTGCGAAAGGGTTAGCGGGCCAACAAGTCCAAGAGAGAAGGGTGTCGGTACTTGTTGCCACTCTGTGGTGGGAAGAACAAACTAAAACTAAAAATAAAACCCTCTTGGCCTCCCTCACACGGCGTGCAGCGAGGGCTGACGGGGGGAAGGCGCTGGCTGCGGCCCGCACAGGGCTGCGTTTGGCAGATGGGTGCAGCTATTGAGCTGATGCAGTAGTGGGTTTTTGGCTGCCCAAGTGGGTAGCCTGTTGTTTACTGTTTATGGATTTGTCAGTTTTAATTATTGTGAAGTGCCCAGATGCTCTGGCGACCAGTGCCATGAGCATTTAGGGAGCACATACATAACGAAATGCGCTTGGAAGATGTCCGCTGTCCCCCGTCCTTCTCCTCAGGCCTGCTGGGGCCCTCAGGGCCCGCACACCCAGACCAGTGCCGGCGTGGCCCAGCAGCTCTCCTTGGCCCTGTTTCCAGCCAAGTCTGCCCCTCTTTGTCTTTCTAAGCTCCTTCTGTTCCCTGGGGGCTGTTCCAGCTCCCCCCACGCTGGCAGCTCAGGGCAGCCCTCACCCGGCCGTCGCAGCAGGCTGGGAGCAGTCCTCCTCCCTGCACCTTCCTTTCTTTTACCGTTCATCTTTTTAAGGTTATATTGGGCTCTGTTTTATATAACAAGGTTACGTGCATGGCAAATAGCACAAATGTATACCAGACGTGGACATGCCGTAGTTCCCCCCCCCCCCCCCCCCGGTTACATGTGTACTTTTCATCTGCAGCAGTGCTGCATGCGGCCTCCTCCAGCCCGCTCCTCACCGACTCCATTGTAATCCATATTCCTCCCTCGTACGCGAAATGCTTTGCTAGATAAATTCCACTGTATTTCAGAAAGTTTTCCACAGCTCCCTAAGTGTTTCCATATGACATTGTGCTGTACAGGTAACTTGAGTTAGAGCCATTCCTTAAGCAAAACTCCCTGTAAAATTTTCCACTATCTCAGCAGTACTCTATGTGCTGTCATTAAAGCAGAGCACATATATTTCTGAGCAGGATTTGCAGCGATGTTAGATTGCTCACTGAGCCCCAGTTAGGTTTTTTATATATATATATATATATATACACATATATGTTTTTCTTGACTTCCTCGCTTAGGTCTTTTGCCCATTCATTTACTGAAGCCCTTTTCAAGGGTGGGAGATGCAGCTCCCTACAAAGCACACGGCGCAGGCTCACAGCGCATCTCGGGCCAGGAGCCGTGGGATAATGCCAGCCTTGTTCGCGCTGCCTTTTTACTTTGTTCTCAACCGTCGCCGTCCCTTTTTCCACTGATTTCCACAGGAACAGCAGTGAACCCTAAATTACAAACACCTGCTCAATAGATCATCTCCAGGCCTGGCAGCGCCGAAATGGAGGCGAGGATCCTCGCTGCTGCGGGGAAGGCTCGCTGCAGAGCCCAACGCCTGCCCAACACTCAGCCTGAACCAGAGCACGGCAGCAGAACTCCGTTGTGTTCAAAAAAAGAGTTTAATTTGCAAATACACTCGTGCTGAAAGAGCCATTCGTGCCATGCTGACCTGTCCTCCAGGAACCATTGAGCAGCAACTGTGATCTCCTAAGCAAAGGCAAAACGTGTAACCTCGAAGCAGAGCACTGATGACGGAGGAAAAAACCCGAGCTGTGTAAATACCGGGATTACAGCGCGGCGCGTATGGAGAACGCAAAACATCTGGCTGGGTGCTGGAGAGAGGGGACCCAAGATGGCAGGGACGATTAATTATTTTGCAACTTATTCTGGTTTCAATGAACTTTCTCTGGTTATAATCAAGGTTTTAAATGGCATATTGGATGCACGCTGGGCAGTGGTAAGCTGAGGTGGGGTGCTCCGTCTTTGGGAATGACAGAAGCAATCAGCCAGAAACCTGACTTGTAACCATCCTGCGGAGACGGTTACACTGAAATAGCTATCTTGCCACCGGTTTAATTAATAAGCTATATGATTGGTTAATTATATACCGTTCTGAACTTTTGTCAGGGAAAAATGGTTAATTTTAGAATGAATGGATTTTATGCAGCAGAAATTGTGAACAAACGAGGTTTTTAAAGGTACCGGGCCAGAGTTGTTTGTTTTTTTAAAAAAACAACAAAATCCACATTTTTATTACACAAATAATGTCTATTATTAACAGTTTCTTTTGAAGACAAAGAATCTTCCTTGTCTTCAAACTGGTTTTTAAAAAGCTATTAAGTGCCCCGTTCCCATCCCAGGGTTTTACACATGCAAATACACCCCTAAACGGTTTTAATTTTTCTCTCCCCCCTCATCTATCTCCCTACTTTCCAGATGGACCACCAGCTTCCCACGACTGCCAGCAACAGCTTGTGTATTGTTTGTTTAAAACAAAGATGATGCATTAAATATCATATACAACGTGAGGAGAGGGGTTAAGGATAACACTCTTGAATCAAAGCACATCGCTAAGACAGCCTCAGCCGCAGCCCATCGCTCAAAGGGCTGTTCAGTGCAAAGAGAGATGGGATTTCACCATCCCCTGCTTGTAGAGAAGTCACTCCGTACCCGCACTGAGGATGCCCTGCAACCAGAGGGAGTTAAACTTGTGCGAACGCTCGTCAAATTATACGGGCTAACCAACAATTATGTCATTTCATTCAAACATTCATTCACCCATCATGTGCCCAGATTAAACAGTAACACTTTGTTTTAAACATTCTTCTGAAATTAGCAGACCAGAATTTCCTTCACCTATATTTAAGCATTCAGCCCTGCACGAAAGTAGCCTTGCTTGAACTCAGACAGCTTTAAGCAAGAGTTTGGCACTTGAAAATAAGGTGAGCTCTTGCCTGCTGTATATTTTACATGCAATTATTAGATTTTTGCTGGTAGCAATTGCTCTATGCAGATGGGGATATAGAGCTGCTATGATTTACTTGAAAAATTAGGAATCTGTGGAATTTATCTTCTGTGCTTACTTATAAACCCCCCAGGCAAGGCATCGTGGGCACACACCCCTCATGCCGCAGAAGAGCGCACAGCTCCAGGATGCCCAAGTCTGGCATTAATGCTAAAATCTGTAGTGCTACCAACATCTCCAAGATGCCAGTTTGCTGCCATCAGCTTTGTGTGACAGGAGAGAATAGCAGGCAGATTGCGTATCTAATGAGCCACACATATTGAAAATCCACAGCAATCTCTGGAATACATGTGGATTTGTCTAAAACTCTAAAATATGGCCTGCATGGTGTCCTGACTGCCAAAACCACAATGAATTCACTGTTACTGTCACTAATCTCCATGTATGTTACATATGGTTGACATTTTTCTTTAACTCTCATATTTTTTGCATGTGTGCGTATATAAATAGGGTAAGAGAGAGGCTGGGAGAAGGCAGGCAAACAAACAACCGGCTGCCATGCACAATGCTGCCATTAGGAACTAGATTAGTCCAAGGTGTGTTATACCAATATACAACCCCACTAACAGCCCGTTTTTAAGCGTTGGTCTGCCCTGGGAACCCAGATCTGCTCTCCATACTTTACAGGAAACCACTCAACCCCAGGTAGGAAAGGGCTGCTCCAAGTCCTGCTGAGCTCAGCAGGAATCCTGAGGCACTGCAGTACGATACGGGCCACTTCTTAAACCCTTCATGTTCCTTCAGGTCTTCATTTTCAAGCATTTAATTCATACTTTACCTTACATGATTTGATATTCATACATTGTGTTGGCCGCCTGAGCAGCGCATGAACCCCTTTCCCACTGCTATGCCGTGCAAGTGGTGCTCTCTTCCAGAAGCAGGAATAAACTTCCTTTTATTAGCGATGCAATATTACATGGCGTGCTGGCAGAAAAGTCCTATGTGAACTAAGAAATAATATTTCATGCATTCCTTCTACTTTCTAGGCAAATTTATGCCAGATTTTATTCCACTCCAGCATTACGAGCGGCACTGCTTATCTCTGTTTCAGTGCACTTCTACTAAACAGTAGGTCAGCTGAAAACTTTGTTTACCGCCTGAGGAGAAGCAAATAGTCATGCATGGTTGGCAAGGGCTTGTGATATGATATATGGCTCATCATATAATTTAAGTCTACTGTAAACAGTCTATTTATGATATGCGTCCCTTTTGGACATGCAAATTCTTTGGCTAGCGAGAACAGCATTACTGTTATGGGTATGTTCTACGAGGCACTCATCACTGGTAAGCGTTAATAAGAACATGAAAATGGTTCCAGAAGGAGAAGACCTCTCTTACTTTTCACTTGAAATAAAACCACAACATCTCAAGCTAGGTGTTTCTTCGATGGATTTCCCTGGAGTCTCACTTGCTCCACTTGCCATTTTTCAAGTCTAGCTGTTCCCAACAAGCTGGTTTCTTTGGGCATCCAATAGCAATTTGTTTTCTTTCTTTTTTAAGCTATAGCTACTCTGCAATGCTGTGCGGATGGTACTCAAGGCAAAATGAGCTGTTGGCAGCCCTACTGGAATACTGAAGACTGCATGGCCACGGATTCCAGGCACACATGAGAAATTTCAAGAGCAAAGCAAAAGCATCCAGTCCCACTCCTCTGAGGACCCTGGGACCATCCCACATGGACCCTTTTTGCTGTGTTTCTCTATTGCACCATGCCATGCCTGCCACCAGCCCATGTCCGTATTGCAGGATGAACAAGTCCTGAATGCTGCTACCCTGATGCTGCAGCACCAGAGCACAACTTCTTGCCCAACACTGCGTACAAGAGCTCTCTTCCTCCCTTATATTTGCCATTCAGATTCTATAGCAGACACTCAAGCAGCTACCTGCTGCTGACTGAGGGCAGGACTTCAGGAGCTGCCAGCCAGTTGCATGATGCACCTGATTTTGAACAAAGAGACTGCAAAGATACGTGCCAAAGCTAAAAAAAAAAAAAAAAAAAATCATTGATTTTTTAACTTTCCAAAGCTCTGGAGAGCTCTGGGTTGTCTGAAGCCAACATTTCTAATAAAAAGTCTTGTGGTGGCTTTGGAGACACGTGCCAGCAGAGAGCAAAGCTTCAGGCCACTCCTGGAACTTTGCAATTTGGGCCTGATAAAACAACAGGGCTGGATCCTACCACTCTGCCCCCCAAAATTATCCATCTTCCACAAGTTTTAATAGACTCTCTTGCTAAAGGGATGTGACAGCAGCAAAAGGCATTAGAAATCTATTAAATTTTTGCAGGTGAATGTAGCAGCATGACCAGGACTGGCTGCAGCTTTGTTTATCACAGGCATTGCTGCTGTGAAGCAGAGAAGGTTAAGGAGAACAAGGACAGCATTATCCCAGTGCACACAGTGCGCCTGAGCGGATGGGCAGTGGAGGAGTGGGTGTCATCTACGTTCATTTCTGAACGTACCAGTTTGATAGTTTGCAACATTTAATTAAGTTTCTGCATCTCTGCTACGTGGTCTGAAACAGACCGATAACTGCATCCTGCATAGCACAGAACAGCAGTCACAGCAGTAACGGCATGGTCTGTGCTGCAGCTGGGCTGCACAAATACACGGTGCAGGTCTGCGTTCTGAAAGTCTGAGATCTCAGGGAGACAAACAGAACAAAAAGGAACAGTGGCACTCCCACTTTTATTCTCGACAAACTCTGCTATTACAGAACCAGTTAAATAATTTGCCCAAGGCCACAATGAAAGGCTGTGGCAGAGCTGGGAGGGAAAGCAACCTCTGCACATTTCCAGCCACGTGCTTTAACCAGCCCAGTGCCTTCTCCTATCAAGGATTACCATATTCAATACTTTCCCAAGTACTTTTGAATAATTGTAACCACCACTTACTTTCATCTGACTGGCTGCGAAAATCTACATCATCCCTCGGTTTAATTTCTTTCCCCAGGAAGAATTGCATTTGGAAAGAGCAGGAGCAAGCCTGAGCCTGCTAATTACACTACAGTACCAGGACGGAAAAATCATATGAAGGTATTCTTGACATTATATACGCTCATGTCAGTCAGGGCTTCTAAAAAGCCAGAAAAAAATGATTGCAACTTGTTCAAAGTAGACCTTACAGAAACACAGCTGCTCTTTGAAACACAGCTGCTCTTTGACTGGTTGCAGGCGTTCTGTGGCCATTTCATGACAACAGTGGAGGTGCAGTAAGAGCTGCCTTGTCCTTCACAGGGTTGGGGTCATCCACAGAAATAGGAGCTACAGGATGAGCATGAGGCAGGGATGAGTGTGAGAGACACATACCTGCAGTGGCTGCACAGTGCTCATACCGTGGGCAACTGGCGATGAATTCTGTGACAGCTTACAGGCAAAATGGAAGGACAGGAGGAAGGAAGGAAGGAAGGAAGGAAGGAAGGAGGGAAGGAAGGAAGGAAGGAAGGTAGGAAGGAAGGAAGGAAGGAAGGAAGGAGCGAGCAGAGGGAAGGAACGGAGGGAGCAGAGGGAAGTAACGGAGGGAAGGAACGGAGGGAGCAGAGGGAAGGAATGGAGGGAGGGAGGCCCACAATACATTTTTGTTTTTAGAGCTTAGATTGTAACAGATTTATCCCAAACTTCTCACCACCCATGCTGGAAGCCCACACAAGAACAGAAGAAGGGGTTGTGTCCAGACTTTACCTGTCAGTATGTGACCAGTGCTCCAAGATAACCACCAGTACACATTAAATATCAGCCAAAAATGATGGCAGGTATAAGCATAATTTAAATCATTTAATGCTCTGCAATTTATGCCAAATAACAAAGAAGGATATAACATGATGCCAGTTCTTCTGATTAATGTGATCACGCTTTACATTTCTTTGGAACTTCTCCTAATGAAGGGCAAGCAGAAATTTCACTAAACACTTTCCAGCTCCACTTTACTTTCTAGTGCTTTCCCTCGCAGTACACATCATTCATTTTGCTGACCAACTGCATTCACTTCTATTATGCAGCTATTAATTACCTAGCCCTAATGGCAAGGTGACAGTGCATTGCATAGCTATCAAGAAGAGCAGATCAGAAAGTTCAGGAGGAACTGGGGTTTGAATAAAAACAAGGTTTGCATCTACATCTCCTCTCAGAGGAGGTGTATGTGCATGGCAGAAGGATGCCCAGGCCCAAATGGATGGGGCAGGGCTAGGCTGGAGGGCTGCACCCTGGATGCTGGGGATGGCTGAAGGAAGAATCGCTCTCCGTGTTGCCCAGGATTACTTGACAGGCTTCGTAGGAGCGGGAATAAGAAACAAAGAAGCAGGGAAACCCAAAGGTCCTCTGGGAAGGAGGAGCACTCTCCTCTTCTTGTCACATCTGGAGACAGATGTTCTCAATATCCCCAACTCTGGAGGGTAGGAAGTGGTGAGCAAAATTTGAGGAGCTTGGGTACTCTTGGCAAACGGCACCGCATTTTTTTTTTTCCCCTTAGCCTTCTAGAGGCCTAAAATGAATCGTGGTTTTAGTGGGATCCAAATCTGTCCCTAGCATCTTTCCCTCCACTTGAGGGATCTGCTGCCTGCCGTGCCCTGAGGGCAGGGCCCTTTGAAGGAGCAGAGGGCTGGTCTCATGGCAATGCTTGCAATGAAACTGAAGAAGACTCACCAAAAACCCACACCTCAAATTCAGACCTCGCACATTTGCAGAGCAGCTGTCACAGGGAGCGACGGGCTCGTGTGCCTCTATTCATCCCCTACAAGCACTTTCCTCTTTAAAGGCATCTGGGGTCTGCTCTGCCATCGCCGTGTGGGGATTTATGTACATTGCTCCCATTAGTGTTAATGGTAGTTAGACACATACAGCAATTTCTCTCACGCTTCAGGAAGAGAAAAGAGCCTTATGGATGAAAAGTTTGCTATTAAGGATTCTTAATACAATGGAAACATTCTGTCTCTTTTAATTGTAATTTACTTCTAAGTGTAACCGCTCTGGGTTGGGAAAACCAGGATTCAGTCCAATTCAATTATGCAATTCTTGCCACCTGGTAAGCCTTGTTATTTTATAAAGAGTACTGTAGTAGAACTGGCAGATTCATTCATGTTCAGAGCGTAAGCGCCGTATACTGTGTAATCACTGGCTCATAAAAAAGAGTGCAACGCGAAAGTCAACCGCTCAATTATAATGCAATCTTTAAAAAAGAATATGCAAAATCGGTAGGCGAGATTCATCTTTGGTTCAGCTGTTTTATGATTATAAGTTCCCTGTGATCTTTGCTTTGCAAAGCTACTCGGCGCGGGCTCAACCTCGAGCAAAACCCAAGCGCAGTGAGCACCCGGCTCCGCTCAGTGGGCTCCAATTGGTCATCACCCACATAGAGGCTTTGGTGGGTCAGCTCCATCCAGGGGCACTGATTGAAGGGGCTGCTACATGACAGGGACACAGTGAGAATTTTACTGGGCTGATGTACACTCGCTCTGACTTAGCTAATGAAGCTGCAACGAGATAATACAGGAAAGGAAAATATAGCCCCGGCGTCCGGGAATGCTTTCATTAGCGCTGGCAGACGGGCACCTGACAGCTGATCACAACACCGTGCCACTCTCACACCCCGTCCCATCGGCTAACGAATCCACTACCCCACGGCTTCCTCAGCCCCACTAAAATCCCCAAGCACTGACAAAACCCGAGCACTGACAAACCCTGAATACTGACAAACCCCGAGCACGGAGCAATTTGCATTGCTCCCTCGGCATCACCCAGAGCTGTCCCTGCTATGCGCAGAGGCAAAGGGAGCTCTTTCATTAAGGTGAGCCATGGCGAGAGGGAGCTAAATGGTGCTTTTTTGCAGCTAACAGTTACAGGGTTTATCAAAGTAGCAGAACTTGCCAGGGGAACAGTTTTAATCTACCCAGGGCAATAAGTGTCTGCGGGAAAAACTCCCTTTGTCTTCAGCAGCTTTGGATTAAGCCCAAACAATCCGCTTTGCCCGTGGCACGCAGCTACCAGAAGTCAACGCTCAGGCGGGATGGCCCAGAGCGCAGGACCGGGACTTTGCAACAAGCACTGAGAGTTCCATACACAGCGCCCTATAAAGTTGCCTTGTTTTCTTACTAAAAAAAAAAATATCGAAACTTTATTTTACAGTTATCTTTGCCCGCATTTCTGTGTTCCAAGATAAGAGTCAAAACACGCAGCAGCCTTCAGAAGTTTGAAAACCTAAGCTCTGCTAAGGCAGGGCCGAGGCTGTCCCTGCCTCTCAGCGGCATGTCACCACCATCCCCTTCTCATCACATTCCCAGCCCTCTTCCCAGAGCTGTTGGGTGCGACTCCTCAGGCCTGGCCCCGAGAGCTAGCAGTGGCACCGATGGCACAAGCTCTGCAGAATCCCCACCTGACTGCCCCAGTACCAGGAAGAGGATGTTCTGAACGCTTGCAGAGAGAAGAGCAGGCAGCCCGATTGTAAACATGCGAAGTATTAATTAATAGTATAACTTCAGTTTGTATCTGAGTTCAGGCATAATGAACCTGCCAATTTTGATTGCAAAGTGAAAACTCATCTCTTTATTTTGGACAAATAGGGTTAAGCTTCTTAAGCAATTCTTTGTTGTTTTGACTTCAACAATTTATGCAAATGAGATGTTAATTAGGGTAATTGTAACTTAAATTATGCTTGTGTAAACCTCTCCATTGGTAGGAAAGTGTGGGAATCCAGACAACTGGTATTTAAAGCAGCTGTACTAACTCACTTCTGAAAGCAAAGCATACCAAGATCACTTTCATGTCTTTACAATTTGTTTTTATGAGGTGATAACATTTTTACAAATACCATCATTTTTGCTTTTTTATATTGTAAGTGACAGTCTGACATTTTACAACTGGCTTATTGAAAACAAGAATTGAGCACTCTCGCTGTAACGGACATTAACTGCTCAATAGAGATTCACATGCTAATGAGGTGAGAGGGGCTCCAGAAAGTTTTGATAAATGCGACACACACTCTAACTAGCAGTGAATGTGAGTTGACAAAGAACATCTACACCAGGGTTCAATAAAATGTAACCCTTTAAATTAATCATACTGGCAGTATTTAATAGAATGCACAACAATCTCTTTTCTGATGGCTATAAAGCAGAAGAAATGCAAAGTCTCGACAAATGAAAGTTCCCACATTTCCCTCTTCACACTGCTACTTTCATTTGAACTTCTACAATTGTTAAAAAAAGGTAGTTACTGTAAATACCAAAGTAGGAGGTTTAATTGTTTCCTTCTTTTAAAGCAGGATCCTTTCTTCACATTTATTCGTCCGGATTCTATGGAGCAAATACCCCAGCCCCAAAGATTTATCATAAATAGCATAACCCGTTGTGCTCGGAAGAAAATGTAAGGATACTGTGCTGGAAGAGCGGCTTACAGGAGCACTTCTCGGTGGGCCTTTTTTCAGCCCAACTGATCTCTTTTCCCTTTCACTAACTATAGGAAGATGCACTTCACAACTGATCAGAATCAGAAAGGGAGGTCCGGGGGCAGACCCAGACTCTTTGTTTACACCAAACCCCATAAACTGTGCTGAGGTTTTGTCCAACGAGAGGCAGAACTGGAACTGGACCTCCAGCACAGGGGGGGAGGTACAAGATGTTCCACCCTGTAGGTGTGCCTGTAGGATCTGTGCTTATTTTCCAGTACTGCATGTCCACCTACTGCTGGCCACGGCACACAAGCTTGCAAGATCCCAAGAAGCAGAAGCGTTCCAAGGATCATCGCAGCTCTCGCACCAGCACAACGCACTAATGTGTTATTTCTTCTTAAAGCGACAATCCCTAATGCCCTTTTTGGGTTTAGCCCGTTTTAATCTTGGCAGGAAGTGTAAATCTGTGCACTCAGCAGCATTACTGGCTTGCTGGCTGTCAAAGTTTTGTCTCGGCCAATGCTTGAGTGGTATTCTTGTCATTTCACCGGGGTAGGAGTCGTCTCAGTCTGACATACAAAATCTCCCAAAGCAGTACATTATGCCAAGGCACGGGCAAACTTACCCTGCTAACTCCATTTCGAGTCATTTTGGTAACTCATAGACCGAGAGAGCCCTTTGCCGGCAGCCTCACAAATGCGGCTGGATGGGCAGAGGAGGGAAATCTCCACAAATGAATGCGGGCAAAAGAATCCCCACTGGCTGCAGGCCTTCAAAGCTTCCCGCAGCACATTTCCAAACTGCTGAGCAGCTCCTGCTCAGCCCCCGAGACTGCCTGTGCCCACACCCAGCTGAGAGGCACCGGGCACCGCTCCGCTTCTTTCTGAGCAGAAATTGTGAGTCTCAAAAAATGAGCGAGTGGAGAAGCGCGGACTGCAGCTCAGAAATGGCCATTTAGCCAAATTGCATACCTGTGCTGTGTCAGCTATATGGTAGATTCATCTCATTCCATTGGTCTAATGGATGGCAATTGAATTTAATTAGCAAAACTACTTTGACTTAGTCTCATACTGTGCTGAATGTAATGAAATCTTTCTCCTCTCTCGCTGCCCCCTCTCTCCTTTTTTTTTTTTTTTTTTTCAAATAAAGAATGTCCTTAACTGCATTCCACTGCTAGAATATTAAAACCTATATATGTTACTCTTAAGGACAGAGTACAGTCATCCCCTTTCACAGGCTTTAGATTTAGTTATTGTATTACATAACATAAAATAATTAAAAAGATACTTCGATAGTTACACACAGTATAAATTCAATTACCGCGATGTCTCCATTAAAAGCACTTTTATAGTATGAATAAAATGCAAATCCTCTTTATGGATCAATACCAGAAACATAATTCTAAGCTTCATCCTGAGAAGGAAGTTAGCCATAATAAATCATCCTCTTAGACTAAAAAAAAAAAAAAAAGTTTAAAAGAGACGTATTGGAAGGTATTTCGTTAAAGCAGACGCTGGGCTCTGATTCCTTCTGGGCTGATGTTCTGAGCTCATGCAGTGGTGCAGAGGAGCTCCTGCTGCCCCGTGCCCTGCCAGCATGGAGGACACCACAGGGAAGGGCAGCCAGCACTGTGCTGAGTTGCGTGTGTGTGTTGACCCAATGGACAAGGCAGTGGGATGCCCTTGGTAATGGGTCTCCCCAAAACCCATTTCAAGGAACAGAAAATCCCCCCAGTGGGTTTGAGGGAAAATCACTACCAGGGCTAACTTTTGCCTGGCTGGGCACAGCCAGACAAGTTCCTATGATTGATTATGGTGGTATCTCTGTATCTCTGACTTTGAACCATAACCTTTCTTGTGCACAATGACAGTTGGGACCTACCATTTGCCATCTGTAGAGATGGTGGGGGAGAGAAGGACTTTGCTTACATTAATCAACCAATTAAGAACAGACTTAAACAAAACACTAAAGCATAATAAAAACCTGACTGCTTAACAGCTTTCTACTTTTAATCGTTGCCTTCCTGTCGGCTGCTTGTGGGCACAGCACCACTGGGGCCAACAAAGGGGACAGGGCAGTTCGAAGAGATGCTGGGGGTCCTCTGCTGGGCAGGACCCAGTCACCTACAGCAGAAAATATGCAGAAAGTCCCCATTCATGGCTGAGGAGGCTGCTCTGTGGGCAGCCATTTGCAAGGTCAGCTCTAGGCTGGAACCATCAGGACATAGCACTGATGGCAGTGACTTGCTTCTCCTGCCTCTGTGTGACCCACCAGCATGGGTCCGTGAGGCCTCCTGGACTTCTGCACCCAGGGAAGCTATAGAAGTGGATGAGCTCATACTGTGAAGAAACAAAACATGTATTAGAAGGAATCGGCTCAAGGCATTTGCCCAGGTATTGCTGAATCGACTCTTCGCCATGAAACAGTCTGTTTTGTTTTAAAGAGGTACATTTACAGAAAAGGTGTATGAAGAAAACATAAGTAACTCTACATCTGATCAACTAAGAAAATGTGCAGGGTTACTACAATAAACATATTTTTGTGCTATTAAATAATCACAATACGGAACAAATTTGCAAAGGTTGGCCAAGATGGTCTCTTCAGCCCTATGCTCTACATCTCTTTGTCTATTGTTCTTCTTAATACATTGCATCTGTAAAAAAAAATCCCAACCTACTTTGTACAATTACTGCACTGAAGTCCCAAGCAATCTATCAAGTTGTCAAACATTTTCTTCACATTAAACCTTTTTAAATTTTTCCTTTTTTTTTTTTTCCCCCTACATTTCCAGAAAATGCAAAAGAAAATTTACTTGGCCCCAAAAAAGCCACACTGAAACATGTCATTCATCAAGCCAGGCAACAAGACGTGTCCGTGATAGCATGTCAGGAGAGCAAACAATCCCCAAAGCAGTGGTATTAAACTTGTGGATGGTTTTTAAATCAACAAAATTCAGAGCATAAATGAACCTGCAGCCAACAGGGCTTTGGAAAAACTCCCTCTGGGTATGTTCCTCTTACGGAGATTTCCTGAGCCCCCGTTTTGCAGCCCCTGGTGCTCTGCCCATTGTCACCTTTCTGCCACCCTCCAGACCCCATTGCTTTGAATTTGTCAATGTGCTGCATCAGCAGGAAGAGGTGAAGTGAAACTGCAAGTCTGTTCCCAAAGAGGGAGAACAGGAGCCGGGAGCCCGCCTAGCTGTGCCCATGGCCAGCACCTCCCTGGTGCTCACAGGGAAAGGGACATCACTTGTTTTACCGATCCGCTTAAAAACCCCAATCATTGCATTGCCATCACCCTTAGGGCTGACCAGCACTGTAAAATAAAGGCAAAGCGTACACTGCTTTGCCTTGGTATGAGGCGAGGCCGAGGCCTCGCGCACGCTGCTGCTCCCACTTCTCTCAAAACAAAGAAATCTGGGTAGGCTCCAGGAAATCCCATGTGTGACCATAACTAATTCATGCCCAACCGTGTTTGTGGCATTGTGGGGTCTTTGGGATGATCCTACATCTTGCTCAACATTGTGAAAACCCTGTGCTTCATTATCTTCTTTAATAATTCCACGGTATGTAATTTATTAAGCAGACTCCTTATTTGTAAACAAAATGAGAGCCGCAACTGCGCGAAGATGGTCGCACTTCCTGGCTAAATAAGAGGCAGACAAAGAGCCCTAATGATGCACCAAAAATGCTAACCAAAAATGTACTCTTTAAAAAGATCACCAATTTAATGCTTTTTTGTATTTCATTTATCAGCCATGTAGTCATCATTCCCCTCCCTACCACCATCTGTACACACTTTCCCAATAGACCACCACAGCTGTCCCGTTTCTCACACAAACAGTACCTTTTATATGCTTCCCAACTGTTTTTAATAACTGTTCTGTGCACAGCACTGTACTTCCTTTGTTTTCTTAAAAAAAAAAAAAAAATACGAGAAAGAGATATAATCCAAACAAACAGGTCATCACAGCAATCAGCAGAGGAAGGCAATTACAATGTTAAAAGCCTTCGTGCCCGCTGACCCATCCTAGAACCGCGCCGGCGGCTCCATGCATCCATGGCAGAGCTGAAAAGTTCCCTACAAAAGTTGGTAAGGCAGACGAAGGCCGAGCAGAAACAAGAGCGCGGCGGCTGAGAAATGATCATCCCCTTTACTGAGGAAAGAGTATTAACGTTAAACACTGCTTGTGTGACCAGAGTAAGTTTCTCAAGGCTCTCAAAGCAGACTTATCACTCAAAGGCACTGCTGCCCCGTGTTGTAGAATTGCACGAACAAACCCATCCCATTTTCTTTTTCAGCTTCCACTCTTTTCGCACTGCCCCGGGATGCTGGCAGCCCCCTGGCTACAGTGGGAGGGCACGGAGCACCCTGCCTGCACCCAGCCTCATGCAGGAAACTCCCCACTGCGACTCTTGCCATGGGGATCCTACCCCACAGCATGCAGCCGCACACAGCACAGTGTTTTCAGTCCCAGCCCTGCATGCAGAGAGGTCTTGGCAGGAGTGATGAGACTGCAAGAAGCTCCTCCCTGGTATGAGCATAGAGAGCTAAGACGGGACATGGACCCTGCTTGTGCATGGACTCCTGTGTCTTCAGCCTTGGACATAAAACCTCACTTTTTCATACAGGAGTTTATTACTAAAGGACGTGCACATGGAAGACAACTGGTCTGCACTCAAAATCCCTACCATGATTTTGAGCTCTAGCTTTTGACCAGAAAAAGAAATGCCCATATCTGAAGTGGGCTTCAGGCATATTATTTTGCCTCTCCATCCCACTCAGGTACCCGTACTGGAAAGAGCAGTCAGCTCGGGGATGCGCATGTCCATCCCCACACAACATCAAGCTTCACGGGGGGTGTTTGTAACTGCACCTACCTAGGAATAAGCTGGACCAGAGCTGAAGCTGATGTCCTCCATGGGAACAAAGCAACACCCACCCTGACCACAAAATCCCACTTCTTGCCTAATTGTCTCATGTGCCCTCCAGGTGCTGCACAAGACGTGCTCACAAGGCTGCGGTCCTTGGTCAGGCCAGTCCTCCCTACAACACAAGCCATTTGTGGAGCTTTAAAACAAAACAGTTTGGGATTTACTTTATAGCTACGCAACAACTACTTTTTACTTTTGAACACAGTAACAAATGTAAATAGGTCCGTTGGCTATTTTTAATGAAGTCCTCATCACGTCAGGAAAAGTCCTTGTCACTACACAATGCCAGCATTGCAGTGGCTATCTCTGCCTAAAAGGGATCACTACAATAGCTGTGCTTTAGAAAAGCATCCTGCTACAAAGAATTCATTCTTCTAATTTACTTGAAACTACTTTGCCTTAAAAAGAGAAAAGAAAAGAAAAAAAAAAGAACTGAATTAAATTTAAATTTTACTCTAAGTTTCTAGCATCACTCGGGGATTTGGCTGTTTCCTTCCATATCAAATTAAAGCCGTACTGGGTAAAACAATCAGACAAGAATTTCAGTGAATATCCTTAGGATGAAATCTGATTGACAATGTATTTCTGTATTAAAATCTCCAGTTAGCGTTTATCTTGACAATAAATGTAGCAACTACCTAACTTGCCTTTGATACCTTTACAGGGGTTCACTTTGCTCGTTCAGTGCATTACAAGGTATTTTGTAACACATGTACTGACTTTAAACACCAAAATATTCCAACGGTAATTTAACCAGACGTGCTGTTTATTGCAAAGCTCATGCAGCTCATTATCTGTACCTCACACACAAGACTAAATCCGTAGGCGCAGAAAAACACAACATGAATAAAGCTGTCTCAACACCCCACTCCACGCTCAGCTCTCCGTCCCGCAGCCTCCATCCAACAGGCTGCATACCGCCTGCACACACCCTGCAAACTTCCCTGCAGCGCAAGGCTGTGGGTAGGACTGCTCCAGGCCTGGGGGCTGTACTGAGGTGCCTTTCGATGAGATGTTTCTCCTGAGCTTGCAAATGCATTTTGCACATAGGGATGATGCCTGCAGGCATCACTCCCAAGTACCTTAGCATGGGGTGATGAAGGCTGGGACCAGAAGGGATATGCGCACTACAGAGGATGGTGCAGAGAGGGTTTCAGTCTTGTTTAGCAGCTAATGCTATGAGTCATGTTATTAATATGACAAATGGATGAAGCCAAAGAGCAGGAAAAATAGCTACACCTCTGTGGTCACGGCGCAGTGCCGTGGTGGCAGGGTCAGGAGGATTTGCTGCAACACGCAGCTCTTGCAGACGACGCAGTATTGGCTTTATGGCCCATGGAAAGGCACGGCGCACCCTGAATGCACAGCGAGCCCTGTCCCTGAGCCTGCAGCAGGACTGCGCATCACTGGGTGGGGTCTCTGGGAGCACAAAGCCACCAGTGCCACCGGCCAGGCATGCAACGTACCACAGTGTCGATCAGAATGGGTTGCCAGCACCAAGCAGGTGAGATGGGCAGAACAAAGGCACTGCTGGTCCTCCAGATGACACCGCTGGCCTTCCCACCATTGGGTGCCACGCTGGAGGAAACCTCCATGACACATCCTCCTGTGCACAAACCCTTCACATGGTGATGGTTCTGAATGACCTTTTTACATCATTGAAAAACCAGCAAGTTTTGTACCACTGACCCAAGCAGATAGCGATCAGGCGTTGTCAGCTCACCTGGCTGATTGACCCTGCCTTGGAAACCCCCCAGTCCAATGACAGTTCTGTGATTCACTACAGATATATCTCACCCCAAAACATGAACATGCTGAAACATCCAATCATGTTCTGGCACGCATGCAGAAAAAAGCCCATGGCAACAAAGACGACAGCTTGCCAATGGCAGCTGCTGCACGCACACACAAAATTAAACTATATTCTTCTGAAAAGGGATATTATTATGGCATTTGTTTCCCCTTACCCATCACCCTCGCCCATTCCCTCATGAAATAAGGGGAAAATATCAACACATATCACACATTAGGAGAGAAGGACAGAGAAAGAGAGAGGTAGGCACTGCCCTTGGCAGGAACGGTATGGAGGGTGCAGATTTTAGCAGCGAATCCAACTGGGTGGATCAGAGCTGAATACATGGAGCTGCCCTGAAATACTGGCTCACCTAAAGGCGTTGCATTGCAAATGCAAGTATGATATTCAGGCTTTACACTGCAAGGAGTGTAGGGAGGCCCGATGATGCTAAATTTCAGCAAGTTTGGTCGAGTTGGCCCTTGACTATAACACAAACCTGCAAATGCATGCATATACATTAATGTCTGGTGATACTCATCTTCACCTCCTCTCCCCGGTGTGGCCCTGCCTGATGCCTGCCATGCTGTTATGCAATGCATAAGATAGCCGTCTCCTCACTTGTGAAGATAAATGTCATATTGGACCTCTGACATCATGTATTCTCCAAGTAATTATTTTTGATATCATAAGAGTTATGCGGGGTGCACAATAAAATTAAAAAAGTAGAAAGCAAGGTTAATAAGATTATCATGTTGGTATAATAGGTAATGCATTTTGCAGTATATCCTAAATCTGCCCTCTCAAAACGTAATTAAATAACTGTGATTTATATTTTAAAGGAACACAGACATGCAGTGTATCCTCCTGCCCACATATGCTAATTGCTTTCAGCCCCAAAATCACACAGTTGTTTGCAGCTTTTTAATCCTCATGTGTAAATAACCCGATCTGGGTCCAAGTTATGAACAATGAAGTCCAGGAAACTTTCAGAATAGCACGTCATTAAACCCGTCTCGATTTTATCTCGCTCATCCGACGGCACGGATGTGCTCCGAAGCCCACGGGGGATGCAGGAATGCTGAGCTGGACACGTGGGGCCTGCAGGAGTGCGGCACCCAAGAGGAACCCATGGATGGATGCCGTCAGGACCCCCTGGCCTCGCCGCAGGGTCTGCATGCCATCAGGGCAGCATCAGCTCCACGCTTGGCTACAGGCGCTCTTCCCAAATGTGAGGGAGTGAGCGAGCTGCCTGCCTGCCGCCTTCCAGAGGCGCGAGTGCACAGGACGGACCCAGCAGTAAAAAAAGCCAATAGTTGGCAATTTTTTCCTCAAAATGGAAGGTTTCCATAAGCTCCTCGGTGAGCAGGCCAGCCCCAGCCAACCTTCCCCATCCTGTGGGCAAAGCCAGACCGACAGAAACACAGCGAGCTGCTCCATTCTCCATTTTGCACTCGCATGCCCGAGGCTGGCACACAAAATGGAGGGCCCCGCACACCCACGGGCACAGGCCCACCTCATGGTGGCCATGTCGTCCTGCCAGGCCTCCAGCAGGGCTGGGCTCGCCCAGCCAGCACACGCCTGGGCACCAGCATGGAGCACAGAAACACTTCCCCAGAATGTGTAAGTATCTCTTCCAGTGGGACTACGCTGCTGTGAGAGACCCACCGGGCCGCCAGAACTGGGCACAGAATGCTCCCCCACAAAAAGTGTCTCAGACAAAGCTGCCCTGTTCATCGTGGGTATGGAGCTGTCTCTTTGGTGGCTACCATTAACCAACAATAACCACAGATGTAACGGGTGCAGAGAAGAACGCCACACAGATGGAAAAAAACGAATCGACACAGTCTACCAAGAGCTCTTCTCTACCCAGCGTCCTCAGTGCCGTGAGGAAACACACAGGGTCGGCCGCTGTTAGGAAGCTAAAATAATTTGCCCTGAATTTACAGCCTGTAATTCAATCTGCGGCTCAAGCTCCTGCCTGCGCTGGGCTGAGCAGTGCGGGGGCTGCACCGAGCGAGGATGGCCCAGGAGCAGCAGCCCCAGCAGGGATGGTCCCTGAGAGCCCCGGGGCAACGCTGTGGGTGCATGGCCTTCGGAGCAGGGCTGGGGCCAGGGGCTGTTCTGGGGGTGCTGCCAGGGCTGGTACATCAAGGGGAAGCACTGAGGGGAGGGGGAGCGAGGCAAGGGATGCCCTTTCCTTTACATCTGAATGGAGAGAAGGACTGAAAATACGTAATCATAATAATAAATAGCGGGTTTTATGAACAATTAGGATTCCACTGTCTCTTTCAAGGGTTTGAAAAGCTGACATGATGTTTTGGGTTCTCCAGATTCAGCTTTGAGGCCTCAACCAAGAGAAACATTCAGCCCCGCTGTGTACAGCAGTGACCACAACAAAGATTGTGGTTTCTCCCACACTCGCCTTAAATAGATCTAAATTAATGCTATTCATCATTGGGTGGAAAAGAAGGGAAATATAAAAGTGCAGTCGCTTGTAGACAAGCCAGCAGCGTTGGGTAACGCTCTCACCAGCACACAAAGCTCGCTGCTCTCTGGCCAAGGCCGGCTCCCGGCCCCGCACCTCCAGGCAGGAAGGCACGGAAACGGCAGCCTGCCCCATCACCTGGAAAACATCCTGAGCCGATCGCACACGCCTTTGCACAGTGTTTATTTGTTGTTGCTGTTGTTGTTGTTGGAGAAAGGGGAAAGCTAAACCACATGACTGAACTCCTGCCAGGGCTTTGGGACGGAGCAGGCCGTCCCAAGTGCCGCACCACTTAGTGTCTGCATTATCACAGATACTCACCGGCTTGGTTACAGCAGCACAGGGAGCGCAGTTGTCCGGACCTAAATCCTGCTCCTGTCACCTCCCGCCATGTAGAGCTGCCCGCCCCGTGCCCCGAAACAGAAAGCACCGATAGATGGAGATATCTTTCTGCACCACGCAGGGCGTGGGATTGCTGTGCGGCCGCTGTTTGGGAGCCGGGGCTGTGTCCTCAGCCACTTCCACACAGGGCACACGCACAGGCTTCCAGCACTGTTGACGTACAGGGACTTTCCACCAGCCTAAAGTAATGCAAAATCTGCCTTCTCCTGTTTTTCCTCGAGGGCAGAAATACTACAAGAGGACTTCATTTCACTTTTTTTCTTTGAACGTATACGTGTCGCTGAGTGGCCAAAACTGGTGGAAATGAAAAAAACGCTCAGTGAGTCCCCAGATCTCCCCGGCCGTGCACAGGGAGCCCAGCACACCACGGCACCGGCTGCAAGGCTGGCTGAGCAGTTTAGTAAGACTCAGTGCAATAAGCCGCGTGTTCTGCAGAAATGCATAGGGACTATTAACATCACAAACAAAACTTTAAAGACTCGTTTTGATGCACACTGGAACAGCCATGTATTGGAATTAGGTTTTCAAAAGCCTTATATGCGGAGGAAATGTCACGGATGCTTTAAAAGTCTTCAGATACACGTAAAAACGACACGTCTATTACATATTATCTTCACAGAACAAACACCATTTGAAATGTGCCTCTTTTTAACTACCATTATGAGCTGTCTAAAGAGCATTTTGGTTGAAACTTGGGAGGAAAGGGAAAAAAAAAACCCACTGATCTTACACCTGCTCTTTAGCAGTGGGAAGTGGGTTTTCAATCTGTTAACATGACCATCTGGCCAATCTGCATATCACGGCGATCTGGATTACTGTACGGAGGAATGACAATAACGTAGCCAAAACAAAAGTAAAACGCATCAAATACTAACAGTAGCGTGGCCCTTTTGATTTTAAATTAAATAATAAACGTGGTATCACAGCAAAGCGAGGAAGTCGTCTAAATAATTAAAAACGAGCCTTTGCTACGGCATAATTAAGTAAACAATATGGTGTGCATCCTATAGGAGCCAGCAAATACTTTGCACAGCCAAACACCAGACTTTTGCAGAGCTGGAGATGCTGCGGCAGCTCTTTTCGTGATGCACGGCATTGTCAGAGCACCTCTCACACCGCCGCACCGCCGGCCGGCCGCGGCTATTAGCGGGATTAATGCAGCAACAATCAATAACAATTGTACTAAAAGATCACGGTGCAAAGCAGGATGTACCTCTCGGACTCGGAGCTAAGTGATACCTCCACAGCATTTCGGCTATCTGCAGCCGCTTGCTTTATTCGCCAGGCTCTGCCTTATTCTGACTGGGGCCTCTCTGCGGTGCTCCAAGTAGAAATGTTTTAAATCTGCCAGTGGGAACCACAAATGGGTCCACCTTAAGTTCAAGGTCGTGTGCCATGCACTGCTGCCCGGGCAATGGCCACAGACGGCATTTAGACCCTAAGTATTGCAGTTGCAGAAATAACGCTGACTTTTTTGCACCTTCTCTGGCTCTTACCTTAAACGTTAAGAGAAGCGGAAAAAACAGCTCATTTAAATAAAAAGCATTCCCCAGCTTTTCCCTAGATTTCAGATTTTTAAATGTCTTTCCAAAAGACTGAAAGCTTTTCTCCCCCAGAGCTACCTAGCAAGCACAACTTGCCTGGGACAGTAATGGCGGCCTTCCAAAAAAGCCAGAATCGGGCATCGCAGTGTCGTTCCCCGGCCCGCCATCCAGCCCTGCCCACTGCCAAAGCCTGCAGAACCGGGACCTTGCACAAAATTTAACTACTTCCATGGTGAGCCTTTCCTCCAATCTGATCACATTAGCAGAAGGAACTCCAAAGCAGTAAAAAACTCCTGAAAGTTCTCGGTTGAGTGCCTACTAATGAACAAAGGTTAACTTTATCTAAAAGGTCAAATGCCTGGTGGCTAAGGTTGTGACCTTAACAACTTAAATTGTGACCTTGCCACGTGCCTAGTATATTGCAGATTCTGATACAGATCATCTGGTAAAGGACTGGCCATAAATTAGCTTTACTGTTCGACTCCCACAAAGAAAACGGTTTGCCACAATGGTTTCCAACTTGTCATTTGATACAAGCGCAGAATAAGGGAAAACTAAAAAGCAAACCCAAGTTCAGGGTATGAAAATGCCACCTGCTTTTAGTTAAGCAGATTAGAAACTGCAAACTGAGAGCAATACTCTAAATTTCAATACATTTTGGGTCAACCTCTAATTCACAGAACACCGATCTTCCTTTCCTCTCTTCCCTTTTTTTTTTTTTTTTTAATGAAAATGACATGTCGTTTGTGTATTTGCATATTTTTGTTTTCTCTTTCTAGCCAGTTCTTAAAGGGAATAATTGATTTCAGTAGCTTTGTGAGAAGCACTATTTAAATCTGAGCACATGTGTTCTCTTACAGATGATAGTGCCTACTGAAGAAAAAGCGTGGATTCAAAGCAATAATTATGGTACATGTTTAGAAGGAAAGGGACATCTCGCTGCTGAAGCCATCTCGAATAAGGCATCTTGGAAGGGAACGCTCCCTCAAAAAAGAGAAGAGTTAAAAAAAAAAAAAGAAGAAGAAGAAGAAAAAGCACTACGGGTGAAAAGGTCACAATGGTTTTGGCACATATCTCCAAGCACGTTTCAGAGTCTGTGCCTCCTGCCAATACTGGCAACTTCTCAAAACTTTTAAGGAGGTAAAAACATTGTTTAGTGTTTACAAATCTTCTGTACTATAGCAGATGCTTGTCAAATCCGCTATATGTAAGTTGACCGGCCTACCTAATATCTGTGCTGGCGCCTTCCTCCCCAGAGCTACCCGGTCCATACATTGCTGGAGGTGGTCCTGATGGAGCTACAGACAAAGGACCCTTAATATTTTCCTTTTGTACCGTTCCTGTTGCGCACATGGCACAAGCTGCCATTACTGCGGGTCTGCGGGAACCAATGGCTGGCAACTTGGCCAATGTTCAGGTGCAACAAAGACTGCTGGGATACCTCGGAGGGGGGAAAAAAAAGAGAGGAAAAAAGAGGGAAAAAAAAGGTAGCCCACAGATGATGCTTCCAGCACACCTCTGTGCAGCGACACAGGGGACGCCCGCCCCGCGATACATCCTAAGCACTAAGCATCGTTTTGTCCCCATGGTGGTGCGGCAGCAAACCTGCAGCACAACAAGCACAGAGCACTGCAGCCAGAACCACGGCGCGGTGTGCACCCACTGCTCGCTGCAGAGAGACCCTGCAAATCCTCAGCACTGAGGTCCCAAGCCCTGCACCAACGTTCTACAGCAGGCAGCTCCAACAATCAGTGCGGCCACTGCCCGATGACGATGAGCGCAGAAATACATCAGTTTGATATCAAGGGTAGTGTTTGCCAGCAGCACGCTGATAAGATGTTATATTCCTAATCACAATATTGGACTTTTACGGTGTCTCTCGCCTGGCTGCTGCAGCAGGAAAAGAACCTCTGGCCCCTCGCAGCACCCACGCCTGGATTTCCCCTTTTCTCCCTGTCCTGTGTCCCTGTGATCCTCCCCGCAGGCTGAACCCAACCGCTGCTTTTGCTGGCAACCCTCACCCTGTGCAGAAGGCCGCTCTGAGCTTAGGAAATGCAATAGGGACCAGTATTTAGCATCCTAAATAAACCTAAAAGCCCAGGGCAGAGTCCTGGCCCCATTCTCCCCTCAGTTCACAGCAGCCGGTAATCCCCACTCCGTGCCACATAACAAAGCACAGAGCAAATACAGCCTTTGGGCGGCAGGAAGGTGAGCGTGGTTCAATCATGCTGCAGGGCTGGGTGCTGGCTGTGGGGATGGCATGAGGAGGGCCGTACGATCAGCCCCAATGTGGGCTGCATTGCAACGGCATGGCAGGAGAATTTGGAATGGCCAAAAGTTCCTATGCACCCCTCCAAAACAATGTGGTGTTGGGAACACCAACTCCCAGTGCTGCAATTTGCTATGTTTTCCTATATATTTATATATTCGTGGTCTGCACGGGTATGATCCTGCCCTCATCCTCTGCCCTCCCTGCCTGCCCAGCCCCTCCACTTGCAGGCCAGCCTGAAGCCAGGTCAACCTGCATGTCCTATATCCACCCTACACACATCCTCTCTACATCCCATATTGGACGACCGGGGCCCAGCACTGCACTTGCTCACATTTTTCTGCAGCACAATTGCCCATCAGAGACACGATGCCATGTTATTTTCCACCCCAGCCCTCTGCTCGCCCTCTCACACACTGAGGCAACCCCAGGCAGGTGGGGGACCCCTGCATTTTCCATTTCATAACAGATTAAAACATTTCAGCTCTCCCCACGTGCAATATTATTCAATGAAGAATTTGTTTCAAGAACTGTCCAGATTCTTCGTGTATAGACTGTGATGTTTTAAGGCTCTCTCTTTTTTTTTTTTTTTTAAAAAAAAAAGGTTTGGTCTCATTTTCCCAATTTTTTACCCAAAATTACAACCTCATATTTGTTATCTGCACCTTCCAGCCGCTGACTGGGGCTCCTCTCCCTTTCCCACCTCTCCAGGTGAGGATGCCTGGCAGCCCTGACGTCGGGTATCCCAACCCTCTACAACCGCTTCGTGCATAACAGACACAAAGTTAATTTTAGTAGTAAAACAATTTAAAAAAATTAAAATTGAAAATTCTCCCCGCATTCCCTCTACCGCAGAAAAAAAAAAAAATAGAAAAATGAAAGAATCCTGGATAACACTTGAGCAAAGTGCCCCAAACACCAAACTGCCATTAGCCCCGGGAAAACAAAAGCTGTGCTCCCCACAGCCCAGTGTAAAAGGGCAGATTTGGGGCCGCGCTCCCTCCCGCCCGCACTGAACCCACCAGGACGCAGACGCGCGAGGTGGAGAAGTGGTAAAGAAAGGCACTTACCTGCGGCGTGCACAAAGTATGCCAAATATAAATCGAGTTCCTTAACAGAAACTCCTATATGGTGGGGCTGTACGCACAGCCCGGGGTTAGAGCACTGTGGGGACTTTACAAGGCGCTCGCCATCAGTACTTTCGAGCGGAATACCTTTAAATAAAATCACCATAACGAGGTCCAACCTCCAGACCTTATCTGCCTGGCGAAGGCAGTCAATTCTTCTCATCTTGCCCTTCTGGTCTGGATTGGAAAGGACGCAACACGGAGGCTTTTTTCCTGTGACTGTGAGAACAAAATCCTCCCGAAATTCAGGCCTGATATCTTTCCGAAGCTTTGCCAGAAGTCTGGACGCCCATTTCTGCTTTACCTCGGGTTTTTCACTTAAGAGTTCGTCCTTCACGGCCCTCTCTTCCTCTTTTGACATGCGTTTCTCATGTTTTTTGAAGTATTTTCTCTTTCGGGCTTGCAGGTTGAACCACGTGTACGCAAACGCTCGGACGTGAGGCAGAAGTGCTTCGATGAAGGGATGAAATTCATCCTGAAAAAGTCACAGAGAAGCGTCGGTGTCACGCAAAGCACAGCAAGGCCCGAAGAGAGCCGAGTGGCCCCAACCCCCCGAAAGCCGCAGCGGGGCCAGGATTGGGCCCCCAGCCCCAGTTTGGTAGAGAAAAGGGCGGAAGGAGTTAAAGGCACGGGGCCGGCTGGGTGCGGGGACTCGGCCGCTCGCGGCGCATATCTCCCTCTGCTCCCTCCCTGACCCCGCTGCTTGCGGCGTCGCCAGAGTGTGCCCGCCAATTTGGCAAATTCGGAACGCTCGGATGCCAATCCCTGTTTGTGTGGGGAAGTCTGCAGTATAGCGAAACTTTCCCGAAGATATAGTTGGAAATGGCAGCGCGCCGTACAGTAACGCGCCGACGGAGCCGTGCGTGCAAACACGACTGCGGTGCTCTGCTCGGAGGACGGAGCGCTGCGGCCGCCCAGCTAAAATCTTAGAAAACACTGAATATTATTTAAAAAAAAAAAAGCAGGGATTACAGTCCATTTAAAAAAATATATATTAAAATTTTAATCTGACATTGCGGCACATTAGGATTCCAAAGAGTTTTGATAAACTAAAAGGAGACTCAAAAAACTGAAAAATGCAGTGGTCGAAAACCTTGGCATGACTCATGCAAACGCGCCAATAATTATTATGTTTTTTTTTAGCTGTGTCAGGCTGTATTTTCATACATTCAAAAAGAAACTCCATACTTGGAAAGTTAGTTTTGCCATCCAGAGGCACTGTTCTGTACAAGGATGTGCTACGGATCCCCCTCTGCCCGGGCACAAAGTAATCATGATTACAGTTCTGCTGACCACGAAAGAATGCAAGAAAGACTCCTTTACTTTTGTAAAAGAAAAAAAAATACAGATATAGATCTATTATGCAGATATAGATCAATATCCTCAAAAAGCATCACATAAACCAGCAGAGGGATCGACCCAGGCTCTGCCACGCTGGGGCCGCACTCTCAGTTCCTACACCAAATGAATGAGCGCAGCGCACGTCACAGCGCCCGCGCGCCGATCCCACTGCTGCACGACTCAGTCCCATTGCCCATAGGGCCCAATCCCACTGCTCCAGGGCCTGATCCCATTGCATGTAGGGCCTCATCCCACTGCCTGCAGGGCCTGATCCCGCTGCTGCAGGGCCGGGTGCCTCCAGCCTTCAGGTTGGGCCCTGCGGGGATGCACAGCAGCTGCTGCACACGGGAGAGCTGCCGTCCCGTCCCACAGGGAAGCGCTGGGGGTTCACATTAGTTAACTTTTGAGTAATGAAATGATCACATGGAGAGTGTTTCTGACCCAAATCATTTTGGGTTGTAAATGCCATTATAAAGACAGAAATCTCGTGTCTTGCTGATAACATTATTTGAAGTTATATTTCTTTTCAAATAATGATGAGAAGTTGAGCACTCAGCAGAAATAGCCATCAGCAGACGCTGCCCTAACTCAGGAGCTCCTACTGTCTTCCCCTAAGGTTCCCCTGCACTGATTCTGACGGCCCTTACGCTGTAAATACTTCACTCCATAGCGGTGTCACAGCGGTCATTTTTACTTTGAGCACAGAATGTGCAGAGCCGTCCACCCAGCGCAGTGCCGCCCAGGAACCACAGGACGATGGATGAGCATTAACACCAAGCAGGTAAAATAAAATAAATCACTCCGATGATTGACACATTCCTTTTTTTTTTTTTTTTTTTTTTTTTTTCCCCTCCCCTCCTGTACTGGATGGAAGAGATCATAGTTTCAAATTTCAATAAAGTTTGGGGGGGGAGGAAAAAAAAAAAAAAGATTGCCAAGAGTTTGCAGTCGGCAGATTCACAAAGTGGGCGAAGGCGCACACGGAGCTGCTCTCTCTCCCCTACGAGGGAGGGAAGGAGACGGACCGCAGCTCCCTGCGAGCTGCCAAAACCCCAAAGCCAGCTCCTGCTCCTCCTGCCCCTCTTGGAGGGGAAAAGGCCTTTGTAGGGTCCGGGTTGTGCACATACGGAGCACTGCTGGACCGCGGGGAGCACTGCTGCGAGCAGAGCGCTCGCTGAGCACGTCTTGGTGGGGCTGAAATATTGCAACTTTTCTGCTTTCTGCAGCGCTTTGTCCTGACGGATCTCATGTGCTCGGGACTTTTTTGGCTCGACGCTGGACGCCATCCAAGAGCGAGCTGCTGTAACCTGCGTTGCAGCCCGTTCCTACAGCGGGAACCTGAGCGGGGAGGGAGCGGCAACACAGGAAAAAATATATATCTATGAAAAAAAAAAACAACAACCACTTGAAAAGAGCCGGGGGAAAAAAAAATCAACAAAAAAAAGGCGGTGTGAAGGCAGGGGCTGGAGGCAGCGGGAGGTGAGCGGCCGTGCCAGGCTCCGGGTGCTGCTCAAAATGGTGCACGGCGAGAAGAGGTTAATGGCTCGCACAGCGACCCGCAGCCCCGGCACGGCACAGCCTGCAGCTCAGCCGGCACCGTGGCACGGAGAGCACAGCGCCAGGATTGCGGGGCAGGAGGGGAGCGGGTCTGCACAGCACCGTTATTGATTTGGGGGGTATTATTATTGAAAAAAAAAAAAAAAAAAAGAAGAAAAAAAGTTTTGGAAGTGTGTCAGTGCAAGTGTGCTAACAGATGTGCAGAGCTGTCCGCAGCCTGGCTGCAGAAAGAGAAAGGGTTTAAGGAGCGAAAAGGAGAGGGGCTTTGCCTGTCCTCAAACTCACCCAAAGGGAAACTTTCAGAGCGTGTGAGCAGGACGGGTGCTGAGCTCTCAGGCTGCATGCAGGCAGCCGTGCGGGAGGAAAGTTGTGCCGCACGGTGCCCGAAGTTGGCAGCCACGGCCCTCGGCCCTGAGCAGCACTGCTCCGAGAGGGCAAAAGGCGCTGCCAGAGCCCCAGCACTGCCTGGAAACAAGGTAACCTGCAGGAGCCCTGAGAAACACTGTATCTCTGTGGATCCTCTCGAAATTAAGCCGGCCGCAGCAACCCTTGTGAATATTTTTACAGTCCGTTTGCTTGTAAATCTATTAGGAGATGGGCATATGTTCCCCAACCGCTTCCGAGATCCTCTGCAGACACGAGCACGGACAGCACTGGGGTTTTCCTGACAGATGACACAAAACCTGGTGCCATCCAGGTACAGCGCGGGACCAACGCGCTCCAACTCTGATTTCTGTGTCTCCCTTTCCAAACCGCTTTCCCTTTAAATCTGAACCAAAACTTCACCCAAATGAAAAAAGACGCACACACACACAAAAAAATCTCCCTTCCCAAACTCCCATCAATAAAAGCTCCCATCGATCCTGGAGGGAAAAATAGGAATCCTGGAGGGAAAAACAGCCAAGCCATGGGGAAGGGCTGCCCCTCTCCTTTCGGGAATGACAGGGAGCACCCAGCGGGGCCGTGGAGAGAAGGAGCTCCTCGGGAGGCCTCTCGCCTTCGCCTCAGTTTTCCAAGTGTGCAACAAGAATGTGAGATTTTTTAATAGGGAAAAAAAAAAAAAAAAAAAGCAAAAAAGCATAATAAAGCAGTGCGGGGGATCAGGACGGAGAGCCCCATCCCGTGGGTCAGGGTTACGTGTCCCCATGGCACAGCCAGGCCCTGCCAGCCCCGCACGTGGGGCGACGCGCTGTGCCCCCGCGGCAGCCGGGGCCGTGGGTGCCAGGTCGGGCTGCACTGTGCGGGGCAGCCCTGAGCCCCGGCCCTACGGCTGCAGGCACTGGGGGCCGGGGGGGGCCCGCAAAAGGAAGGGAATAAAGTTTGGCGGCTCCCGCCCTCTCGCTGCGTTTTGTCGCCTTTTCTCACCGGAAAGCACCCGGAGAGGCTTTCTCGCCGGCAAAAAAATAGGAAATAAAATAAAATTCAAATTAAATTAATAAGAATAATGGAGTCAAAATCTCCTGCAGGAGGAAATAATCTGGGGTAGGAGCCCGCCACAAAGCGTTTCCTCGTTAAACCATTATATCCTGCTAATTGGAGGTGTGCAATTTAGCGTCCTGCAGCAGCGCGCGGGGTGGGGGGGTCGGGGGGGGGGGGGGGGGGGGGCGCTGCGCGGCCGCGCAACCCCGGGGGCACCTCAGGCTGAACCCCCCCCGGCCCGAGCCGCCCGTCCCGCGCACGCGAGGGGAGCAAAAGTTGCGCGGGCGGCGCTCCGCGGGCGGGGAGCGGTGCGGGAAGGGGGAGGGGGACGCGGCACGAGTCGGGGCGACCCCCGCGCGAAGACGGCGCACCCTGCGCTGAAGCTCGCGGGGGTGCGCGGCGGGGTCGCGCGCGGGGAGAGCGCGGACGGAGAGCGCGGACGGAGAGCGGCGGGACGGCGGGGATCCCCCTCCCCCCGGAGCCCCGCGGTGCGGTGCGGGGTCGAAGCGGAGCGGCGCGGGGAGCGGCGGCGGCGCCGCATCGATCGCGGATGACCAAGCACCCGGCGGGGCGCGGCGTGCGGGGGGCGTCCCGCAGCCCCTCGGCTCTTAATTACGGCGTTAATAAGTAGGCGCCATTAGCCATGTGCCGACACAAATGGCCGTGCGGGAAAAGGGGGGAGAGGGGAAAAGCAACAAAGTTGAAGTTTCGGCGAAGCGGCCGCGTTCGTGCCCCGGCCCCGGCCCCGCAGCGCGGCCCCATCGCGCCCCGCGGCCGCTTACCTGCGTGAGACAGAGCGGAGAATACATGACTGCTGCGGGGGGCTGCGGGCGGAGGTGTGCGTGTGCGGGAGAGAGGAGAGAGAGGGGGAGAGGGGGGGAGAGAGGGAGAGAGAGGAAAAAAAAAGAGAGAGAGAGAGGAGAGGAGGGGGAGCCCCGAGCCTGCTTCTTGCTTTCACATTTCCAACTCTGCCAAACTGCAGCCAGCGCGGAGCCGCTCCATGAGCTGAACTTTAACCCCGCCTCGACTTTCCCGCACTACGCGCTCGGCATGCCTGCCCCGCGCTCTGTTAAAGGCATAGCGCCCGCCGCGCCGCGCTGCGCCGCGCTGCGCCGCGCTGCGCGCCCGCTCCGCGCCCGCTCCGCTCTGCACCGCCCGCGGGGGCGGGGAGGGGCGGGGAGGGGGCTGCGGCGCTACCGCCTCCCTCCGCCCCGCAGCGCGCGGCGCAAAGTTTGGCTGCGGGAGAGAGGAGGGAGGATGGGGGGGCACGAGCACGGCGGGGTGCGGGGATGGATGGGGGCAGCGGGAGCGGCGCGGCCGTCGGAACTTTGCCGGTGCGCTGGCACTTGTCGTGCGGTGCTTAGTGCGCTTTGAAAATAAGAATGAAAATTAGAATAGAAATAGGGATAAAAATAATAACTGGGGGGGTCTGGAGCATCGCGAACATAATTCCGCCTCAATTCCCGGCTCGTAACACCGCTCCGTAGAGAAGAAGCACCTCCAAGCCCGGCCCGCATTGTTTTGGCAGCGGCAGCCTTTGGGGTTTTTGGGGTTTGGCCGCGCTCCAGCCCGCGCGCGGGGAGCCCCGTCCGTGTGTCCGTCCGTCCCGTGGGAACGGCGTTTTCCCACCGCCGTCGCCCCGACGGCAAATGGCGCAGAGGGGGCGGCTCTCGGTGCTGCGCTCCCCGGACTGAAAATACCGCGGGGGGCTGCGCGCAGCGCCCCTTTCCGCTCCCGCGCGACCCTCGCGACCCCCGCAACCCCGCGCAGGGAACTTTTCGGGCCGTGGGACGGCTCCTTGCGCCCTCTAGGTTTGGGGGTGCGACCGAGCGCTGCGCGCAAAGCGCTCCGCAGCCGCGCAGAGCAACGCGAGGAGGGCGGGGGGGCTGAGCTGGGGATAAAGCGAGGAACGCCGCCGCCAGGAGGGGTTTCCTCAGCGCTGCGCGGGTGGGAGTGCAACTTGGTGCTCTTTTTTCCCCACTCAGCTTTTTGCTAAATCGCAACATTTGTATTTTTTTTTTCTAAATAGCACTTTTCTCTCTGTTGTTTTTTTTTTTTTTCCTTAATATTTTGGAGCTAAATCCGGAGGTTTCCGCCGCTCCGTCCCCAACTTTGTCGGAAAAGGGGAAAAAAAAAAAAAAAAAAAAAAAAATCCTGGTTAAAAAAAAAAAAAAAGGCTTTAAAAAAAAAAAAAAAAGGTGCGCCCCTCCCCCCGGGGGAGTTCAAACGTCGCAACACCCACCCCCGGCGCTGATTGGTCAGCGGGGAGCTACGTCACCCCGTCCCGCCGCTCCCATTGGTCGGCACTTCGGTCCGTCCCTGCGCGCCTTTGTGCGCGGCCGCGGCTGCTCCAGACGGCGCGCACGGAGCGGGCGCGCACGTACGGGCGGCGCTCGGGGGTGGGGTGGGGGGGGCTGAAGGGGAGCGGGGGAATCTGCCGAGCTCAGCGTTTTTCTGCGCTCCCTGGAAAAAAAATTACTTAAAAAAGAAAAAAAAAAAAAAAAAGGGCCAATAGCCGAACCCCGCGCGCAAACCCCGCGCAGCGCCCGCAGATAACGGCAGCGCGGAGCCGGGCGCTGCCTGCGCAGGGTGACGCTTTATTTTCTATAGTGCAAAAAATGTTTTTAATCGCTAAAATAAACTTGAGCCGTTGGGAACCCGGAAGAGAATGGGCGCCGCAGCCAATTGCCGCCCGCCCTCGGCTCCCTTTTTTTTTATTATCCTTTTTTCCCCCTCCTCCCCTCCCTCCGGGGCCGCCCGGCGCGGAGCTCCGCGCTGCGACTTTGCCGAAGTAACCATTTCTCCCCCCTCCTCCCCTCACCCCTCCAACCTCAACCTCCTCCTCCGCCTATTTCCGGAACCGCGATTTGCATCGCAGCCCGCCCCCTCCCGCCCCCCCTTCCCCTTCGGCCGCCTTCCCAGCCCCGGGGGGTCCGGCAGCGCAGCGGGGGTTCCGCAGGGGCTCACCTGGCGGCAGCGGCCCCCACTCGGGCTGCTCTGTACCCCCCCTCCGTGCATGGCCCTTGCTCTACGCCCTCTGCTTTGCGCACGCCCCCCTTTTGCTCTGCAACCCCCGTTCTTTGCACCCCCTTTTACTTCGCACCGTTCCCCTGCTTTGCACTGCACTTTGCTTCGTACCCGCTTTTGCTTGTTATCCTCGGCTCCTTGCACAACCCCTACTTGCACTCCCTTTGCCCTGCACCCCTCTCTGCTTTGCACCTCCCCTCTGCTTTGCATCCCCCTGCTTTAGAGCCCCCCCCCCCCTTTGCTTCACATCCCAAGTTCTTTGCATCTCCTTGTTCTTTGCACTCCGTTTGCCTGCAGCCCCATGTTTGTTTGCACCCCCCTGGCCTTCACCCCATTGCTTTGCACTCCATTGCCCCATCCCTTGCATCCCACCCTTTGCACCCCATTTGCTTTTCACCCTCCTTGCATTGCACCCCCTTCGCTTTGCAACCCCCTGCTTTGCATCCTCCCTTGCATTTCGTTGCACCCTCAGTTTTATATGCCATTGCACCCTCCCTTGCTTTGTACCCCCTTTGCTTTACACCCCACTGCCCCCCCTTGCACTGTATCCCTATTGCTTGCACCATCCCTTGTGTGGCACCCTGCTGCTTTGCACCCCCTCTTGCATTGCACCCCCCTGTTTGCACCCCCTCGGGCTGCTCCCAGCGGAGCAGTGCTGAGTGGTGCGCACTGTACCCGGAGCCCCCGAAATAGCCCTGATTCCATCCCTGAAAGGATTTCCTGGCTTTGTGCGCCTTAACGCGCCTCGGCCAGCGCTGCAGAACAACGCTATTATTCACAGCTCCGAGGGTACAATCTGCTAAAGTCACTTAATAAAAAAAAAAAAAAAAAAAAAAAGAAAGAAAAAAACCTTCAAAGGGCGTGAGAAATGCAGGCAAAGAAACAGCGGTCTGCGCGGGTCTCTTCATTAGCAGAGCCCTGGAACTGGGAGCCCCCACATGCGTGATAACACTGCAAGATTGATGGGGGGGTGGGGGGATAAAAGTGGGTCTGAAGGTTCATCACTTTTTTTTTTTTTTTTTAACCCAACTTGCAGAGTGGTGAGCCCTCCCAACGGAGTGCTTTTAATGGGATTTAATGACAGAGCACTGAGTTGAGAGCCAAAAAAAAAGGGAGAAATAACCCTTAAAGTTGGCCCCAAAGAAGTGACCCTAAAGTTGGTCCCAAATAAATGGCCCCAAAGAAATGACTCCAAAGTTGGCTGTGGTTTTCTGTGGTCCCTTCGCAGTGACCCTCCCTTGGCCAGATTTAGGCAGAGGGATGCACGCGGCATAACTGAAACCATCACATCCCTGTGCTGCACAAACACATGGTGAAAAGCGGCATAATGAGGGATTTCCACCATGTTATCAGCGTACAAAGAGAGCTCTGAGTGGGAGGGATGACTGCCACCAGGAGGGACGGGTGTGACTGCGGACGTTGCTGGGGCAGAGGGAGGGACAATGGCCACGCTGTGCCCGGTGGCATCGCCACAGATGGGGGTGGCAGTGGGGGCTCTGATGGCAGAGGTGGCCCCAGAGATGGGTGCGATCCATCCCAGTCCCCTCCCATTGGTGCTGCCATCACGCAGTCACAGCCATGGCACCGAGCCCCCAGCCAGGAGCTTTGGGCAGGGGCTCCAATCTCCACATTCCAAGGAGGAAAATTAAATCGGCAAACTAAGGTATGTTTTTGGAAATTGTCACCTTATACCACTAAATATGTGCAAATACTATTGTGCACACAGCAATTTCTGCCTGCAGATGAGTGGGATAACAGGTTGCACCAAGGCCCACCCCCAAAAGTGCCCAGATTTTGGGATCTGGGATCCCCTAAGACACAGAAATGGGATCAAACTCAGCGCTCTGCATCTCACTCCATCCCACCCACACTCACGGTGTCACCAGGGCTGGAATGCACAGAGGGGCACAGACATATCCTGTTGCTCTTGGGAATGTTTTCACCCATTGTGACCACCGCTGGGGACCAGCAGGCACCTTGCAGCAGCTTCTGCACAGCATGAGAGCTTCTGCCACCCTCTGCTCCAGCAGTTGGCAACGTGCTGAGCTCAGCCTCCAGCAGAGCATTGCACCAGGAAAGTTTGCACCAGAGAGGTGTGAGCGCAGTGTGGCCGTGTGTATGCACACACACACAGTGCTTACTGCAGTACGGTATATGCATACACTGACATATTTATGCAATACATTTCTCAAAAGGAAAGCTATTTTAAAAGCTATTGTTGCTGCTTTCCACATCAGGATGTTTTATATGTAGGATTTGCTTAGAAAAGCTGAGATTTGATATTGGTGTGACAACAAGGCTGAGTGAAGTTGCTTTCTAGACATTACAACATCCAGGTGAGATGAGTTATGCCTAATAGGAACTGGGAACACAGCACAGACCACTCCGCCTGCACCAGCAGCACAGTTTGGCCCTCACTGCTGGATGTGACCTCCCCAGCTGTGAAAACCAATCTGAACCCCAGAGCAACCTACAAACCAAGTCACCTTCCCCCCACTTCTCTGTGCTGAAGCTCTGGGAGGACACAGCAATCTGAGGGCCTTTCCAGACAGAGCTGCAGTGCTGAGGGCCAACAGGTGTGGGTTTATCACTGCTCCTCTGGCACAGTGCATTGCAAGGCATTCCTCTACAGGTCTCCTCACTGCCCTTTTCCAAGGCAGGGGCACTGGGTATGGCTGAGCTCTGTGCTCTGTCCGGGCAGACAGAGAGCGAGGAGGTTTCCATCACAGCTTCTGCCAACTCCAACTTTTCTGATATAAAAATGACCCTTTTCAGCGTTATATGAGGGATTCTTCAGCGCGGGGTGAGGTTGTAGGAAGGAGGGACGGGAATGAATGTGGTACTTTAGAACCCCTCCCCTTTGTCACTCACTAAACTCAATGAAATTAAACGAAATGAAATCGTAGAAATTAAAAAGCGATGCACTCCGGGGGTGACCGGGAACTTTTCACATCTCTGTATCGCTGAATTGCAATTGAATTGTACAGACAGCTCTGCACCGGTGGAGGGGGGGGCTCAGATGAAAGTTGTGTGCACCCAATGCACAAAGGCTGCACACACCCAGAGATGCAGCGGAGCCACTGCTCACATCCCAGCGCTGCACAAAGCTGCACCCCGTGCCCGGAGCAGCCACAGCCGCGTGCTCCAGAGCCGGAGCTGTGCGGAGCAGTGCTGCAATTCACGGCGCTGCCGCACTGCGAGCGCTGCCAACTGCGATCCCCGGGACGGGCGCTGTGCTCTGGCACCGGGTGCTCCCGGAGAGGCTTTGCGTTCGGTTGGCTTTTTTTGCCCAAGTTTTCTTACAAGGAATTCAGTGGAGGAGCGCAGTGCGGGCGGTGCCGTGCCGTCCCTATCTCTGCACGCGGGGTGCCGGCAGCCAGGTGAGCCGTGGGGCGCTCCCATCGGGACGCACAGGCCCGGGGATGGTTGGGGCTCCTGCAAAAAGCCATCCATCGCTGCTCCGCTCTCGGCCGTCGGAGCAGAGGGACGCGGGGATCTGCGGGAGATGGGTGGATTCCTCCCGTGGAAAAAGGGAAAGACCCCCCCAGCCCCGTTTGTTTCTCCTTTGAGCGCTTCCTTACAGATATTCTATTCTTTTTTCTCTCTTCTGATTCAGATCGTGGCTAAATATAGAAGCTCCGTCGCCCCGCAGCTGCTCATTTGCAATTTGTTCTGCGCGTAAAATCTCTTAACGCTACAAATAAACTTCGGGAAAGTTACATCCCAATAAACAATGAGGTGTTGTTTAAAATTACATGTGCCGCTGTATTATTAGGTCTCTACCGACACTGCAATTATCTCCGGGGCTGGCGGGACCGCATTAGCTGCTCACTCAGACGCAGGAATAGCTGCTGCATGAGCCCTCTGCCATTTTTATGAATGGAAAATATTTTAAAAGATCTCTTCCCCTCTCCCCTTTGTCCCCGCCGCAGAAGGAGCCCCTCGCCGAGCATCTTTTCCCACGTCACTTTAATAGCCGCATACATCCTCCATACATCACGATGCACCACGCGCTGCCTCCCCGCTCCCCCCCGTACGGATACGGATGGGATTAACCCTCGGTCCTCGCTGCAGGGGACGCGGCGTCCGTGTGTGTCCCCCCCCGCGGCTGCGGATGCTGTGAGGACAGCGCCCGGTGGGTGTCCGCACCGCACTGCCGGGCCGCGGAGGGGAATGAAGCGATGGGAGTTCGCTGCTGTGGGTTTGGAAAGCGGGGGGGGAGGGGGGGGGGGGGCGCATCTATATCTTTTTTAGGGGGAGGGGGGTAAATAAAGAAAGCTCGCAACCTGCCATTCCTGCCTCCTCAACCGCTGGTGGAGTCAGTGGTAGCCTTTGTCCTCTGGGGGACGGGAAAAGGAAAGGAAAAGGAAAAAGGAAAAATAGGGGGGGGGGGAAGGAAAAAAAAATGAAAAAAAAAGAAGAAAAAGGCAACAACAAAAACAAGTTAAAAAATACAAAACAAATAACAAAAAAAAAAAAAAAAAAAAAAAGAGCAAGGAGCGCAGCCCGCGCAGGTCCGGCCGCGCCGCTCCGCGCAAATCCCGCGCAAGTCCCGCGCTGCGCCGCCCCCGGCCGGGGGTTCCCCGACCTCGTCCTCTCTGCTCTCCTCTCTTTTCCTCCCCCCCCGCTTTTGCCGCAGTGCCGCCCCGCAGTCCCGCTGCTCACAGCTCCGCTCCGCGCCCGGCGCCGCGCACATGCAGAGAGCGAGGAGTGGGGCGAGCCGGGAGCCGCCCCCCCCGGAAAAAAAATAAATAAAAAGAAAGAAAAAAAAAGAGAAATAACCCCAGAAAGGCGGAGGGCAGACATCCAGAGCGCGGCCCGGCCCCAGCGCAGCCCCATCGGCACCGGGGGGAGGGGAGGGAGGGTCGGGGGGAATCGGAGCCACCGCGCGCCCGCGCCGCCCCCTGCCCCGCACTGCCCCGCACTGCTCTGCACTGCTTCGTACTGCTCTGCACTGCCACTCATACACAGCACACGTGCACATATGCATAGAGCATCCATGCATATGCACAAATGCACGCGTACACACGCATAGCACGTATACACACACATATACATATGCATACGTACACACACTTGCACACACACACATATGCACAAGGCATTCACACGTGTACACACACATATACACATAGCACATATACATGCACACACAGGATACATACACACAGCAGACAGACATGCTCATGCACATACACGCACACATACGCACAGCACATACACACGTGTCATAGTATCACAGAATATCCTGAGTTGGAAAGGAGCCTCAAGTCCTGCAGGAGGTTACTGCAGGATCCTCACTGCCACTTCTCGTCCCCAGGCTGCTCTGCGGCCACCAGGGACACATCACTAATAGCCGACAGTTCAGCTGGGGCTTCGGCCTTGGGACATTTGTGCTTGGCCTCTCCCTGGGCCCGCAGCACTCTTCCTGCCACTTCCTTCTGCATCCCTGGTCACTATGGAACAAGCCCTGCCACAGACACGTGGTGGCACACTTTGAATGGGGGCCAGCACCTGCAGCCCTGCAGCCTCCCCCCCCCTCGCACACACACACACAGCCCCAGTGGGTGCTCACCTCCCACTCCACAATAACCCCAACGCACAGCAGCATGAGGCCAGAGCCACTTTTGCTGCCGCACTGAGATCCAATGTTTCCCCATGTGTTGAATTCAGGGAATGCCTCCAGGCTTGCAGCACTGCCGAGCCCCAAACTTTGGTGTGCGTGTGCCCCACATCTGCTCAGCCAGGTGGGACACTGCCACCCCAGCCACATGTCCGCAGCTATGCACTGCAAACAGCTCCAAAACCTGCTCTGAAAGACACACCGAAGGCCCATAGGAACGGCGCTGGGTTCCAAAAGCACTACAGCAGAGCACCACGCTGCTCCCCAGCAGAAGCAACCCATACAGCCCGAGGCCGTGCAGAGCCGCGCCGTTTCCCAGCAGCACTCGCAGGACAGCTGGAATTCATATCGGGGTATTTTTAACGTGCTCTTACAAATACTTTGGCATACGCCTATCCCACTCCTTTTAATGATGTTGACTTCATTTCCTTTAATACGAAGGAAAAATGTGACACCGACAGAACTTAATTAAATTAATAAGAAGAAACAACAATAAATAACTCCAGTTTGTTGCTGCGGGGTTGCAACACACGGCACAGGAGTTTCACTGCTGGAACATCACCGCCCCGCAGCCAGGCTCACATGCCCTGGGCTCTCTCCTTGCCCCACACTGCAGCACCACGGCTATCTGTAAACCCAGGCCCGTTCAGACTGGGCCCCATCAGCAATCCTAGTGCCACGTGTGAATTTATGCACACATCCGTCTGTGTGCATTTGTGTGCGTGTGTGTGCACACGTGCGTGTCTGCATGTGCATGATAGGTACACGCACGCATATGTGAGCGCCTGACTGCGCACATACGGTCAGAATTGTGCATATATGTACGCATGTCAGCGTGCATGACTGTGCATGTATGAATGCACGTCCACATGCATTTTTGTGTATGTATCTGTGCACGTCAGTGTGCACGCAGCCAGGCACATGTATGCACGCACCTTGCAGTTCCGTGTGCTCGCAGGCAGGCACTTTCATGCTGCACGTGTGCACGTCTGTGGACACGCATGTAGCCATGACCGCGCACACAGACCCGCACGCTCGCGTGCCCAGCCGTGCACGTCCGCTCGCACGTCTGCACGCTCCGCGCTGCCCCGTCTGCCCCCCGCCCCGCGCGGCGCGGCCCGGCACAGCTTGTGGCGCCCCCTGCAGGCGGGATCCCGCCGCCGCCGCCCGCCCCCCGCAGCCCCCCCGCGCCCGGCCCCGCGGCCTGGAGGAGGGGTGGGGACCCGCCGGGAGGTAAGGGGTGTTAGTTAAAGCCTCGAAGCAGAAGCGATGCGGGTTTCCCCTCACTTTCAGACGGTCGCACGAGTGTGGGAACAAGGAATTCGGATGTACAGAAGGGGAGGAGGAGGATGCAGCAGGCAGGCAGACGGCCCCAACCTGCCCAGGGAGCCGCGCTCCCTCCTCCTCTGTCCGTGTCGGCCCGCAGAGCCGCTCTGCCTTTGCCCAGCGCTGCCGGGCAGCACCTCAGCCCCTCTGATCTGCACACCTGGATGTGCCTCTTCCCCCTTTCGGCACCCCACAACACTGGGGTGCACTCCTGGGCCACCGACCAGGGCTGTGGAGCCAAAGGCGGTATCAATTTTAAAGAACGGGCAAATCCTGCACTTTACAGTGTGTGCACAGATTCAAGAAGTATTTTCCTTTGGCTTTTTGGGATCGATGTCCCAAACCTCCGCAGGAAAACCCTTCTCGCACCAAGTTTCAGCCTGGCAGAGGGCTCTGTGGCACGCTCTACAGAAATGCTCCGAGGCCACCGTGTAGGGCTGACTCACTCACTGGTGTTCACAAAGTGAAGTACACTTTTTTACCTGCCCGGCCCATTTTTTACCCGTGTAATAAAATATGACACTAGAGGGCGGCCTGTTAATGTAATTCAGTAACGAAGTTGCAGCGGCTGCAGATGGAGACGCGCGGTCCCTGCGTTGCGTCGCTCTGGGGCTGGAAGTCGCCCTGGGCACCTTCACCCCCTGAGACAACCAGCAGTGCTGAGACGTGGGAGCACCTCAAACATCACACCAGAAGCCACAACAATACGTACTGCTATGAGATGTGATTTGCCAGCAGAGCAGCGCAACTTGTGTTACGAGCTGTCCTTTTAGCACTTAGTAAATCTGGGAGGAGAAAGTGGCTGGAATTGTCCTCTCCGCTCCCTAATGCCTGACCCTCATTCTGCCCCAAACTACTGAATGCTTTTACAGCTAAACAATAGGACTGCAGCTACAGCCTGCTTATAGGGGACAGCACTGACGCTCGCTCGAATACAGTCCCGCTGATGGCTCTGCACAGCCTTCCCGTGCCCGGGGAGGTCTCCTGCAGTTGCAGAGCCCGGTCTCCTTGTGTCAAACGAGGCTAATATCTGCATGCAATTTAATAAATTAAAGATTCCAAATATTTTTAGAACGCCAGACTCAGTATGCATCAGAAATACCAGGTATTATCTAAGTACGCAGTGATGTCATTACTAATATTTACATTTTGTCCTGCCTGGCAGCAGAGATCTCCTTGTTGACAGCAGTACCTTTTCTCCTCCCCAGTTTTAAATCCATGCCTCAGCTGTGAGCCAGCAGGCAGAGCGATGCGGCCAGACGGGCTGGAAGAAGAGTGAGGACGTGGCTCACAGCACCGCGCACATAGGCTGAGACCCGCAGCATTGTAGGTTGCTGCACATGGGATGTTGGGATGTTTGAAGGCATCCCTGCAGCTCACTCTGCAATAGCTTTGGTGCCCCGAGACTATCAAAGGCAGCTCGCCATGTTCACTGCGAAATGAGAGCGTGTTTTAAGCTGAACTTTGGTGAGAGTTTCTTATTGTCTCAAGCAGAAATTGGCCCAAAGTTACAGATGGAAAGAACTTAAATTAGCGGCCTCTTTTCTGAAAACTGATATTCCTTAGCATTTAGCAATAACATGTCTTCAGTTTTTGCTAAATTGCAAACGAGCAATTAATTTTTCAGCACTTGTGCAGAATACTTTAAAAATGGAAACATGAAAGTCTTCTATTAAAATGAAGTTGATAGTATGCACCTGCCACTAATGTACTGTACACTGTGTCTTCCACTCATTATAGTGATGATTTGGGTTGAGATCAAGAGTCATATAGTGAAAATCACTTCAACACGTGCCTGTTCATATGCATAAACTCCTGTGTACCAGATGGCAAAATATAATGACATCTTAAACAGCTAATTGCATAAACCTTGTAATGCAGATAATTGCTGAACCAAAGTATGAGTTAATAATTTCCCACTGTATTGCCTGGCTTGACACTAATTCTAAAGGAAAGTTGTGACAATTCTAACACACTAAAGTTCACCAAGCGGTAATTAAAACTAGCACTTAAAATCATTCGACTTTCAAACCCTTAATTACAATTCAGTGGAATCACTTTGTAGAAATCTAACTTGTAGATAGTTACATGATAGCTGATATTTCATCATCGTCCCTTTCACGGTGTTCTCCTCAGACATGCTTCAGGAGGCACGGAGCTCTCTCTGGAGCTGTAGGGTTGCAATGATTTCCGTGCCGGTGGTCACTGGGAAGCGCTTGGAAAGCAGAGGCGGGGAATAGGAGCGAACACACACATAGTGCTGTAGTTTGTTTGCAGCTTACGCATGGCAAGTAGCCATTCTTAATCACCTGATGATATAAATATAAATAAACAACGAGCCGCTGCTATGAGGAGTATCAGTTTTCAAGGAGCGGGTTCAAGGAATAGTTTTGCTTGGGTTTATAACAGGCACAGACCCCACAGACAGGCCTGTAACACATCAGCTGTTACCCTATATTGAAATCGCCGCCACGGGATCGAAACAATAAAGAATGGAAATATAATCAATGGTAGTAAATACAATTTTAGGAGAAATAAGCCTTATAAGACAAACCCAATTTCTTTCTTTGATGAGGCGCATCAAATAATATGATGAAGGTAAAGACTGAATGATAAAGGTCAATGAAAAGACGCGATATTCATTTTTTATGGAGATTAGAATTAACACTGTGTGATATTCTGATCAAAAAACATTAGAAATAGCAACAGAGCATGCACTAATTAGATTAGGAATTGGCTAACAGCCTGTTAAAAGCTAGCTATGAATCAGGAAGCGTTATCAAATGGGAGAGTTTTACCAGGATCAGCATCAGGTCAGATGCTAGTTAATGTTTTCTTCAATGAGCTGGATGTAAACACTGTAAATTCACAGCTGATAAATTTGAGGATGACAGGAACATCGGTGGAGTGACAGACAATGATGAGAATGATACTCCAAGTGATCTCAATTGCTTGATGAGCTGAGCCCATTCAAACACAATTGGTTTTAATACAGACAATATAAGATTATGCAGTTTCTGGTGCTCGCAGTTTTAAAAGATTGTTGGAAAAGTGGAGAGGGTACAGAAAAGAGCCACAGAGAGGATTTCAGGGCTGAAGGAAGTGCTTAATGGTGGAAGACTTAAAGCACTCAATCTGCCTAGCTTACTGGAAAGAAGGCTGAGACGTGACATGGGTGTAATGTGCACGGATGTATCTGTGAGATCACTCTGGAAGCATCTGCTAGATACTGATGAAACTCTTAATCTTTCAGAGAAGAACGGCTATCTGCAAGCCAGTCGAGCAAACTCAAGAGAGAAGTTAGATTTGAATAGCAGAAATGGCTGAAGTCTAACTTGCAAGGCACAAAGTCGGTACGGAGGTTTTTGACATTTTCAAAGTACACCAGAAGAGCTGCTGTAACCAAACACAAGTTAATACATTTAATGCTGGCACAACAGCACATAGTGATTTGTAGTACATCGAGGGACTTTCTCTAGGCTTCAAAGCTGTGAGCCTGTGCACATCAACAGAAATGTTTCTTAAGTGTTTGGGAGCAGGAACGTACAGCTGTGCAAAGGACTAATCAAGTAATAACAAGTCTAACACATTTCATGGGCTCTACAGACACAGGCCAGGTGTGCAAGTACAATACGTTTATGTATCTGTAATAACAAATGATTTCAAAAGGTAAGGACTGGGTTTCTACACGGATGTGGAGCTATGGGAAAGCACTGAGAGGCAGCCCCACGCTGCAGATGGGTTGCCCCTTGCTGCCTGCTGGCTGGAAGCAGCTGGCTCCTGGAGCCTGGTGCCTCTGCTCTCCAGTGAAGGAGAAGCAGTGATCGCAGCTCAGGGAATCTCCTGCCTGGAATTCTCTTTTATTTGCAGTGTGAATAAGATAGTCCTGCATCAGAGCAGGTCACAGACAGAATGCTAGGCTGAAAATTCACCCCAGACCTCTTTCTCTGAAGCAGTACTGCCTCAGCAATCGATTCCCATGAGAAAATGCTGATAGTTACTTGTCTGGCTGCTCACACAGCTTCTTGTCTCTATGACCTTACATACCTGCCTCAGCAGTTCCCAGACATGTATCCTATGCATCCTTCGCTTTCTACAAACAGAGTCCTCTCTCCTTCCTCTGAAAAGCTCAAGAACTGACAAAACCACAGTCAATCATAAAACATTTGGAGGCTCTACGATACCACCACACCGTGCATCTGGTCCTAGCTGAGTGTATTGCAGAAGGGAGAGAAGCAGAGGCTTCATCTGATTTCCTTCAGCTGTAGCATCTTCTTGGGGGCCTTCTGTCTAAATTCAGACTATGCACAGCTCAACTTTGCCTAAATACCTGCTGTGTGAGATGAAAACTGGCATCTAAATGCTATAAAATCAAAAAGCACAGGCTGATTCTGTGTAGGAGGTCAGAGTAAAAGCTTGGAACGACCCTTTCTGCTCTTAAACTTGTTAGCCCATGAAACGTAACTACCAGGTGTCAGTTGTTTCTACCAATTTTACAGATGGAGGTGCCCAGAGATACTGGTAATTCAATAAAACGCCAAAGCAAAAAATGACATTGGGCAGCATTATTAAATGGTAACTCAGATGCCAAAAGTTGGGAGGGCACAGAAATGTCACTGACGGCAGAGCCTGGACAGCTAGATGGTCTCAGGCACTAAGGCAGAGATCAATCCAGTGGCTGCTGACCTGCCCTTTTGAGCTTGCAGTGGTGCTGGCAATTAACTCTACGCAGGAAATTGTCCCACTGATCTACTCAGAAAGTTAAAACGAAACACAAGCTGAAATGATTTGCTGGGAGAGGCGCAGTCTGAGGGATTTCTTTATCTTTGAAACAACTGTCAGGTCCAGGATGAGGTGTTATGATATGAAGGAGACTTATTTCTCAAGCTGTGATCATAAATTGGTCTTCTTCCTTTCTTTCAATGGAAAGTGGTCTGATGGGGATAGTTTATCTTCCAGCGGTGAAACTCTAGAAAACAAGACAGAATACATTGTCATATCTCTTTATTTTTGTGAAGTTAAAATTTCTAGATACATACTACGTCAGTGTAGAATAAAAGCACTTTCTGATGATAGATTTGATCAAAACAGATTTAAGAAATCTCACTAAAGCATCATGCATTCTGACTGTTAATAATTAAGGTGAATTTATCTCCAATGCTTCCTTCCTGAACAGCATTCACTACCATTCATACAGCACCAATGTAATACATATTCACCAAACATGAACATAACTCAAAGTACTCCTACCTGGCTGTGTCTGCCTGGTACTGTCCAGAGGAGTCATCTTATCTTCTTCCTTCCTTTCTTCAGGATGTTTTCAGGAAAGAGGCAGCCACCACATTTTAGATTCTCCTAAAACTATGTCTGGTTTTTACTAGGCATCGTATCTGTCCTGATATCCTCAGACATCGGAGACAGACAGAAAGATGTGGTGGCAGGTAGATAAAATGCTTTGGGAAAAAAGGTGGGCCCCCATATTCAGTTTTCTTATGATTTTGGAGCATTTGCCCTGCACCACTGCTGATAAAATAGCTTTATAAAATATGGTATCGCGTGGGAAGTGGAATCAGCTTCCAGAACTGGTGAAAAGTAACTTAAGATCTGTCACTTTTCCAGATGAACATCTGGCAAGTGATTTTATTTACTTTGATTTCTAAGACCCTAAGGCACCTAGAGATCAGAAAATAGTTCAGTCTGTTCCAAAAAGAAATGCACCTTTCTTCTTAGCATCAGTTCTCAAAATGTTCTTTTGCGTACCTCTATCGCCATGTGTAATTACTTGCAGGTGCCAGCTGGAACACGATGCCTTTTGTCTTCTCTCAAGTGCTTTGGCCAGCACGGACCCAACAAGCTTGGTTTACCATGATTAATAGGTTGGCTATTGGTCAGTGACCATTGGAAAAGGACATCTCACAAGATAAGAGCTTTCGCTGTCAGTCTTATGGATAGCGTTGCCTCAGATGTACCAGAGCAGTATTGCTGGAACAATTTGCACCTGAGTTTGAAGCCAGCAAGACACACACGGATATACAAGACTCTGTAAGAACTTCCAGTTCAGGTGGATGATGGGCACCAGAAGAAGGAATAGAACCCAATGATTGTGATTGCAATTAGACTTGATTTATACAAGTTATTTAGTTATCATCCACTCCATATTCCACCAGTTTAGGTTGTTCATATGGGCTCTTATCACCACCCTAAAACCCTCCAGCAATGTTTGCTGTCTGCTCTGTTAACTGATGATTTCATTGTTCATTACACCTATTTATGTGCAACTGTCAGGAAAGGTTTTGTTCTTTCATCTAAGCGTAAGTGAGACCGGTATCCACCAAACCACGGCAGAATTTCAAACTAGGCAATGGCTTCGGGGAAAAACCTGAAGTTTGCCTGCAGAAAGAGAACAAACTCTTTAGAGATTTTTGTTGCCCAGCAGAATGGCTGCCAGAGGCTTGTCAGGTAGCAGGAGGCTTTTCCCAGGGAGATTCTGCAAGGCTTTGACATTTATAGGGTTGCTGTCAGTGTAGCATAACCTCAGGAGCATCATTATCACTGACCTATTGCAGAGCTGCCACCATTTCATGTACCGTATTCTTCAGCAGAGCAATACTTATCAGAGCTTTTCTTAACTCACGCCTTGTCAGTGAGACCTTTTTGCCATGTCCCTTATTTCTGTAATAATAAAACAAAGAAACAAAATTCTTAGGAATCAGGATAAAGTTCTTAGCCCTTCATATCTGTCAGTAGCTCCTCCTGTTTTAAGTAGGCAAAAGATGTCCCTTAGCATTTATTTATGCAGCTGCGGTGGTCAGCATTGGCAGAAGCGAGGAGGGATTTTGCGAGCTGTGACTGCTGTTGCTCTGGGGGAAGCTTCCTTCTGACAGGAGAGGTGCCGGGGTGCCTGGAACTCCTGGTTGCGGTCCCCTTGCTGTTGTGTCGTGCTGATGCTCTCTCTAAGTTAGAGAACTCAGCAATGAACCATTTCAGAAAGTCCTGGCCATTTAATATCTAAAGACTAGTTCTTGTTTACTGTTCAGCTCAGTGAATGGACTCTAACACTGTTTTTATTTCCCCGTTTCTTTTTTAACCTCCATCATGTGACAGTTTCTTTAAATTATTTGATTTATCCACAGCATTCTTCAAGGTTTCTCCCCATAGATTATTTTACTGTGGTGGCTGAAGTGATCTCTGCATAGCCACACACTACCTTACAGAGCTCCCACTGGGGCTCTTCACACATCCATACATGATTGCAGTTCCCACTAATGCTTGCCAGTGGGACTTAATGTACAAACACAATTTGGGGTCTGTCTGGGGCCCCATCATAGACTTTCTGGGCAGGATGGTTGGATCTTTGCTGGTCAGTTCTTACAAAAATGAATGCAAAGCTGAGATTTGAAAATTTGCATTTTACTTCTGTGTACCTATTTTCTGCATCTTTAGTGGTTCTCATATCTCCAGGCTCCCCCACTATGCTGGTATTCAGATGCATATAAGTTAAGCGATGACAGAACACTTTCCATCACAAAGCTGAAATCTTCAATATGTTTTGTAAAACTAATGCATCTTGTACCATCTGTAATCCCACTCCACTGCAATTCAGGGACATGCAAATGTTGAATCATTATTATTTGTTAGCCATAGGAAAATAATGACTCATTTCAGAGTAATTTGTACTGAACATGTGTCCACATCTGAAAGGGGAAATGACCAAGTCAAGATGTGGTCTGTCAGTTTCTTCGCCCAGAAGGTTTTCTGCCTTTAAGCCACATCTGGGAGATTTTTTTCAGGTGAATTTTTTTATTATTTTTTTAAATGTATGATCCTTGGTCATGTTTGCTGAGCTATAATTCTGGACGCACTAGGGACCAATGAACTAAAGTAAAGCCAAACATGGGCAGGAAGCACTGTATTTCAATACCAGCCTCTCAAGAACAAATTTACTTAGTTTAAATCTTCACTTTCTACCTCACTGTATGCTTTCAGGCTTGTTTTACTGGTCCTAGAAGTGTGAATGTGCCAATAAAGGAGTAACATGATATGACAGTATCCGCTTTCCAGAAGATCTGGCCCCAAACCGAGCTACACCACGGGTAGAACCTCATATAACAGCAAAAGTCTATTGAATTCAGTCCATGGGCACTGGGACACGCTTCTGAAGGCCAAACCATAGGCACATCTTATGAAAAAGCCAACTGGCATATTCAGCAAATTCAGCAAGTGGTAACTCAGTGTTTTTTGTCACCCAAGGCTGACCAATGCTTCCTGTTTAAAAAGTTGATTTTCAGCGCTCGTAACTTCCCCAGGTATTAGCAATTAGAGGACATTCCCCACACTTCATGTTTTTGTCAGCCTGATTTCTTTCTGGAATTCTTTTCATCCGAGCCAATTCATCTATCTCTAAAAAAAGGCACTAGAAAAAAATGTTTCAGTGTTCCTGGCAGTTTGTCCTTGAACAGCCCTGTCGACATCATGGTCTGAAGCAATAACTGGGAGATTGGCCTACATCAGCCATTTCTTAAGAGATGCTTCACAGTAGCCTTGAAAATCCATCAAATGTGAAAAGCCTTTACAAGCTCAGTTTGCACATGCTCGATAGAAGTTTTTCTTTTTTAAGCATTAAGTTGCTAAACTCAGTGCAGGTTTTATAGGGAACTGACCCCACTTGGGTATCACACACAAACCTGTCTCACTGCAGGGGGTTGAGAACCCTGCCCTACAGCCTTCCTTCAAACATTTCCTGACTTTTGCATGCTTGATCTTGCATCCCCACTGGTGTCCTGTGAGCATCTCCTTTGCATGCAGTGGGATGTAATTCACAAGTCAGATAGTGAGTTAAAATGGCCGTTCCCTCATTGCCTGGTAGGAAGTATGTCTCTTAACTGGTACTAATGGATGGCAGCCGTTAGTTACTCTTACATTAAGGTGCATTCATATTGAAATTTTATACTGACGTTATAATGCATTTGATTAAAATGCAGAAGAATTATGCGTTAGATGTCACGTGGCTGGATGGAAGCATAATTTAGCTGAGTCTGCAGATGCAGTCATGCAGGTGTTTCTGTAATTCCAATTCAGTTGGTGAAACTGTTGATGTTCAGTGGCCCTCAAATCACATAACCATCTGCAGTTCAGCTCCTTGTGAAAGGAATTCCTTGTGTTGTTGAATTTTGTTTTTTTTTTTAAACCAGATACGATCACTGGATTCCTAAGCAAAATTTTTTGTGGGTTAGACAATATTTAAATGTCAGGTGTTCTGCAGGGAGGGGAGGTACTGCAGACATCAGGCACTTCAGCTGTGCTTGTTAGTTGCACAGCTAATGTAAGGAGAAGTGAAAATCTGGGCTCTTCGGGGGAGCATTTCCCTCACTTCAAGAAGCACTGTGCTTTCTTAATTGGGTAAGAGTTGAAGCCTGAACTGTGTCCAATTTGTGGTTTTCAAAACTAAATCAAGTCTGGCCTTACACACCTCCCTATAAAGTAGACGGATACCTGAAAAACACTTCATGCCAGAGGTTTTGTAGTTAGATTCTCATTTTCTGCTTAGATCCATTATTAATGAACACAATTATATCTGCTACAACTCTTGCCACTTCCAGTTTCCATAAACACCAAGATGATGCCAGTTACGTACAGCACTGAGAGAACTAAGCCCGACACTTGGATGGGTCCATGACTGCCAGCAACAGCTCCCAAGTACTTAAAGACATGCATGCACATGATCTTTTTGCTAGACTGAGGAATTCTTGAAGGCAGGAAGATGTGATCATAGAAATCATAGAATCACTCAGGTTGGAAAAGACCTTAAAGATCATCAAGTCCAACCACAACCTAACCATACTACCCTAACTCTAACAACCCTCTGCTACCCTACTCCCGTGATGGGGAGTAAAAGAATGTAGGAAGGAGGTATAGATCAAGGACAGAGTTAGCAGGAGCAGTGCTCCCTCCACAGTGCTGCTCGTGTTGTATCACAGCTGCTGCCCTTTCCTACAGCAATTTCCAGTCCATGGGAGCCATCCTTCCAGTCTGGGAACATCAAGCACTTGCCTGTGATTTGAGGCAGGATGACATTAACTTTTGGAAGTTGATAGACTTTATGTCATTGGAACGCGCTGTGAAGTAATCTAGCTAATGTGCAGTTTTGTCTAGAAAATCTCCGAGAACTGAGCACGGTTCGAAAGAATAAAGCAAGTCAAAATCACAGACTGTTTCTTTTTTACCTCAAGGGTCATTGTGTTTATACATTTTGAAAGAGTTATTGAACTAATTTGTAAAAGACTTCTATTTTATATATCAAGGAAAAATAAAGACCTCACAAGATTTTCAGTCCGTCAGCAACATATGGAAACAAGAAAAATCTGTCCTCGGTTGCTGAAGTATTTATTTATCATTGAAATCCCAGACATTTGCATTCAATGTAAGGGCAACGCAAATCTTATGTATAACCTCCTAGAGAATTCAGTTAAAAGCAGTTTTGGATACCTGTAAGTAATTATGCTATCACATTCTCTAACGGATTTAATTCGGGCCAAGTAGCAACTACCGTATGTCCAAAAGATAATGAATTAAAGCAATGCTTTGGCATATCCCCTTTCTGAAATGTTAGCAGCCTCTCAAGTGACTTGAAAAATAGGCTTCAATAAATGGACAGGAAAATATATGCAATTAAATTCAATCAATAAAGCTGTCCTTGACCAAAGTCCAAACATTAAAAACAACTCCAATTGAATTATGAGAAATCCTTTTCTGATTTTAACTAGATTAGTTTAATCACATGTGCACCAAAGTTGCATGCCATTCCTCAGTAAGTTTATGGAAACAAAAATCAACGCACGGCTCTGCCTCTTGCTTCAGCTCAGCCCTGGCTTCTCCATAGAGGACAGCACTGTTCTAGAAGAGCCATTTTCTGTAACAAGGTCACTCGTTCAGAGGAAAATGGCAGAGCAGGGTCCCAGGTGACTGCCATAGTTACCAGCCTTCTCTCTTTCCCTTCCCCACAACTCCTCATCCCCATAGTACAAGGGCTCTTTGTTTCTTCTGGGAAAACAACATTTCTGAAATCCTGAAAAGCAACTCAAAATGTGAAACCTCCTCCAGATCTCAACTAACTAGAAAGCTTTGATTTTTTTCTTTATTTTATTTCTCGTGCTTTTTCTTCTATCATGATATAGCTGGGGATAAACACTGCAACAAAATCAGAGATGCTCAAAATCATGGTGAGACTAAGCACAGGTACAAGCCACAGACATAAGTAAAACCAGAAATCCTTCTTAAGAAAAACAACAACAACAAAAAAGCATATCAGACACTGATAGAGATTAGGACTTTGCAATATCAGATATCAAAAGAACCTTCACAAATAACCACGTAAATACTCAAATCCTCACCGAGATTTCTCAGTGAGGTAGGAGCAGACCAACCAGGAGGAATTAGACAATTTAAAACTTTGTATAGGAATACCTAACCCCCTCCCCTTTACCTTAAGGAAAGCTAGAGCTACCTTCCTTCTTCTCTTCCCCAGGGATGTAGGACAGCTGGCAAATGATTTCACATAACCCAGACAGCCATCAGCTGGTAATCACAACCCAAGTCTACTTGCCTGCGTGAGGCCTGAACGAATAACACCTGAGAGTAAAGCATTACTAGGTGAGCTCTCTGAGCTGTCTTGTACAATGCAAGCATTCTCTTTAATTTAGAGCAAAACCAGAATATTAGTTTATTTTAGAGCTGATGTTTTAGCTGCAAAGCACTTAAGATATGAAAAAGATAGATCTGGGGAAATAATTCATAAGTAGTAATGTGTTTGTTGAATTTTTACTCTTCAGAGACTTGTGGTTTTTCTGCAATTCTTTCCAAAACCAAGGGAGAATTACGATAAAATGGTTTGTCTTGGATAAGGGACAGTGCATCAGAAGCAAAGTTATTTCCTGCCCTATAACAGGAGAAGTAAAGCATTGGAATGAGAAAGAGGGAGTGAAGCTGTTAGTAGTAATGGCTGTAAGGTTCAAGACTTGCCCCAGACTTGTTCCTCCTCCACTTGCATGAGCAGGAGGGAAAATCCATGAAGATGGCCATGCTCATCCTCAATCTGTGACCTCTGATGTTCCCGCAGTGACATAACTCTGTGACTTATCTACAAAAGAGACATGCTCGGTTCAAGCCCCCCATTACTAAATTCAAGACACGGCTGTTTGCAGAACATGGAAATCCTCATATGGTTGTAGCAGTTGTGCTGAATTCCACAGTCACTTGTCTACTGGCTCTGGAGACACGTCCTGGTCTTAGAGGGACACAGACCCAAACATTACAAAACCTAACCATAGAATAATATGAAAGATTGCAGTAAGAGTAATATCACAAATAAAGGCTCAGTGCTGGAGTTATGAGGTGGGAGAACTTGCTCTGATGAGGTCTCCTGCTGCCTTTGTTTGGATCAGATTGGCTGATAACTCCACGGTGTGTCAGGAGCCCAAGCTGACTAATACGACACCTGAAAAAGGCAAATACCTTCCTGCTGACAGCAGAACCTCTGCCTTGGACAATCTCTAGCTGTTTGCACACATACTGTGAAGCCCAAGAAGCTTGCATTCCCTTAGCAACCAAAGTTGGCACCTGTGATATTTGTTTTCAGCGACTGACACCAAGAGTTTGAACTTACATCTGTTTTACTGAGTTATGATAAAACAGTATTAGTAACTGCAAAAAACAGCGCTAATTTGGACAATACTGTCCAGATAATTTGCAACTTGAGGCGCCTGTAATTTCATTTCACATATATATCATTTAACGATATGGGAAATCATACAGTAGAGGAAGATGACAAGTCTTACACAGGCTGGATCTTGACAGCTTGACCTATTCCCAGCTATAAAACTTGCTTATGTAGAAGTTTTCCTAATGTCTTTTATAGTTCATTTGTGAAGGATTGTCCACCTGGTGCCTTATCGCATACTGTGGAATGAGTCCAGGAGGTGGCAACAACATGAACTGCTGTGGGGGATAACAAGGACTCTGTTATGACTGGGAACGTTTGCAGTACTATAAATAACTCTATCAATATTGTGATAATGGCACTTTAAAGAGGTCTATTTTACAAGTGTTGAATGTAAGAGAGACCACAGCTGTGCTCATTAATTCTGAAGTATGCTCCTCTCTATGTACAATTTGCAGGTGTAACAATAGGAGTGTTGACTCAGTGCAGGTCTAGCTAGTGTTTGGATTTAAAAAAAAGGTCACAGTAGCATGATTAGTTCTTAACAAGTCTTTATTGTGTTTGGCAGAGGGAAAGCAAATGATGATAGTTTAATTGAAAACAATAAAAGTAACATGGAACTTTGTTACAGAATTCAGCTATACGTAAATAGCTTCTCCCCCCGCAAAGAGCAAGTACCGTAATTGACAGCAGTAGATCTTTTGATAATTAATTGCAGTAAATTATCACTTGGCACAAAGAAGGCATAATTCTAATTAATTTGCAACCTTTCCAGCATAACACTGAATTGAAAATGGCACTGCTGTAATTTTTTTTTTCCTGAGCTAATATATAACTGGAGTACAAACAACATTGTGATGCTTTCCTGTGTTTTCCTTGATGGCAGTTGAACGTGGGTGATTCAGTCCCTTCCACACCATTGCTATACTATGCAGAGATGACCCAAATGGGCAGGAGTTTCCTGCAGTCAGAATTAATCTGCCACAGCATGAGATAATAGAATTTTATACAGGGATGCAGTCAGATAACTGGTTCAGCTGGGGTTGGTATGGGACATCAAGTGCCTTGATTTGGGACATCAAGGCTGTGAAGAGTTCTTTTCATTGTCCTTTTGACCTTGGTATGATTTGCAGAGAAGGTACAGGGTACATGGTAGTAATGGCAAGCCAGATTATTTAGGCAGAACTAAGAAGAACTACAACATGGGTCTAATTCACCAGCCTCCATCTTGTTAACAATTTACAAACAAATTTTCTTAATCTCCGGGAATGCAAATCCTTCTTGATTTGAGGACCTTGACATGGCAGGTCCTCATGAGGAATTGTGATGTAGGGACAGCTATTGAGGCAGCTCGCTAATAGCACAGACAGTTTTTAACTCTGAGGATTGCATGGATACAATGCCCAACAAGTCCATTTTCTTCAGGATGTTTTGTGAGTGCTTGTGGATGAGGTGCCATTCCTTCCTTGGCAGAACAAGATACGACAATGAGGCTCTTGGCTAATGATTTGTTAATGGAGTTGAGATTTGGGCCTGAAACTGCAACTGTATACAACTCATAACTCTTCTAAGCCCCAAAACTTCTCTGTGTCCCTGGGAGATAATATTTACCTCCTGCGCATCAGTGTTGTGAGAATAAATTAACTTTGGGAGAGTATGTTGAGTTCCTTGGAAAACAGTTACTAAATAAGTACAAGTATTATCATACATTAAATCAGATCAGCTATTAAAAACGAGAGCAAGTCCTCAGATCTGCAACCCTCGCTACATCAGTTTCTCCCTCCTTTGCTGATTACTGTTAGCCTTGATAATAATGAACTCAAAGACGATATTAGCAGCCTAACCTATACTATGATTTAATCTTGATTGCCACAGATCAAGGTTTGATTTAATTGCTCTAGAATTAATTAGGAAGAAAAGCAAGTTATAAAAAAGATTTTTCACTCTAAATAAAGAAACTGTTTACATTCAATTGGAGTTCATGTTAGAACAAATCATTAAGCTATAAAAGATTACATCTGGGCTGGAATTAAAGTCAAGCCGATTCATTAACCCAAATGGTAGCCCAGAGATTACCAACATGGTATTTCTGCCTTGGTGATCAAAGGATCAAGGGATACATGACCAGATGACCCTAATTGAAGCAATCTCCACCAAATTTTGCAAATGAACTTGAAAGTACTAAGAAGATAGTCTCAAACTTCTGTCAGTGTGGAGAGCAAATCTGTTCTAGTAGCCATATTTTACACATATGGCAAGGGAAAGGAAGAAAAGAAGGCAATCCTTTACGCAGTACATAAAATAAGAATATTTTTCTTGAGTTATGGGGGACACTTATCCAAATTGTTTATAGTTGTCTGTTACCACTTTTGAAACACAGGGAATTTACAGTCAGAAACTTCATCGCTATTGCCCTGTCAATGACCTCATCACACCTGACCTACAGGGAGTACCTTCTGGTGGGTTAACCCGTAAATCAGCCTGCACGCAAGGCCCTTCTCTCAAAAGCTTGCCAGTTGTGCTGAATTAGGTATGATAGTTTTATTGTGTGAGCTACTGTTCACCGGGGACTGAGCAGAAACTGCTGACCGTATTTCACTCCAGAGTGCAGGATGAACTTGAGCCTTGGTCCCGATGGTGAAAGGCCAAGCCTGTACCTCAGTGGGCCTCTGAACCCACAGACTCAGCTCTGCAGATGCTTCGTCAAGGTAATAATCAGAAGCCTGAACTTGGGTTTTGTCTCAGGTTTTAAATAAGAAAAATGCACTTAAATGCTGAAAAATGATAGGGGTGTGACTTCTTTTGAAAGACTGGTATAGACATTAGTGAAATTCTACATATCCCTCTGTGGAAAATCAAGAGTCACTGAGCAAAAGAACTTCCTGAAGACAGAGACTATAATTCATCTTATAAAAGGGGTGGAATTGGATGTGATAACTAGTGATGGACAAACTTCAAAAGGCTCAGAGCTTGTGCTTGGTTTGGATAGCCATCCAAGAACTTTGATGCACATCCAAAGCTTATCTGGACCTTCTGGGCCTGTAAATACTGGGATGGAAATCTTGCAAGAGCAGTCTGTCTCAAGAGGCTTTCCTTTTTTAGTATTTTGGGCAAGTATTTTCTTGCCGTGCTGGAAATACAACAACAACAAGAAAAAAGACAAGAAATAAGACCTGTTTTTAAAGATTACTTCACCAAATCTAAGTCAAGAATAAAAAGATACTTCTCCTGAAATGTTTTAGACATCTCCAGACCTATTTGGAGTCAAAAAGGGCAAAGTTTTAAAATAAGTGTGGATAAACATAATCCAGTTTCTTCTGAATCTCAACTGTGCTGCAATCATTTTGAGCCGGAGGCTATTTTCTTTTTCTCTATATTGGTACAGTTGCTTCTATGTGTAACTTTAAAGATGCCACACAGATTTTGCATAAATGAGATATAAATCAAGGTAGCAAGAATACTGGCATCATCTGAACTGTAGATTGTATATATTGAAGTTACATAAAGTAATACACAACTTCCAGAGGCCAGTCTTTGCACAAAACCTCTCACATGTTTTTGTGAAGGTTTTTGTTTGTGTATGTGTGTGTGTGTACCCATTTACGTTTTCCTAGTTCTCAGTAGACACAAAATAGATGATAGCTGCTGAAACTTTTTCTCTTGGTTTTGCAGTGGTGATGATTGTATAACTACATTTTATGCTAAATAAACCAGAGCAAAATGCAGAATGTTGTGGATGAAGAGAAGTTGGCTGCTGGGGGGTAGACAGTCTCATAGGTGTGTGACAGCAGGACACGGCAGCAAGTGTGGCAGCAAAACTGACAACGGACTTCTCTCGAAGATTAGATTGATCAAGGCCTAAATGAGCTTTTTCTCAGCAGGATACAGCCTCTGGGCTGCCATGTTACTTTCTGTGGGTTGAGCTTTAGAGATCCACTGAGGACCTCAGAGTGGGGCCCAAAGTAGAGCAGGAATGGAGCTGTCCTACAGTGGGGTGAGGACACATGGTTCCTTGGTGCTGGTGGAGGCCATGCCCTTCAGATCGCATGGCTAACATCTCCTAACCTGCAACCCAACAGGATCCCCATGGATACGATATCACCGAATATAACAGTAGGTTACTTATTTCAAATGTTTGCAAAGAAGCTGTAGTCTGCTATTTGCATCTCCCTCACCTGCTGTAGGCATTGCTGTCTGTGTGTCTGACAGTGGGCTGGATGTGCTCCGCTATCAGGGCTTTGTCCAGCTCCAGGCATGGGAATGTCCCTGCTGACTGAAGCCTGGAGCTGGCTGTGGTTCTGAGGAACTCACAGAGCACAGAGCTGCGTGCCGGCCCGTCCCTTCATAGCAGCAAGACCTCAGCTGACTTGCAAATAAATAGCATTAAACATCCTCACTGTGTTAGCAAGGGATATCAAGTAAATGAGGACATAAAAACCTAGCCAGGGCATGCAACAAAAATCACTATCTGTACGCAGGAAGAGGCACATCAGGTCTTGTGCCATTATCAGAACTTTTAAAATTATCTTTGACCATATCATCCTTCCTTTTTCAGCCAGCCAGTAAGCCACATTTTGGCATCTTTTTACTTGGATATATATTTTATCTTAAGCAGTATGCATCAAATAAACCTAACGTATCAATAACCTGGGGAGTACATTTGCATCCAAAACTCCATTATTTTTATCTTGTTTATTTCTCCTTAAGGTCACAAAAAGTATAAAATTTAAACTTGAAATATTCCAGAACGGTACTGCAGAATTAGGCAAATCAGCTACATATTGGCATAACAGCACTAAGAATAGAGATCTCCACAGAGCTTTGCAAAAAAAGGAGACGTTTTTGCAGATGGAAAAACTTAGACACAGAGTTAAAGTTAGCACTGTAAAGAGGCAGCGGAGGAAAACAAGCAGTGAGTGTCTGCTCATGCGCACAGCCTTGTTTCCTTGTTCTTCTCCCCAGTGTTGACCTCTGGCTGCCCCAAAGTTGTCAGAGCATTGATTAGATGCTGCAGAAGGGGAAATGCTGGTGAGGTTAGAAGGTAAACCTCAAAGAGTTTCAGGCATTCAAGGGATAAAGCTGACTGAGGTGCTTAAGTACTGGATGTGTCCAAAATACAGCTGAGGTCCTGATGGGATCAGGGTAGCAATTCATCACTGGAGATGTTTGCTTTCTGCCATCCAGGAAGAGGTGTGGGTCAGAAGACCACCCTCATCCCCATAAGCCCGGAGGCAGATTAATGAAGAGCAAAGCAGACTTACAGAACCAAACGGACCCACAGTTTTGTTAATGCAGAAAGACTAGATGTGCGTGGGAGGGGGGGGGAGAGGACAGGACTAGTCTTTCTTCCACCTTCCCTCACAGCAGAAACCCTTTTATGTCCAGCATGGAGCAGAGACAGCAGGTGGGGAGAGCTCTTCTCTGCCCTTCTCAACGTCTCTGCTAAATTATACAGCATGGTTTAGGTACCAAATGATCGATCTCAGTGAAGATCCTGCCTACTCACTTATTGTCCCTTACCTACCAGGACTGTTGGAGTTCCTTATGCAGTACACCCGCCAGTAATGAAGAACACCCAGTAAGGGCCGTTGTTAATATTTAAAAATAATCCTATTGGTAAAAATATAGACAGCAGAGTTAGTGGGAGGCCAACCCATTTGATTCATAGATTCTGACTGTATGGAGGAGGACAAGCCAGTCCCAGTGCCTCTTCATTGCTGGGTTTTTGGAGAGCTGTGGTGGGGTTTTGTGAGGTGGGAGTTGTTTCATGCTGGCCACCAACAGCTGTGAAATGTTAGTTGAGTCTTTCAAGACAAGCAGCTGGGGAGTATTCCTTACATCTTGCTCAAAAATATCCAAAATATCTTGAGAGAGGAATCTGTGCAAAGCAAGGCAGACAGAGGAGGAGGGATCTGTCCTTCATCTTTCGGGGCATAGCGTTTCCAGACATGATAGGTTGATGATCCTATGTCACAGGGAGTCAAGAGCTGAAGGCAGATGCTGGTTGGGACAATTTGCAGTGAAAAAAAGTCCAGAATAAGTTTTTTCATCTGCAGGCCCTGGAATTTTATACAGAGTGTTAGTAACAGTTTGAGAGAAATTTGTGGCTGAGGGAAACTGCAAGTTTTGCTGTGTCTGAAGTGAGATGAGTACCAGATATTCAGTGTCTACTACTGATTTTAGGAAGCAGGTTTTCCAAAGTACATGAGTTGTGTGTTCTCATTGCATATATTTGCAATGAACTTCATTGAAACTCCAGTAAATGGCTTGTGAGGTTTTGTTACTTAGGACATTTGCAAACAGAGACCAAGAGGATGTATTGCAAGAAAAATGAACAGACCCACCCAGGATCTCTTTAGAGAAGCTTTCCTTAAAATTGAAGGAAAATAATTTTCAGAGATATTTTAATCAGATTTTTTAAAACTGATTACACATGTGGTGACAATCCTGACAAATTAGCTCATGTATTGCAGTATCTACAGGAGCTTTCAGACCTCACATCTAAAAGACCTGGCTTTTGTTATGTAGGTCTGACGAGTCAATGTATTCAATCTCTAGTCAAAAGGTCACCTAGCTGAATTCCAAAATGCACATACCATATTTTTTATACACATGGAGTATTACCATAGCTGTTACTTCATTTTTCTGAATAATATCAAGTGTAATGCTGCAACAGTCTGCAGGGGTTGAGGTTTTGCAGCTGGCTGCCCAGTCGGAGCTATTTGGGGCTGAAGGCATGCAGCCAGGCCAAGCCCAGGCTCTGCTGCTCACAGCGGAGGAAAATCTCCCCGAGGGCCCAGCAACACAGGCGCTTAGCCACCAGAAATGGTGCAGCTCAGACCGGAGGAAAGCAATGCAGCCAAAATGTAGGTATCTTCCAGAGGGAAAAAAAAAAAAGATATTAAGCTCTTGCTCTGAACAGATTGCTTCAGCCCTTGGAGAAGGTGAGCTAATGCCAGGTGACTGCATTGCAACTTGAGGGAGGAACAGTGTGGATGGCAAGACAAACTGCTTCCTGGAAGTTCTTCTTTCTTCCTTGGCTGCCAAGGATGCCTGATAGCTTTTTCTAGGCATTTAGTTTTCAGGCAGTTAAATGTAACTGAAGTGAATCCAGCCTTCATGCCCAGGTGTGGGACACACTGTTTTGGGGAGCTATGGCATGTCTGATATCAAGACCGTTATGGAAGTTTAGAAATGAAGTTGGGGCACAGTCCAGTGATTAAAGGGATTGCAACCCCTCAGATCTGGATGCTGCTGCTCTCAGACCCTTCCTGTGAACCTTGGAAAAATCATCGCAGACAGGATTTTTAAAGCTGTTTAGGTATGAAATCCTATTGGTTTCAGGTGATTCACCCAGCTTGTGGTCCATGAGAGTTCGGCATCTAAGCGCTGCTTGGGATTCTTGCCCTTAAATCTCCTTGCTTGCAATATGAGGATAACACCTGCCTGGCAGGCAGGATTATTGTACTTCGACATCTTTGGGTGGCTGGTGCTGCCGGTGAAAAGTGCAAATTTCAGATTGTCTTGCACGTCATGTGCTGCAGATAGCATAGCCCTGCGGCGCTGAGCACCACCGCAACAGACCTCAGATTGCTGTGACAAAATTCACAGCACAATCCGATCTGTGAGATCAGCTGCTCCCTTCCTCCTGGCTCCTTATTTACTTCTGGTTGTTGTGACTCGGAGCCTTGAATAAGGAAACAGCAGCAAGTTAGAAAGTATTTATTTTAGTCTGTTTTTCACTGGCAGGGAAGTATTCGCTTTATCCCTTACAGTGTAGCTTCTGAAGAGAAAAGACTTTCGGTGTCGGAGATGGAGTGGCAGCAGAGGCACAGACTGCCACAGTCAGTTGCCTGTCTCTCCCAGTAGATGATGCTAAAGCGCGACTGTTTTGAAGGATTTTAAGACAGGTTTCTCGGGGAAACCTGCTGTGGCAGGAAAGCTTCTGGGGTGCAGTGCTGCAGGAGCAACATGCAGCAGTTATCCTGAAAGCCAGGAGACCAATCTGCTCCTGCTCTGTTTATCAAGAGCTGCAAAAAGAATGGCTTTAGACCTTGTGCAGGTTTTTAGGGTTTTTAAGCTGACCTTTCAGCAGACTGACGTGCTTATGTTTCTGCAGTTCTTGCAGTGAAAGCACACTTCCAGCACCACGCTGCCTTAGCTTGCCACGTCTCGACTCTTGCCATTGGAGAGCTCTGCTTAAACGAGAGATTTGTTGGCACTTTGCTAAGCCTGAAGTTGTGTGGCCCCCCACCTTTGTTTCCATAACATGTTGCTAACCTCTGCTCAGTGCAGTCAGACCCATCCAGAGTAAATCGTTTTGAATGTAATATTCGGCACGGGCTGTAGTTTTCTGGTTGCTTTTGAAACGTGTAGTGACAGTTATTGCTGGAAACAAAGCAGTGCTTTGCCTGTAGATGCTGCCAAAGTTCAGCTATGTTTAAGCTCGGGCTGCTCTCTGGAGCCAGGAGAGGAAGTGGTTCTGGAGTGGGAAATGTAGGCTCAGATATACATTTCCCTGGAATTTAGGAATATTAGAAGGAGTTTGGCCTTGTCTTTGCTTCCATTAGAGCTTTTTTGAGGACTTCTTGGGCAGCCAATATAATTCACACAGAAATGAAGTTTTAAAGTTCAAAGATTCATCTGGAAGTTATTAATAAAAACAATAAAAAATATAAACTTAAACCCAGCACTTTTTAGTGAGGAAAAATTGCCTTATTATTGTTATTATTATTTTTTTTTCAGTTGGATGATTTTGTATTTCGATAGCTGAAAAATATATGTTCTTTCCTTTCAGGAAAAAAGGCAAGTTATTAGTCTCCTTATGAGACTTCTGGGTCTGCAGTGAAGACACACACATGCATGCTTTGACTCTCCATGACCAAACCATCAGTCTGCTCTGCTGTGTTAGGGAATGCACACAAGGTCCCCATCCTCACAGACAGCACAGAATGAAGAGCATTTTGGGAGAGATGTACAGAAAGACAAAATGATCTCCCTGGATTCCATGTTTGATACGTGGAGGAGCTCAGAGTAGGACTTCGTGTCTCTTGATTTGTGCCTGGTCTGCTGGGTCATTATTGCTTCTATATGAATGGTCATCAATTATACACTGGGGCTGTATGATATAAGCCTGCCCTTTCCTTCCTACATTCCTGTGCACTAACATAACACATATCAGAGGTTCAGCACCGATGTTGCCTTGTCCCTGACTGATGCACTTCACTGGATCAGGAGTATATCCTGGGACAGTCAAGAATGCACGAAGATGTATGGACAGGATTTTTTTTCCTTCAGAGAAGTTGGGTGAGAATCAAATTGCCTGAACGAAACTTTTAAGAGACTTTTAGTCTCATTTAAGAAAAGAGATTCTGCAAATATCACCAACCTGCTGTATTTGCAGTTATCTTGCTGCCGACTGTATTTGGTTTTCTGGAATTCTCTCAAGAGATATTGCCTATTCAGCACATGCTTCAAGCAACCACTGCAGAGGCTATTTGTAAGTGGAGATGTTTTGTGTTCCTTGCTTTCTGGAGCTCAGTCACACCAAGCTGGGTTTTTTGTTGTTGTTTTTGTTTTGTTTTTTTCACTCACTCTGTCAAAGGTTTATCAATGGCAGTGGGACAGGTGGAAGCAGGTAACAAATAGGATGAACTTGGTTTTGTGTGGGCCTTAGGGTGGAGACCAAAGGAAGTGGCTTTGGAGCAGGGAAGTTTGCTGATGGCCAATTGTATGGGAACTGAAAAACCGCCTGATGAACTCTTGGATCAACTTCAGGACTAAAAGAGCAGTATTATCCTCTTGGGGTCCTGTCATTGGGCAGACAACAGCAAGGTATGCATAGGCAGAAGGGATGGAAAAGGAGAGGCACGGTGAGATTTGTACAAAAAATCCAGCAGAAAGATCATTACATCAAATGGGGATGAATATGAAGGACAGCGTGAGAAATCTGTGCTCATTCCACCCTGTCAGGCCGAATACAAAACTCACTGTGTAAGAGCAAAATGGGATTTTTCTCAGTGTCAGTGACTCCCAGTACCTTCTAGAAGTGGAGCTAATATTTAGGAAAGGCTGGCAAGTGCTTATTTCACTTTGGACTTTTTCACTATTCAATCAGAGTACTCAGAAGAAAAGGATAAATAAGGCTGATGAAGATTCTAACGCAGCTAAAAGCAATTGCTGAATGAATGACTTCAGAGCCGTATTCTGTTGTTAAAGTAAGTGTAAGGTGATGCTCTTTTAAAAATGGCCAAAGAAAATAAAATAGGAACCTCCTGGCAATAGTATTCTGACCTCACAAAATGCCTCTGTCTAATTTAGACTGCATTAGCCATTGTGTTCTTCACAAAATCCCGGGTAGAAGAGGGGAAAGGATTTATAGATAGCATTATGTCCTAAAGGGATTCATACAATGAAATTATAAAACACATTTAAAAATACATAATTAGCACTTTACATCCATAAATTTCCAAAGTGATATTTTTAAAAGGAGGACATTATCTAACTCCATGTGAACTAAATAACTTTAAATCAAATGAGACGATTTATGTGTTTGGAAGATGTTTATATTTGAAATAAGAGCATCATTTAACATCTCTTTGCCTTTCTCTCATGCTGATTTATCTCCCATATTTCTGGAGGTCACTCTTATTGGTAGAAGTCAGTATTTGTTGTGTTTTGCAGTGCAGAAATTCTTTTCATTCCCTAACACTAGAACAATATTTCATTGAATTGCTCTGGTTTATTAGACTAGTTGCACAGATGTCCTCTCTTCCTGAGCCAGATGTACAGAGTACTGCTTCCAGCTTAGCCCAAACTGGAACATGTTGACAGAATAACATAACTGAGACCAGACATATTGCATTTTACGCTAAAGGTCATGCAAAAAGCACTGGCTGCATATAGCATGGGCTGTTTTACATAAACACACATTTGGTTCAGCTTTGGTATAGGGATTACTGAAAGAATGCTCGGGGAGGACAAGCTATAAAGCAGTTAGAAAGGTCTGACAGTTGTTGAATGAATTACCCCCAAATGGGTACATCTCTCTGCGAGCAAGTGTGAAGGGCTCTCTGCAATGGGGAGCGAAGGAAAAGTCTTGGGGAAATGTTTCTGCTCAAGACTCTTCCAGAGAGACAGGGCTATTCTGCAAGCTTAATAGGAGATTCCCTAGGGAGTTGCTTTCCATAGAGTGGGTCTGGTTCAGCAGTGCCCTTACCTTGCTAACACCTTGCACCAGCATAAGAGCAGTAACTAGAAGAGAAAAATAAATGGAATCACCTAACGAGGAAGTTGAGTGAAAGCAAGTGAGGCCAGAAGATTTTCAGTGGCTCCAATAATTCTTTGGTGAAGAGCTTGCAAGAAGGGATCCAGATGTTGCAGATGAGAAAGGACTGTCCTGCAGAGTAGCTACAACTTCAGCTGCTCACATGAAGTTTAGATAATGGACCCAAATGAGTATGGGAATGAGGGTGCAAACTCAGATCAGGGGCAAAATACCAAATGTTTCTTTGGTATGTTTTGGCAAACTGGGTTGGTCTTATGTGACAGAAATCTTGCACAGCTCAGGTGACAGAAGAGAAGGAATAAAACCCTTCCAAACATTGGAATTCACCTGCGATGTGCACCACGTTATTATTATTATTTTTTTCCCAAGAAACTTAACCCTTCCAAGTTTTCTGCTCTGAAAAATGGGTACAAACATTAAATGTCCTGAAGATACTGTTCACTTTAATCAACCGGTGCTCATAAAGTTTTCGAGTTAAAAGACAGTATGGACTGTAAGTGCCAAGTATTACTGGTACTATGAACAAATGCACAATAGCAAATGAATATAAGCACACTGCAAAGAAGGAATGTCATTAAGGAAAGAGGTCCCATTTCAAGCTGCCAAATACAAAGGAGTGAGTCATTTATTTTCACTATGAAAAACATTTCAATGTTGTTCTTTAAGTGATCCTGCTTACGATCATTACTCCTTAGCTAACTGCTCTGTATAACTCAGAGTGGTGACACAGTCTTCTATTCCCACCTAGATATGCAGAAAATGAAGACTGCAAAATAGAAAAATAAAAATAGTTTGGAAAAGGCACGTCTGTTTTGCCGTGTTCTAAATACAGCCTTTGTCTTATGCATAGTTTTGCTTTTTGTTTTTTTTTTCCTGAAGACATCCCTGTGCATATGGGACTGTACTGCTCCATGCTGTGTCATTATGGTTGGACAAAGATTTATGAGTTGATAACTGTCTAAATGTTGGATCACAAAGTATCATTTTTGTTCTCAGCTGACCTTAGCTGTGACCTATGGGACTGCAGGCAGGGAGAAATGTGTGATTTCTGTATAGCCAGGCAGGGTAACGTAATCTGCTGGCGCTGCTCAAGCACAGCTTCACATTTCTGTGAGAGTGCATTAAATTGGCCCGCAGAAGAGTTGCAAAGGGTACAAAAGGTGGAAGGAGGTTCTGCCCAAGCTCCCTTGGATGTTCTCAGTGTATGTAAATACATAGACCTGCCTATTGTGTTCATTACAGTGTCCAGCGCATTTGCTGCTGATGTGATGCGCAATGATGGGCACAGACAGACTGGTCCTTCCCTTACGGCTGCCTTCAAAGAAGAAACAGAAAGTCTTGTGCATGGCAAGTGCTGTTACCCAAACACAGCCTTCATCTAGGTTAGGGTTTCCAGAAGGTGACAAATTAAGGCTAATGACAGCAGCTCTATGAAGATGAACCCAAGTGCTTAGGCACATCCAGATCATATACAGACTGCAAAGTGCTCAGCAGGTTCAGGTGCAGATCTGGCAAGGAGTTTCCCCACATGAAGTCTCATCAAAGAGCCAGAATCCTGTGCAGTGCTGTTCCCTGAAGTACTACAGAACTATGCTGCTTCAGAGTTACACAGACATATGTTATTGATATATTTAGACACTCTGAAGACTATTCTTCTTATTCTAAGCAAGATAACAATGAGATGCTCATTTAAACTGGAGTAGCACTGGGGCAAATCAGACTCAAACCCTCGGTAGCAGCTGTCTCCATTCTCTCTGCTCATGAAGGCAATGAAGAACGGCAGCCAGACCCCCTGGATGGTGTTGCATGAATTAGCTGCGACAGGATCATTAGGAGAACATGGGTTTGCTGTGCTCTCTAAGTGACAGGGCTGTGCAGCTCACACTGCACGTTCACCCCATGGGCATCATTTTGCTAGCAAAGAAAATCTTGACTGCTTTTAGGAAGACTGAGACCACAATCATCCCTTTGGACAGCATGAGGCAGGGGAGTGTGGCTAGGCTTGTTTCAAAGCTGCAGTTCTGGTTCTGCCTGGGAGTGACAGGAGAAGCCAAAGACCAAATGGATCCGGAGGGGTGAGCCCTGTGCAGCACAGGTGTTGCTGAGGCAGAGGTGAGGGTGCGTGCTGAGGCCAGTGCAGGATTCCTGCACCATCTCTATCGACACTTTCAATGCATACAAAGAAGTTTTGGTCTTCAGCTCTGTCACTCAAAGACTTCTTTGCAGAACTATGTTTATTACGAAATAATTATAACTGCAAATTAGGAATGGGGGTGTTCTAGCACCTCCTCATATGTATCTAAAATAAAATTAGCGTAGTGAAACTATTGTAACCTTCTGTTGTAGGTTCAAGTCAGGAATTAAACTGAGATACTTGTTTAGTTAGGTGCAAACACTGTACATGTTGGATTCACTGCCCATTTTCTAATCCCAGCAAGCCTATTTTCTGCACTAAACAGCCCATCATGTTTGTAGAGACTTTAAATAAATGTACAACTGAAAGCACGGCTGATCTTATTGACAGCAAGCTGTTGTTACACAGCTTCTGGTTCTGTGGAGCACCACGTCCTTGGCTCCTCCTGACGGTGATCTTCAGAGGAGGACATTCAGGGTGATACCCCCTGATCAATGCCATTTCTTCACTGCCCTCTTTTCGTACTGACCCTGGTTCAGTTCAGAGCAGTATTTCTTAGAGCCTGGTGTGTGGATTGTCAGGGGAACAGCAGCAGTTGCATGCAAGTCTCAGATCGCTGAATACTGAAACATGCTCAGAGCCCAGATATATAATGCCTGGGTGAAGGCAAGTCCAAAGCCTAACAGATTGTGGAGATAAAACTGCTTTGTTATGGATGGCAACAGTGTTCTTCACTTTTTAAGGGTCAGTCTTCAAGGAGGAAAGGGAGAAATGTTGAATGAAAAATGTTACTGTCAGGGTGTATCTTACAACTGGAAATATTTTATGGACTGCTTCGAGGGAATAAATGCACCAAATATAACTACATTAAAAAAAAGATTGTTTTGCATGCATATGTTTTACAGTTAATGCAGTGTGTTTTATGTTACATGTGACTTGCTGAGCTAGTTAGGGTTTAGGAAACTCTTGAGAAAGGAAGTGATCCTGACATTTGCAATTTATTTGTACAACAGATCCAGAAACGGAAGGTTAATAAAAATAGATTTGCCTAAGCATACTGTGGCAAAAAAAATTGGAGTGAAATGCAAAGTAAATAATTGGGACATATATGAAAAATAAATATATTAAACCCAATTAAAAATATGAAGAATAATTTGAAAGAAAGAAAATGCAAGACCATGAAACAGATTATATACCATGCACACGCACAGGCTTCAAGTGTAGTCATGATGGCAATGTATGTCTGTAGTGTATCAGTGCAGAGTTCCTCAGAACACAGATCTAACCACAACCCTTCAGCACAGGTTTAAGCAGGGTTCAAAGGGATTATGCTGTATACTTTCTAGAAACCGTACAGTTACCTACTGATGCTATGCCTTATGTTCTGACTTAGTTAATGAGTAAATATGAATTAACTCAGCTAAGATCTATGCATTTCATTGCAAAAAAAAAGAAAAAGAAAAAAAGAAAAAAAGAAATTCTCATTGCAATGAATTCCACTGCAAAATTGGAATTTCCACTTCAGCTCCCTGTAATGTTACTGATGACATCCTTAACACAGCTCTATTGGAATATCCATGCAGATCTATATTTTAAGTACTTCTCGGTCATCATATGGCCAGCAATGTATTTCACCCCATGGTTAATCCCGTGGATGCCATGCTATGTTTGCCTGGAGGCCTGTTTCAAGGTCTTGATTAACACCACCACTCCATGGCTAGTTAAGCTGGCAGAAGTCTGCTCTGCAACCCAAATGGGTTTCCTGTCCTCGTGCTCTCCAGATGGTTGCTCATGCTTCCTCCCCCTGTGCCAGCACAGGTGTTTCTCTGACCGCGCAGTGAGAGATCAGGAAACTGACCTCAGTGAAAATTAACCCTTTTTTAAAATTATTATTTTTTAAATGCCTGATTTTCTGACAGGCCATTTCCTTGGTTGGGTTCACTGTGAGGGTCTGTGAGGGTGTACAATCCCAAAGTGAGAGCAGCAGGATTGGAGAGGAAGGATGGGACTCCTTCTCTGGCAGCTTATTTAGAGGTAGAGGTAAGTGCAGTACATGGGTACCAGCACCCAGCTGGATCACAGACCTCTTCATTGACATGCATAAAGAGAACACTTCACCCCTCACCCAGCTGGTGAGAATATTGGCCATAAAAGCAAGTCCTCATGAGATTAGCAGAGCAACCACTATTTGGTAGTAATTGCCTGAACATAGGTTCTTTCCTCACAGTGAGGGAATTCTTTCTAACTGAAATAAACCAAAATCTTGGCACTAAGTATTCTCTAACTTTAGTCATTTGTCATCTGAAAAGGCTTTCTCATTGGATTGCTTGCATTAGGATCAACTTGATGCTTCCATGCCAAAATCCTAAAGTCACTGCCTCTTACAGACACTGCAGTTCCTTTTTGTTTTCCTTACGCTGGGAATTGTCTGTTTCTCTCTTAAAGGCTGGACTCAGCCCACCAGAAAAGGTCATCAGTTTGAGACGAAGACAATGAACTGTTTGGGGTCACCAGCTTGCTTCCACATGCCATTTTTCATGAGCACAAGCGTCTCTCCACCTTCCACTACCACAAGGGTCCACCATAGGATCATTCATGACACAATAACAACATATCTACCCATGAGAAAGCACCAGGTGGGAAAATGTGGCTGTTTGGCCAGAGGCTGACTGCCTTTTCTGCTACCTGACGGATTACAGGGCGGAAAGTAGGAACTACATATGGTCACTTGAGCCAACTTTTCTTACTCATTCAAAGGGACAACTGTCATGTTACACTGGATATGAACATGACAAAATATGATATGAGGTGATATGATATATAATATGATATGATAGCTACAGGTTAGTTCACCTGCTCAGAGACAGAAATCACGCAGCCCTTAAGTGGTATCACAAGCAGTCTCTCTGCCTGCTTCTGTCAAAAGGAGAACTATCTTGCTGTGATCTTCCCCCAAAAGACATTAAACTAATGATCCTCTTCTATGTGCTAACATGTCTCTTCTGCCATAAGCCATGTCTTTTCAGTATGACGTGGTTTTCTTGCATTTATTCTGAGTTGTGGCTTCTCTGTGTGGGTTTGGTTCCCACACATCCGTGTTGTGGTTTTGCTACCTGAGTGAGGGTGCCTATGAGATCACGTTTACTCTCAGACAGCTTGGCAGAATACTTTAGAAAATAAGATAGGTTTGGGGCAGGAAGCAGCAGCTCCCACAGACAGATTGGCATCAAAGCTATTCGAATGACTGGCACTGCCATTGAAATAAAAGGAACTGGAGACGAACTCCACCCAAATTACTGGGGTAATGATTTGCATTTTAGAAGGTCCCGTCCCACCTGTAACAGTAAGCTCTGTATTCTGACCTGAAGGGTGTCTTGTAAGGATTTCAACAATAATTTGATTAATTTGTGCATGTGCTAAGAGTAAAAGAATTTGTTGTAGAACATCAACTTCCCACTCCAAACATCAGTGAGACTTTGAAGTGTGAGAAGCTTGGTTCCCTGCTATTAGGGATCAGTAATGCTTCAGCACTATTCAGACATGGCAGAGGAGAAGCTGTCAATAGCTTTTTGGACTAATGTGCAGACAGAATTACTCTTCTAGTCACTTTCACCCCTGTATTTCTCTACATCCAGCAGACTATTCCAATGACACAAGCTTCTGCTGCTGAAGCTGCTCCTACCCTTGGCAGCCAAGAGGCGGGTGTCCCCGGCACACAGAGGACATCTCTGCAGCTCCTGCTGACAAGGAGCAAGGCTCCAGTAACTGCGGTGTCCTTTGTGCAGGGCTCGCTGCTGGCCTTGCACTCATTCTGCTGCAGAAAGATGCATTGCTGGTGCCTGGAAATGATGCTGGTGGAGGGTGGTGGAGCCAGAATGCAGCCCACTTTTTCTCTAATAAATTAATGTGAGTTATTTTGATTAAATGTGTAAGACCTTTGCATATTTACATTCTAGCAAAATACACCTTCAAGACCCAATGCCATCTTCTAAGACGTTATAATTAATGAAATCTCTCTTTGCTTTTTTTTCTTAAGATAAGAGAATTTGCAACAGGGAAGGAAGATAAAGCAACAACAAAAATATATGTCATAAGATGGAATGGGCAGATTTTCACAAGTACTGAAGGAAAAGTAAAACTCTTCAGAGTTTTGGAATGAACTTCTACTAAAAAGAGTAAAGGAAAAATCAATTATCCAGACTACATTAACTATCTTAATTTACAAGTTTTTGTGGAAGATTTCCTTTTCTTCAAATAGCTGTTTTGGAATTCAAATTCTCTTTTGGCTCTCTGCTTTACCTGCATTTGAGGTAAAGCGTGAAACTTCCTTTAAAAGCCACCCTGCAGCAGTTCGTCCTTAGGATATTGTTTTAAACGTAATTGAATTGCTGGGGTACATTAAACATTGCAGTGTTTTAAGCAGGGGAAATAATTTAATGATGTGGTCTTTAAGACAGTTAATTAGCCTGGCATGTATGAAAGTGTAACAAGAACACCACCTACTGTAAAAGTGAATGTTCTACACTCCGGAGCACTAATTCCTCATAGCTTTACCCTGCATGGAAATCATTAACCCCTTTTGTGTCAGATGTTTTTATCCAGTATCAATGAGTTTGGAGATCACAGCTCTCAACGACATTAGCCAGAGGCAAGATCTGAGGGGTAAAATAAATCGCAGTCAGTTTAAACGTCAGTAGTGGTAATTTATGGAAAGATAATTCCATGGTCTGATACAAGTCATTTCCATAATTATGATGGATTTTTTTTAGCTGGAAATAGTAAGGATTTAAACAAATTTTCCGATGATGTCAGCATGGTTTTAGAAAATTGCTCGTGGTGACCCTAGTGCAATATCAGTGTGTGGGTGGCTTGATTTATTCAGATGGGCTGTAAGTGATAACATCCAGCACCGAGCAGAAGGTGGCAGAGGCTGTGGGGCAGGGGACAGCAGTGAGGTCCCTCTGCAGCTCTCCATGCTGAGTGCAGCAGTGAGGTCTGTGCCCCTGTGCAGCCTGAACTTGGCCCGACTGAGCCTTTGGGCTTTGGGAGCTCTCTTGGCACCACACAGGTGGCATTGTGCTCTATCCGCCCTCTTGTCGATGCCTCATTCAAAGCAAGGCATGACGGAGGTCTCCTGAACAGGTCTGCAGACTCAGACCACCCAGAGGCTTTCAAACACAATTGCTGGTTGTGTCTGGAAGTTGCAGCTTTTATCAGAACTTGTATCTTGGTGTACGTTGCTCATTTAAGCTCTGCCTCTTTATCTGACAGTAACAAAGCTATGACACATAGAAACTGTATTAATGTCCCGGGTTTGAGATCCCAAATCCTGAGAGATCTGTTCTGCCCCTTACAGAAGACTCCCATAGGCCGGTTGGGAGGCAGTTCAATAAGAAGGTGACATGTCCCACTGGTAGGATTGCAAAAGGAAAAAGGAATGTGATGGGGAGAAACAGCACAGGAATCCTGCAGGGAGCACAGCATAATGCTGGCCTTGCTGGAGGCAACGCAAACATGGCTCCTACTTCTAATAGCCCCGATTTCACCCAAAGTCCCTTTCTGGTTTTGTCTGTTGGAAGTGTTTAGTGTGGTGGGACATTTTCTTCTACTCAGAGTGTGGATTTTGTGATTTCCAGGGGGTGTTCAGTGCTGGCAGGGACAGGAGCACTCCTGATTAAACAAACTCCCTAATAGAGCAAGTCTTGCACTGCTAAACTCACATGCATTATTGCGCAGGAGGCCAAGCATATTTCAGCCACAGTGATGGAGTGGGCAGCACTCTGTCAGATCAATTATGTACAAGGCCCATCTTCTCTATGATTCCCTCGATTTTTCCTCCTGACAGTTCACCTTGTGCCCAACCTTCTGTTCTCACAGAGAAAAACCTGCAGACAATAGAAAAACCTAAGGCTGTTTTTCCTCGTTGCAGAATGGCACAAAGTAACTCTTTCCTGTCAGGCTCCTCATGACTTCTCACACTAATTTATCTTCCCCAGTTTGGGGGATTTATAGCCTCTCTCTCTCTCTTTTTTTTTTCTCCTTTTTGTTCTCTCTGGTAATGTGAAAACAATGAGCATGCTCTTGTCTGCAGACTCACGATCCCCATACAGCACTGGGGGCAGGACCTCAGCCTGCTCATCTTGCACGTGGCCCTGTGTACTGGAGCTCTGGCTCTGCCCATTCCCACCCTAGGGCAGAAGGCCTCATCCTCAGCAGGCATGGTGTGTCCCACACCACGGCCCTGCATGCACCACTGGGACGTGAGTGCAGCAAATCTTTCATATTGTGACAGCATGCTGCTGCCCAGGGAGATGAGTCCTAGGAGAGACTGCTTGGTTCCTAGACAGTTATCTGGTGCAAGTGGTCTTGGCCATTTATTATCAGTTCTGCTCTACAGTATTTTTAAGGACATAAAGTAAATTTGAATCTACTAAGTGAGGACCAGTGTCAGCCCATCCTGCCTGGAATAATCTAAAGCAGATTTTGTGGGAGTGAGGTGCTAAGAAATATGACCGGAATGGCTTGAGCTGGGGACACCTCAGAGGAGAGAGCTGCTGTGGTGCTGGTGCCTCACCTATCCTCATTCCCTAAGTCAGTCCATACACCTGGGTGAGTGAAATGAGTGTTGGTGCTACCCAGGCTGAGGACAACCAGGAAAATATGGCAGAGAAGCAGCTGGAAGGTTCAGGAAAAGCTTCTATTATCCTTTCTATTATCCCTTCTGTGAGGAGGAAGTTACCAGAGAGCATGTTTAATTCCTAAGAACTCAGTTGCGTGCAAGCAAAACCAACACAAAGCGCAACCAAGCACATTGTTATAGGTGGAGTCAGATTCCCCATATGTAATAAAATGAAGTAACACCAAATTGAATCAAAGCTCAGACATAAGTATACATGCAAATGTGAAACAGAAGTGATGGCTATCGGGAGGGACCTCCTGGAGTCCTTTCAGTGTAGTGCTAGTGGGAGGCTTGGGATCTTTCTCTGCCTTTGGTGGAATTGTCTAAGCCTCCCTGCAGTCATCTGAAAGCTTCAGATAAAGAGTTTTGGCCAGTATTAGTGATGTGTGTAATGGGAGAGAGCCCTGTGTCTCTCTGCATGAGCTAGGAGCTTATTTGCCTTGAAGTCGGTGCAAAGAACATTAAATGCAGCCGGAATGACTCAGGAGCACTGACCACAGCCTGTGCCCTGAGGAACTGAAACCGGTGATCACTCCAGCCAAGGATAAGCACAGGTTTTTTTGATCAGATTGGTATCTTCTACAGATGCCTTGTCTTCTAACAAACTGACTTCCTTTTCCAACCTCTGTCTTCTCTGATCAAAGGACCTTAGTCTTTTGGTAGGGCAGAAATGAAGTTGTTTTTCTGCCCATGTCTCTTTAAGCTGGGAAGAATTCAAGGTCCCAGTATGGGTTTTCCACAGTCTTTTTTTTTAAAACAAACAAACAAACAAAAAAAAACTTCTCCCTGTTTTCCCTTTTACTTTGATCTGACTGGTTCTGCTCTCACTACCATTCTTACTTCTCTCTCCCCTGTAACGAGAATACTGATAGCAGATATATTACGTGGTAAGTATTGCATCAAGCAGTCACAGCACTCTAGGATCACTGTATTATGGACTTGCCATGGCAAAGTGGCAAGATTCATCCATTAAAAGTCATTCAATTCATTAACTTAGAAGTATTCTCCAAGAGAGCCTTAGCATTTTTCATTTCTGATACCCAAATTTATTTAAAAAGGAAGCAAAATAAAAATTCAATCTTGAATAGCTAAGAACTCTGCAATAAAATGGTTTCAAAAGTAAACAAATGTCATATGGCACACAATGTTTTTTATAGCTAATTGCTTCTGCTATCAATGACTCTGTAGAGGAACCTTTCTAAAAATGGTTCACGAATGAGCAAGATTACATCTTTAAAGATACCTACCACATCTTTAGCAAGAAAGAACAATTAGTCTTTTCTCAATTGAAAAGGTCAGCAGTTTATCTGGTCTCTGTATTTAAGATTTTAATTAGAGATCAACTGTGTAATGATGGTGCCTGATGCTGTTGTGCTTTACGTGCTGTGAAGGCTGACTGCAGACAGCCTAAGTCCTTGAATCCTTTAACTTCCTATTTGGGCATATTTCTGGTAAATACCTAGAGGTTTCTTAACCTATCTGTCTATGAAGTTAAGGCCTCTAATCATGCTCTAACCTGAGAAGAATGGTGAAAAAATAAATCAGCTGGAAGCTGATCCTGGAACAGGGTATTTTTCATCTGAAAATTTTCCCCATATCAGGGAGTGATTTCAGAAGAGCATTTAGCCCCACTGCAGATCCATGTAATTCCAGATCCTACCACTGGTGCTTTTCTGCTGGGTGCACTTCTGAAGGAAGGGCCCAATAACCTAGATTACTAGTGAATATTTCAATCTGACAGCTCACTATCTATCTGACAGCAGTGCTTTGACAACAAGTCTGGGTCAGATTCAACACTATTATGTAACCCACCAAACAAACCTTTTTTTGAATACATTAAAGGCTGCTTAAGTACAAAACCCACTCATGCAAATCTTAAAATGCAGGGAAATATTTGGCTGAGGAGAGCTTTTGGACACCCTTTTATGCCCACACATTATAGCGAGCGATCACACTGAGAAACAGCCTCCACAAGAAACTCTTTTGCATTTCCAGCATCGAAGAAATGTAACACATGCCCAAATTCCTCTGGCAAGAGGAACAAACCTAAATCTGACCTCAACTGGAAGTTGGCAATGCCAGCTTTGGAAAGAGAAGCTCAGACTGCTGGCGCCCTTTGGGTGAAAGCAGGCAGAGGAGTGAAATCAGCCCTGGGAAGAAGTCTCCATAGACAGTGTGCGATTTTGTTGGTTTACAATATGATATCCAACATTTCCTAAATCACTAGATTATACATGACTAGAAATGCTGTCTTTTGTTTCCAGGAAAGGGATGAAGGTGGTAGGACTGGAGGCGAGACATCCGTGCCCCTTTTGGCAGAGCTATGGTCGGTTTGGCCACTGGTACCAGACAGATGGCTGGTGTGCCTGGCAGCCTGGCCACTTCTTCTGGGCTGAAATCCTTTCTCAATGCTTCTGGAGCCCTTCAGCTGCATTTCATTTCTGACTTAACCATGAGCTAGATTTAAATAGGGCACTCATAAGCAGAAAGAAAGGTGCCAACAAAGGGCTTCGTAGCACTTTGTATTGTTTTATATTAGCACCTCAGAGGCTGCAAGTGCAGGCAATGTTTCAAAGCAACCAAAACAATTGTCGTGTCACGGGATAAGCCTGTGTTATAACCATTTATCCAAGCCATCTGTCAACATGTCTTGGGCTGAAGTGGGGACACAGCAGAACCAGGAGGGAAGACAACTTGGAGGTGCTACTGAAGTGGGACTGAATTCTCTTTGTTCTTTAGAGGCTGTGTCCCTTGGAGGCAATAGCAGAGCTCACCAGGTGCATAAGATGAAAAGACTGAGAGAAAGCTAATTTAGCAGGGGACATGGAATTGAAGGGACTTTATGTTAACACAGTGGCAAATAATCATCAACAAAACCATTAGCAAGAGCACATCAACCAAGTTCCTGTGATGTCCAGAGGATTTAGTGATTGGGAGCCCCTCACAGAGGGCACAGATGGATATATCTATGAATATTATACCAGTTTCTCAAGTTAAAGAAGAATTAATTTACTAAGTAGATCTGTCCTCTTTTCCTTAAAGTGCCACGTGGTGACAGATCTGGAGGAACCCCATTAAGGTTGGTTGGAACTGCCTTTATAATCCAAGAAGACTTTGGCTCCGCTGGTTTTAAAAGCTTCAGAAAACCTATACTCCTCATGCAGAAAAAGAGTGAGCACAATATTAAATTTCATCATTTCCTCATCATTCACTGTGTAAGCAGGCAAAGAAAACACACGTTGTGCTGTTTTAGAATGGAATACTCTCTTTGGGGCTGGCAAGTAAGAACATCACATTTCATATATATGATAGGCAAGGTATTTGATTATTTGTAGAAATCTCTGTGATTCAGGAGCACTGTGAGCTATGTGAATCAGAGTGTGATAGGAAGGGATGTTTGTTTGAAAGTCTTGCTTCCCTTAGTAGCCCACCAGCTCTCCAATACTCAGAAACCTCATTCGTTTCTCCCAGAAATGAGGTCTTTCCTGTGCAGCCTGGCTCCTGCACTCCAGCAGCCTCCCTGCCCCAGGTTTGGAGGAGGTTTCATGTTGGTATAGATGAGATGGATGCTGTCTAAGGAGTTAGGTATAAGTCCTCTGCCAGAGGTGTAAATTATCTGAGGTATGACTTACGCATGTTAAAATGCCGTTATTTGCATTCTGGTAAAGACAGTTGCTGCTGATGATTGTTAAGAAGAAAAGCTCACCCATCTTGTGTGCCAATATCTGCAGTTGTATCTGCTGTATGGACTTACTCAGAGTTGAAAGTCTTTCTGAAGGAGACATTCACAGAGCCATTGATTGTTACAATAACAAATAGGGCCAGCGTCCAGACTACTGTGTAACACAAATGTCCAACTGATGCTTTTTCAACCTCAAGCATATCTTTCAGATAATCATTTCCTCCTAGAACCACCCTAGATAGATGAGTTATCTTTAGGTAGCTCGTATTTCCCAATGAATCTAAAGAGGAAGGGAGGCCTAACCTCTGACTTTTTAATGCATAGTCAGCTATCATTGTTAATGGACCAGATCCAAATTTGTGTACTCTAAGCAAAGGGAATGGAAATCAGTAGAAAAAAAAGATGGACAAAAATAATTTCATTTCTGTTACTTTAGTTTCAGTAATTTTATTAGGCATTGCCCCTGTGCAGTCACATACTGCTTTCTATTACCCACTTTCCTGTACTGGCTGCACTCATAAGAGTAAGAGGCACAATGGCCCATGACTGGGTAGGTCAGCATTTTTTATTTCCTTTCAGCTCTCTCTAATGAAAAGCACATGCATCCAGTAAATCTTGCCTTTTCCCTTATTAAACCAGTCGATGTTCATTATTGAGGTCTGTGCCTGGCTGGGTGGGAATCAATAAGATGATCCTTTTAATCGCCTCAGTAATCAACAAGCTATTTCTTATTTCAATCTCAGCCCAGCAGTCATTGAAATCCAATGATTTATCTGCATTACACATCCACTCACACACACTTACAGAGCAGGGAGGCTTTACATGTGTATGATAGAGAGAGAGAGAGAGAGAAGGGCTAAATTTCATGATACACTTTAAATTAACGTGTCACAGAGGTGCCCCCAATGTTATTATTTACTTCCTAGGGACCGGTACATGTGTGCCCATGAGGACAGAGCTGGAATTTAGATGATATGCCAGAGCATGCAATGCAAAAGATGAAACTGCAGAAAATAAAGGCATTTTTATCAGGAGGAAAGACCACAAGGTTCATTATGCCTACGCTAAACACAATTTTCTGATTTTTCCTGCTCATTCCCATTTCTGCCTCATACAGGGAGACAGCACAGTGCTGCCAGAAAGACCATTGTGCTATCAACTCAGTACGCACAGCTCTGCTGCCTCAACTCCCCCAGCTGCAGAATGGGAATATTTGGGCCAATGACCTTCATAAAGGCTTAAAGAAAATTATTATATAGGAGCATTAGTTCTGTCTCCAGTCATGGCTGTGTTTCAGAAACAAATGCTGCTGCCTCCTGCAGTCTTCCTGAGCCACACGTTCTGTTGCATGAGCTTAGCTTGCACCACATGAGGCATGCTTAGGTAACTGCACACACAGAGTTGGGTGAGTCCCGTTTGTATGCTCCTTTATGTGGCTGTATTTTGAGATTTTGGACATACAAATATTTTTCTCCCTCTTATTTTTGCTTTAACTCATCCTGACTACATAGAAATCAAAGAAAAAAGCTGGAGGAAAGCAACGTGAACTGCAATATAAAAGCTTTCACTAAAGCAAACCCTTCTCAGAAGCTCACACGATGTTTCTAGGTCTGCTTATCTGAGTAAGGATTATTCTCACAATGAGGTAAAATGAACACTGCACACCGGTGATGTTCCTGCATGAAATGTAATTCAACTGTGCAATGAAATTAGCTGGGCAGGAATGGCAAAACCCTGACCTTGCTGAAATAAGCAGCAAGTCTTTAGCTGATTTGAGTGATTTCACCCCATCTTTTCTTTTTGTTGAAAGATCATTATGGTATGAATTATGGAATGTGTTAACAGATGGCAAATTGGACACGGGGACTTTTTCCTGCTAATTTATAAACTTTGTTTTTTGGAGAACAAAAAATTGGAAGAGGAGAAGAAAGAAAAAAGCCGATGTGCAAGTGCAGCAAGTGCAGGCATCGGTGCATCTTTCAGCTGTGCCTCCCACTCCATAGGGTGAGCTGTGTTTGGGCTGCAACCTGACACGGCTGCTTTCTCCCCCAAACAGAGCTTTTTCTCATAAAATTCAGTCAGGCACTTCTTCTCAAGTTCTTCATACACTTTTCGCAAGAAAAAAGAAATCATTCATATCTCTCAAAGAGAGTCTCGGATTCTTCAGATATTTTCCATTATAAGCTTTTGGCACCATTATTACCCACAGATCGAGTTACTTTTCTGATCCCTCTTCTTTCATCTAGTAAAAATGGATTATTTCATTATTAGCCTGGAACCATTACTGTTCACAGAGATCAGGTCTGTATATGAACAATGCTGTCCCCAGTATATTTGTGAAAATCCCGTGGCTGTTGTAAGGTTTTCTTTAAACACTAGGACTCTTTTTCTGAAATCAGCATAGTCACTTAGGCTCTGAAAGGAAATTCCTTCTCTCTGAACTAAATAAAAGCAAGATATGGTCCTGCTCAGTAGTTCATGGAAGTTCTTAACTGGTGCTAATCCTATTACTAGTACGTTTGTGTACATATATATATACATAAATGTACTTCCAATTTCTATGTTAACATTTACTGTAAATTGACTATATTCTACCTGTCTAATTAACTGAAATTTACTCTTGCTGTTACGTTAAATCTGCCAATATATTAAAAGAATTCCAGTGAAAAATGGCTGGGCTGAGTCACTCTAAAATCTCCAGTCTGAACAGTTCAGATGATGGGAAACAATTTTTGTTGCCATGTGCCTTTTCTTTTCTTTTCTTTTCTTTTCTTTTCTTTTCTTTTCTTTTCTTTTCTTTTCTTTTCTTTTCTTTTCTTTTCTTTTCTTTTCTTTTCTTTTCTTTTCTTTTCTTTTCTTTTCTTTTCTTTTCTTTTCTTTTCTTTTCTTTTCTTTTCTTTTCTTTTCTTTTCTTTTCTTTTCTTTTTCTTTTCTTTTTTTTTCCTACTCTTCCTATTCAATTGGAAATCTGTCTGTCCACACGTGCATCTCAGTTTTGAGAAGCTGGGAAATCTCCAGAAAGAAAATGTAGACCTGTGATACGAATTGAAGGGGGAATGTTTTCACGCCAGTGCTAGGAGGTGCATCCTGCCCTCTTTCCCTTTTCCTGCCCCCATTCACTGGTTATTACAGCAAAAACCACCCTCATGACTGCAGAAATCTGTGGAGTCGGGTGAGGATCTCAGTCTTGCAGGTCCTGGGACACTGCCCTCAGCTGCAGGATTACTGCTCCTGCTAGAGCAGTTGTAAGTGCTGACGCCTCTGCCTGCACCTCTATTCCATCTTCTCTGAGCAAATCATCCTTTCGTGCCCTCAAAGCATTTTCCTGCAGGAGAGCACCTGTCTTCTGAGAAGTGGGCTAAATCCAGCCATTAATTTTGCAAAGACCACCAATAATTCTGAGCTGGTGACAACTCCTAAATGCCAGCCACACGGACAGAGGCAGAACAGATGGGGCTCCAGGTAGAGAGCTCTGCTTCCCATCCCCACTCCTCTGAGAGGAGCTTGAATTCTTTATGTCCTCCATGTGCTTGCTAATTAAAGTGTCTTATCTGCTTAGACTCCATCAGAACATGTTTTCTACTTAATATGAGACAAATGGTTTCCATAAGTAGAGTCCTGACTTAGACACTCGGTTCATACAAGAGCGAAGGTGATGGCAAGATTTTAAAGATTTATTGTAAACTGATGTGTTTCATTCTGTGTTTAGATTAACTTTTTAACTGAGCACATTGCTTCCTTTTGCCTCCTTGGTACCTCCTTTTCTATGCATGCTGTTTCTGTCCTCATTCAAAACAATGCCAATGAGGCAAGAAAAACCCCCACCTTTGATTACAGTTGCCTAGGCTTGATTCTGAATCTGGAAATTTGCAGGAATCCTATGTTACACTGAATTATCTCACAGAGGCGAGGAAATATCTTTGTGGGCTGGAGGCTCTTCCAGACTCTTTGTCCTCCATGGTAATGTCCCAATCACAGTGAAGTGCTCCCAAATGTGCAAGGACTATTTAAGCTTTGTAAATGCCGTCCTCCAAAAATCACTCCACATAAATGTTTCATGTCTCTCCTCTGCGATGCACAGGCCCCAAATATTCAGCTGTGAGGGTGTTTATATTTGTGGAACTCTCTTGAACATTTGCTGTGGATTTCAAACAGCTGCTACACTGAAGCACTGGGAATAGTAAGATCATGAATATTCAGGTGAAGCCACTGGAATGAACAGCCGTTAATAGAATAAATGCCTAAACAGTTGTGTAAGGCTTATTAAGACCTATTGGGGCTGAGATAATAAATTCCCTCTTTGACATGTTGCAACTACTGTAGTTTAAACATTTTGGACCACCTTTTCGGAACTGAAAGAAAAAATTATGTTAGTTCTGTGTGATAACACAATGAAACACCTGGAAGGCTTGGCGCTTGCATTAGATTTGGCAGAGAGATTTTAACGTGCTAGCTCATCCTCACTTAAAATCATGGCACTGTTTATTGTGTTAGTTGTCAAGGTTATCCAAGTTACATACAGTCTGGAGTGAGCACAGCTACATCACTAGAGAGAATATTTTTTTCCTATGTTCCTTTCAAGTTTGGAAATCATCAGCAATATTATACTTTTGCACTGGAGCAAGAAATGGTCAAAACTTCATCGCACAAGAAGAGATACTAAGCAGAACATGAGAAAAAGAAAAAAAAGCATAGTCAAGTTGTCTTACAGTAGAAACCCGACAAAGTTCAGGAAACCTGCAGGCACTGCTCTAGCTGTGTGTGTTTAAAAAAAGATCAGTGGTTCCGCAGGTGACGTTCCTGTTAGGAGGACACCTGGCTGGCTGCAGCAAGCACAAAACACTGGATTTGAGCTCGGAGTATCAAGAGTGCTTAATTGTTGCAGGAGAACTGTCTTTTCCTTTGAATTTAGCTGTCACGTTGCATTATGCTGTGCTGTTTTGCCTGGTTCTGGCGTACTATGTCATGAAACATAAAATCTGACAGGATGCAGTGTATAACTCTTGCAGGTTAAATTTTAAAGGCAAACTCAGTAATATTTGATCAGTTACCTGCTGTCAGTTCAGATAAAGGGCATTTGATCTACAATAGCAGAGCTAACTTGTGAGAAGCAAACCTGCACATGGCAACACAGTGCTGCATTCAGCCCTGCAGCAGCTGTGAGCTGGTGAGCCTCAGCAACACAGTTCAGGTGCACTTTGAACTTTTAAAAATTAACCCATTCGGCTCTTTCTCAGTGTTTTAAGGAGTTTATCAAATTGTTTACTAGTATCTGTGTGAGACAAGCAGATTTTGGTAATTGTTTTGAAAGGAAGTTCACAGGTTGCATTAAATATTCCAACAAGTGACTTAATTCCACTGAAATTGGTACAAAACTTTTTACACACTGTACTTTCTGAGGCCTTTCTGCAAGCAGTGAGTAATCTTTCTCATCTAGTTGCACGAATGATCTCAGATGTGTTTGCTGTCTGCCCTGATGTATGCAGCATACTGTATAAATCAGCCTCCTGCAAGAAGGAGTCAGAAGCTAGTCAGGATGAAATAAAAGCTAAATTCCCAACGTTTCCCTTCACCCCCTTCCCCACTCTCCCATTTTTCTGTGACCTGTTTATCAATATGAGAACCAAATCTGTTTCGGAAACTTCTGTGTCATGGTTACATTTTGGGAGGAAGGAACAGATGGAATAGATTAATTAGTCAAACTATGTTTAAGTAGAAAGGCATTTCTTTCCATGAGTAGCCACAGGCTAGAAAGAACATATAAGGGACAAGGAGAAGTGCCTCAGGACTTCTTGCTTGCTGGAACAGCTTCCCAGTTTAAGGCTTTCAGCAGCATAAAGGGCCTTTGATTTCAGCTGCTATTAAGAAGTAGGTCAGGAGGTGCCTGGTTTGCAGGAAGGCAACTGCTCCCTCCAGCTTGTTAAAAGTAGCCACTCCAAAACATTTTTTGCATGTTATTTTTATACAGACTCTGGCTTATAATGAATTCCACTTGCTATCCCTGAGATATGAAAGCAAGTGGTCCTGCTGCTAGTATCCATCAGTGCATGCTCTTGCTCTTTAGCGAGTGCCTGCCTAATACGATGCACCATCATCTGGCTCCAGTTTTCCAGAGCCTCAGGCGAATACTCATTTCATCACCTCCCTATTCTTCCTGCCTGGAACAGAAAACTTGCCACTACACTTTGGCTCCAATGCTTCTAGCTGCCACAAAGCTAGGCTGGACATGCTGCTGCTTTGGAAACTTAACATGGTTTTGTTTCACTTCTACACTGATCTCTGAGCGCTCATACAAACCTATGTGAACAAACAAAGCCCAGAGAAGCACCTGGTTTAGGAATCCCTCTACCCATGTTTAGAAGGTTCAGCGCAGCCATCTCCTGAGCGTTTTGACTAGACCTTAGTCAGCCTGCCTATGGTGGGATGCTGAAGCTAGGCACCTCAGTGAAGATCATGGTCATAGAAATACACTGTGCTATCCCACATAGAGAAATACATACCTCCTGAATGCACTTTTTCTCCCTTCAAGGGCTTGGTTTTACCCTGAACTGTAAGAGGAGACAACAGGCTGATCTCAACTGAGCATCTGGCAGATGGATTGAGCTCTTCCTTGTGCTGTTTTGTTAGACTGGAGTAATGCCCACAAATAGACATATTTGCTAACTAAAACATGCAACTGCCCTCTCTAACAAGTTTTAAAAAATGCATTTTACTGCTATTTCTATTCTTATTTTTTGTCATGGACAGAAAGGAAAGATGGGCAGGAGTTTGGGATGGAAACAGTCATTTCAAGTAAGTGAGATGGGAAAGATTTTGACTATGAGGAAGATTTAAATCTAACCCAGATGTAGCTCATCAGTGCCTGAAACAGAAGAGTTGGCCCTTGTTACAGGGTAGCACCCAGGGCTGGTGCAGGAAGAAGGGATATCTGTGCTTTGGGATATCTGTGGGCTGAGGAGACTTTGGTCCCAGCCAGAGGAGATGTGCTGGGGCTGCTGTGGGCAGCGGGGTCAGGGGGAGGGACAGAGCTCACTGGCAGATCCTGACGGCGTCTGGCCCTGTTGGCAAAGGAATGGGGCTTGGATTTACTATTGATACGGTCCGGAGTGAAAGTGGGGCAATCCTTTTCCTCCTCAACTTTATCTTCCCAAAACAAGGCAACAGCTGCATACCAGAGGGGTACTGCCAAGTGCCTGGGCTGTTTTTGAGCACACAGATGCATGCACAGCTGTTCATTTAGGTATATGCACACAGCACACCTCACGCAGAGTTGACCAGGGCTGTAAGCTGAGCAGCCGGGCCATAGGAATTAAACTCTGAATGAAGCTCAATTCTCATGAAAGTTGACAAATGACCCAGTAAGCTATCAGGTGACAGAAAAGATATGATGTAGGGCCTCCTAGAGGCTCGCCTCTTTTTGAAGTAGCTTTCTGAGATTGTTGAAAAAAATATACCCAAATTCCCATATATGTCATGACTTTGCTACAGCTATGAGGACAGAGAAGGTAGGAAAGCAAGCAAGTAGGCAGTAAGGAAAGTGCTTTTCTTGTTATCTTGCAGTAACTCTGGACACTATGATTTGGAATAAATCTCATAACACAGAAAACACTATGTTTACTGACAAAATGCACTGCTTGTGGGTTTTATTCTTAGCAAGACTGAAGGAAATTAAAGAAGAAATCACTAGAGATCTGTTTAGAAAAGAAATGTTCAAAAGATCAAAGAAACAACTTGTAGATTATGTTAGGTAATAAACACAATTATTTTGCAAATAGTGGTAACATATGCTGAGAAAACCTGGGCTCGCAGCTTCCCGTATCTCATTCTAGTCACCTACCTATTAGCAATGTTGAAATCATATTGTTCGAATCATTTGGCTACAAAAGAATCATTTTATCAACAAGGTGATATACAGCGACCAGGGCCATGTTGATTTGTAGGTAATGGTGCAAAAATTTGACCTGGACTCAGAGCATCTCAAAGCCTTTGGGTACCAGAGCTGACCCCCTGGCACAACCTCATAATAAAATACAGGTTAATTTAAAAAAAAAAAAAAAAAAAAAGGATCTGCACTGACAGGTCTTTAGAATGAGGCTACATATTGATGCAATAACCCAGTTTGAATTCAATTCTTGTGTGCAGCTGAAAGACAGATTACAGATTTCAGTCTTTCACTTTGACTGCTGCACAAGATTTTCCACTGGAGGTACAGATCCATGCAGATGGAATTTAAGCCTAGAGAGAATAGTTCTGCTTTACTAGTTGCCTTTCATGGACCTGTCAGGGATATTCTGTGAACCCCTGGGAGACCTCATCTCAGAGACTGTAAACTGTGGCTGCATAATTTTAGGATGGGTGTGCGGTTATTAGATTAGTAATAGCAGTAACTCATTTCTTATTGTGTTTGTCTTGAGGAATCTGCAAAAGATACTGCACAGCCTAATGCAGCCATTCTGGAAGGTACTGCCATTCATGAAAACAGCGTGAGTGCTGAAATTTTAACATCATGTTACCATTAATGTCCCTCCAGCACCAGTTCCAAAAGTAGCAAATGCTGTATTGCTAGCTAGCACAAAACCAACATGAAGAAATCCCACAGCAGAAAACACCTCACAATTGAAGTACAGAGATAGATACATACATTTGAGATATACTTCAATAATCACATAAGCCTGGCTGTTTTGTCTTTCACTAGTAAAGGGGTATCCTTGCAAGCGATTCGGGTTCCATGGATACCATGAGCAGCTCCAACTTTGTGTCTTTAATGCTTGCACTGTAAAAAAGGCTGATTAAATATTCATGCTGACCTTAGAAAGCTATCCACTTGGCCATCTGGAGGACTCCCATACCCCATCCAGTAGTATTTTATTTTGAAGGATATATTCTGATCACACTGACTAGACTAAATAGACTATTGGTTCATTTGTTTTGTAACTGCCATTTAGTTACCCCTCAGGATGTCAGCTCAATTTATCAGGGTGGAGGGGAATGAATGCTCCAATAAAAATATAGATAAATATGACCAAGTGTTGCGGGTGGTTAGGAGGTTACTCATTCCCACTGTCGCTGCAGTAAGTGGAAGTGACCTTGTCTGTAACTACATGACCTTGCACCTTGTGATTCACATGAAAATTCAAAGCAAAGCCCCGCCAGGTCAGAGTGAGAAGCCAGCCTTGTGTTTAAGAGAAAAGAGATTTTCTTGTTACAACAGTGCTGGGGCTGAGTACCACACAGAAACACAGAGTGCATAATGCCATGGGCTAATGGGAAAATGAATGGAGAATGAAGAATGTGACAAAAGCAGGGGAATGGGCAGGAAGAGAAGGAAATGCTACGTAGAGCAGAGCATCAAAGGCAGAACTGTCAGAGTCTCCCTCAGGGTCTTGCAAGGAAGGACCAGTTCTGAGAAGCTGCCATCCTCTGCTTGTTTGAGATGGGAACGGAAAAGGGTCTCACTTCCACTGCCTGAATTTCAAAAATACCTTATTTAGCGTATAGGGCAATCCTATGGCCATCATGGTTCTCCAAGGGCAATCATACTGTCCAGTGATCTACAAAGTCGCCTGAGCACACATGCTAACAAAAGCCATTTGCTGCACACTCCTATTCCCGAGACACTCCACCAGCATTGCTAACCCAAGGTTAGGTGAACTGCTCATGACCCACAATGTTTATTTTGGCCTTTCCTCTCCAGTTTGGGTATGGAGTTAGTGGCAATGGTGCTGTTTGGCTGATGTATTTATATGAGGAATGAGGGTGGAAGAAGGGGGCGTATATCCATGGTCACGCTGACTTTTTCAAGCTGCCTTGGAAGAAAGTATGTGCTTAATTTGCATTCAAACTGCGTCTCTGGTTCCTATCTCTCAGAAATGCTTGAATAGATTGTGGTGTGTACAGACCTGGCAATAACTCCAAGCTGGACTGACAAGAGTTAGGAAGTGCTACTTAATTCTTCTGTTTCATTTTAGTTTTCTGGTCTTGGAGAGATTTTATTCTTTGCTGCTTGATCATTTTCCCTGTGATTCATGTTCTTTCAGGAAATTGTAATTGACAAAAATAAAGCACTTTGGTTGTTATTTAGTGAGCTCCAGCTAAATTCACGCAGTCCTGCTTAAGAATCTATGCCCTCCATGCTGCATTTGTTTTAAGCTTCCAGCCTCCTCTAGACAGATTTTTTTCCTGTGCAGGCACAAAAGCGCTTTAGTCAGCACAAATTTGGAGGTAGAACAAAAAGGCTGTAATAGCATATCTCATGCTGCTATCAATTTTCCACCGGTGGAGTACTTCAGTACATGAAGTTCTTTGTCTATATTCAGAAGTCAGCTTTGGTGACATTACACGAGCAACTACAACATTTTAGCGTGTTCCACACTGCTTTGAATTGTAACTTAAAAAAAAAAAAAGAAGAAGAAGAAGAAAGAAAGAAAGAAAGGATGTCTTGGAATATGGCCAGGGCATAATGATTTCAATTCCGAAGAAATCCGACAACCTATTACCCTAAATTCAACATTTTCATGTACTGTAAGTTTAAAATCTCCTCTAATTAAATAGGGAAACCCTTTTCCCCCATTGTGCTATGGTTTTAGTTACCAGTAGGCCTCTAAAAATCTGTTTCTGCTTAAAATGTAACCCTGAAAGGTTATATTTACTGTATGTATGAAAAAGGGTTGAATCATACAATTATATATTTTGGAATACTAAAGCAATGTAAAAGAGACTAATCATGATCCCAAATTCAATTTTCAAACCTTTAATTGATCCCATCCCAAAGGTAACATTCTATCTTAATTGCCATACTGAAATGGTTGCAATTACGTAAAATAAAACTATTCACTGGTAACTGGAAAAAGTCTTCTCATTAAGCAGATGACGGCCAGCCTTGAAAATAGTTGATTGCAAAAGGATGCAACCACTTTGCTTATATTTCCTTTTCTGGTTAAACTCTCCTTCACATATGTTGAGTCAATTCCAAAAAACCACACACACACAACAACAAACTGAAGATAGTACTGCGGCACGTGTCTGTGCTCCCTGCACCTTCTTTGGACAAAGCTGCTACCTTGTAGAGGGAAGGAAAGGGACAGAAGGAAAAATGGCATCCGGGCTGATGTCCCTGTTTGGCAGACACTGGGAAGCACAGTGAACTGTTGCTTATGGGGTGCTTGGTGGGAAGGAAGCATCTCCTCTGGAGATGCTTTAAGCCATGTTCCAAACAAACTCAGGAAACAATTGCTGCAAGCTGGGCTATGTGTCAGCCTTGTGAAAAGTTAAACCCCCACCACAAGGAGAGTGAGATGACAGGTCCTTGGAACCACGTGTTACAAATGTGATGATTTTCCTTCCTCCCTGGCAGCATGACTTTGAAAAAGGTGGTGATGGCGAGCCCATAGAGAACTTAATTCCCTGTTAAATTTAGAAGTTGTGCTACAAGGTATGCATCAATAGTTCTGCTATAGGTGTCACACAAGGTAGGACTAGGAAAGGTTGGTGTCCTTTCTGTTCGTCTGCTTGTATAAAAGCAAAGGAAACTTATGGTGTTCCAGAGGTGACAGTAGATGTTGATGAAGCAAGAAGACCAGCAGCTTTTTCATTATTGCCAAGAGAGATTGAGCAATTCTCAATTTGATATCGACACCTGTGTCACTTGGAACACTGCCTAACTGGATGCAGATATCACATAAATAGTCACGAGTGGTTGTCCATTAGTATGACTATTATTGTTCAACTTCTGTAAGCTACAACTGTCTAGCAGAGACAAAGGCATGTCCATAAGAGACTGCTAGAATTAGAAACAAGGCACAAAACATTCAGCTGTGATGGCTGCAGATCACTGAAACAAAGTCTTGTGGAGACAAGAAAAGTATCCTTTTTTCCTTTGGTCTTTACTCAATGAAGCTGGATGTTTCTCCACAGAAGGTAGTCTTCAGTTGAACATACACAACTCTATTCTGCTTGGGAATAAGATGAACGTCTGCAACCTGCAGCATACTAGAGATAAGACTGTAATGATTGAAAGGTCCAGCCTTAAAAACTTAACAAAACATCTTCCAAGTAACTCTAAAAAAATCTATTATGCGGAAGTATTGGAAACAGCCCCTCTCTACAACATGGATATTTTCCATGGAAAGTGTCATCATCTCTCTGTACAGGTGCAGGTCTGGTATTCTGTTGAGCTTGGGACTGTATAAACTCAATGGAAGGACAGTCCGTAACTCAAACAGTCCACAGTGTTTGACAAAAAGATGAGATAGATTAGAAACAAACAGATACAAACAGATGGGGAAACACAAGGTAAGACTGAAATGATTATATGGTTAATGAGCATCAACTGCAGCATGCCAGCTGTAGCTTCTTAGTCAAATTCTTGTGTGTGTTGACTAAATATGTACTGTGGTTCTATATCAGCAAATACCAGGTCTCTATGTATGCCCATACCTTCAATTTTCAAGAGATGTTTGGATAATGTCTTTAATAATGTACTTTAACTTTTGGTTAGCCCACAGAGCTCAGGCAGTTGGAAGATCTTTGTAGGTCTATTCTAGCTGCTCTGTTCTATCCTGTTTACCTACACTTGTGAGATATGGTTATGATGATTACAGAAAATAGATCCTTTAAACACCTAGGAGATGCACTAGAAGTGATGTAGGTACCTGAGTTAGCTAACAGAACATAGCTTTCTGTGTTCTCTTAGAAAAGGGACTTAGATGTCCAATGGGATTTAGCTGTTCAAGTCATTTAGGCGTGCCAATGCAACCCAAATATTGCCTATATATAACTTTAAACATCTGAGCCTTTGAATTGCAGTGCCATGCAGCGATGAATAAATGCCTACTTGGACATAGAACAAAGATACTTGACTAGCTGAATAGGCAGCATTTGAATTGTATAGAACATACAGTTATTCTGCTAAATGAATGGCTGTTCACTTACTTGATCAATAGGAAAAATGACTCTTTCTGTTTCTGAGCACACAGTATTTGCATTAAGGAGGACATGCATACAAACCCCAAAAGTCTATTTCACAAGCTCTAGAGCAGACTTGTGAAAATGGAACCAGTGCATCTTTTTGTTGAGGAAATCTTTCGTGGTTTGGACAGAAATCACTGCTAGTCCTACAGACACTTAGGATCTGCACTCATCCTGAAGTGTGCAGCCTGATAAAACAGGATTCCAAGTCTGACTTACTTCTGTTCCATCTTGCTCCATCAGAACTAAGTCTTGATCCTGCATTTGGTCTCGATAATGGTAGTGAATACAAATCATTCCAGGCACTGCATATAGACTCAGAAAGAGATTCAGTTATGTATTCATTTGAACCCTGTGGACTTGGAAAATTCAGGGAGCCTGAGGTCATGCAGAATTTTTCCTCAAGCAAAATTGATGCATTTTTTGAGTAAGTCATCTTTGAAAGTGCTTTCTTTTTTTTGCAGAAGATTGCTCTTCACCCAAAGAGATGGTAAAATGCTGCATAAAATTAGGATCCAAAACTTTCTCAAACTTTACTAAAATAGACGTAAAAATCCACACTCTTAGCTTGCATAAGCTGGTGCAGATCAGCTATATGACAATTATCATGTAGATCAGCAAGGTTTGAGGTTGCTTAGCTGGCTGACCCACCTCTCCTATTGATCATTTTTCCAGCTGAAATCATCACAATACTGATTTTTCTGATGTAAAAAGAAAGCAAATGAAATGTCAACAACTTTAAATACAACAAAAGCACAGAGCATTATCCAGTCTGCTTTCAGAGCACTTCTAAGAATTCTCCGAGCTGTGAAAGTTGTGGGATTTGAACATCATTTCTGGTTTTCATTTCCCTTGCAGAGACAAGAGTTCCTTTGGATAGTGAGGAGAAGTCTTTTGTTTTGGTGCCCTTAGTCTTAATGTCACTTGCAGATGAGACAGCTGAGCCAGCACCAAACCACGATTGATTGAAGATATACCCTTGTGAAGAGACAGGAATTGCCTAAACCTGCTTCTGTTGAAGTCTGACTCGAACTAGCTTTAGGCCAAAGTCTAATTTGGGTACACAGCAATACTCTTGCCTTCTCTGCCAGGTGGATGTTTGATCTATCATTTTCATTAGATATGGACTTTCTTGAAAGTTTGTTGCCTGATATAAACTGCAAGAAAAATATGCAAAGCTCAGCCTGAGAGAAAAGAAACAGAGAAAGAATGCTGTTTGTGGACAGAACAAGGTGCTTGACTTCTCTTCAAGATGGGATCTGGTAGGTAATGTCTAAAGGAGATATCTGGGGACTGGAAGGACATCAGTGCTTCTTTGATCAGAAAGAGGATTTTCTTTTTCACTACAAACTACTTGTAAAAATGCCTAAACTGCTACTCTGGCAATGTGAATTTCTGTTACCTGACTGAAGTTGTAGAGAATGTAGTAACTCACACACTGGACTGTGTTCTATGGCTTTCATCCTTCACCCTTTCTTTCCTTCCTCAGCCATCAGAAACAGAAATACAGGGGGAAAGAAAATAAGCAAGGAAGACAGAGGAGAGGGAGAGGTTCAGATTTGCTGGGCAGCTTCAGATGAGCTGTCTCCCATCCCTCTATACCAGTGCAGAACTGGCAGAACAAGCTGTGTAGATACAGTATTAACAACAACAACAACAACACCAGAGAACATACTTATTCTCTGTCTTTCTATGAACCGTTTACCCACAAATGTTATTAATTCCAGGCAAATGGAAGAGAGTGAGAAGCAGCAAGCAACTTGCTTACAGTAGTAGTGGCAGCTCAGCACAGGCTTGTGTTACTGCAGGAAGCCGGTGGCAGAGCTGGAGCTAGACCCCAGCCACACCAATTGTAAAACTCCTTGTCTTGCATTGCTGAGTCTTTCATCTTAAATCTTCTTCAGTGTCTTGAAATTGCAATTTGATGGCACTGATCTGGAAACTTTGGACCTATAGGGGTCCAAATCCCACATAATAAAGGAGATATTTACATTATTTTAGTAGAAAGAAGTTAATAATGATCACTAGAAACACCGTTAAACTACAGCACACAAAGCAGTTTGCTCCATTTGGAGTGTAAATTGCATAGTATTCTAAGATGAACGCTTGTTGTATTTCTTTCATGGTTATATTTAAATCTGTGTTTTCTTTAATTTAAATCTGCTCTATAAAGATCTCAGCAATTTGAAACAAAAGTATGCTTTAAAAAAAGGAAACAAAATTGACATGATAGCATCCTTCATGCCAGGCTGGCCCTGTTGTGTTTTTACATTGAGGGTGCATTTTAATTGATGAAATGTGCTACACAGCACAACTTGAAAAAGTAACAACCTTTAGTTACCATTTGGAAATGTGATGGAGGTGCCAGAAGTTAAACTCTTAGGACTAAATGAAATAACAGAAGCTCCCTATCCTTTCTTGAAGACGCTCATTAGTTTTCACTTTCTCACATTCTGTTTGCCATGGATTTCATCCAAGAATGACGGATGTAGAGTTATTAAGCAAGTGATAGTTTCAAAACTCCGGGTGTCAGTGCTCAGTGTGGAAGCTCAGTTACCTTGCAGAGGACAAGAGGTTTAAGTACCAGTACCCTGAAGCTGGCATAGCAGAGGGAATAATTACATGAAAAGGTACTGTCAGAACAGACTGAAAGACACAAGTCAGTTACAGGAAAGGACAAATAAACAAATGAGGAATGTCTGGGGAATAACCTGGTATTTGAATGCTTCAGCACACACAGGAAACCCCCCCAAAAAAGGGGGGGGGGGGAGTAAAAAAGGAAGGACTATGAATATGCAGAAGGCAATGCAACAAGTACCTTTTCTTAAATTCAGTCCAAGGGCCAAGATGCAGGGGTATCTCAGATCCCACAAGGCCTCCTGGAGGGAAGAGGCAAATCAGTGATGTTTGTGGCTATGGGCTTAGAAGAGAGATCTGTGTGTACAGGTCACACATCTTGGCCTGCTGACATGGACAGACCCAGTCTGTGGGACACTCTCCACAGATGAGGCACCAAGGGCTACCCATAAGGAACCTGCTGGAGGATGTGGAGGGCAAAAGTCCCAAAGCCTGGCCTTCAGCTGAGAAACAGAAAAGCAAGCTGCACATCCAATCTCTCCTTATTTTACCTCCCAAGTGACATCACTGCCACAACTCCCTTTCTTACCGAAGATTTATCCATTCCCAGACTTAGATAGATATTTCATCTGGCTCTGTTCACTTCTATTTCCTGCCTCACTCTGACAACAAATGACATGCCCGTGTATGAAACTAGACCAACCCAATTCCATTCTTTTTTAAAATTCCTTTTCCTTGTCCTTCTGCACCTAATGGTTTTGCTTGCAAACTAAAAAATAACATTGGAAAGAGCTGTTTACATAGTTTATCTTATATTCTAGATGCAGTAAAATCAGAAGAGGGGTCCATGTGAAAAGTCTGCTGTGTAGTTCCTTCTTTGATATCCAGGCTCATAACTTCGTGTGTATCAGCTTCGTGAGTATAAGCTGCTCCTGGTGGGCAGCTTATTTTATGTATCAACCTGAAAGCCATCAGGGTCATATTTAGAACTGATGTATGACTTCTCCTTCTGTAAGTGTGTGCTTCTTTGTTTAACTACATGATTCAGAATTATTTGCAAATATTTTATTTTATTTCTGAGTCAACTTAGAGATTCACTGCTAACATCCAGTTGGCAATGGATTAGATTGGAGAAAGCCTTTCAAACTAGTGGCTATTCCTATGTTTTCATTGCTCACAGCTATAGGAGGGCTTACAAGAATTTCACTACACAGAAGCTGAGCAAGGGGAGCAGCAAGGAGAGACTTGAGGGTTTGAACATCAGCTGTGAAGTACTGAAGTAGGTCATGTACTCTTCATCACAGGAGGTCCTGAAGATCATACCAGACAGCATCAGAAAGCTGACTGTGCTTCTGGATAGCTGAATGTGCTAGGTGACCTCTCATGTTCTTTTTCCAGCAAAATTTGTGGCAAATTTGGAGAATTTTTTTCAAAATCAGAATTCTGCAACATTTGCCACCAGTGAGAAGACCCTTTTGGTGAATTTTTCTGACTGCCAAAAACTGATTAAGCCTACTGGATTGCACATTAGTTAATAGTTATTTCCATTCTCAGGAGATTTTAAAGCTGGTTTATCACTGCACTACCAATTATATCAGTCAGAATTTTTAGTATACAGTTTACTGACTAGTTCATGACAGCAGGGCTTGTCTGCACCCTGAGAATTTCCCTGTGAGATTCTCTGTCCAAAAGCAGAGGCTTATTGTGGCAGAAGTTTTTCTGGTGAGCTCTTCAGCATACTCTCTTACAGCAGGCAACAGCACCCTGGCCATGTCTTAAGGAGGATTTTTATGAATGAAAGTCAAGAGTCTTTCAAGACAAGAGTCTGGAACAAAAATACGAACAACAGTAACATCCCATTGAGAACAGAAATATTTCAGAGCCTCCAGTGGCACATTCCTAATAGTAATTAGAGATGGTGCAGATTAATAAGAGTGGATCTTCACTTGAATTATAGATGGAAGAAAGAATTTAATTCCCAGAAAGCTTACAACAGGGATAAGCAATTTTTTTTGTTACCCGTTTTCTGCTTGACATTTTTCTAGACTTTGTGATTTGATTTTAACCTACATCGATTTGTCCATCTTCAATACTGCTCAAAAATACAGGAAAGATATGCACGACCCTGGTAGATACTATTGAAAGTTGCTAAATGTGGATTGCAGAATGACCCATTGATCTTCCTCAGCCCAGGATAGGACCACGTCTGCCAGGTCAGTATGATTTTAGCCTAAAAGATATATTCAGATTGACTGCATATTCAGATTAATTCTAACTCTGCTGCAATGCACAACTTCTACAGATGAAACTTGTCAATCCATGGTTAACATTAAGATAATTTTCATTTCAAAATAGCTCACTAACATCTTCCCTACCTCCATTACTTCTGTTCTGCAGGTGAGACAGAGTGCATGGCAGGACTGCTTTCAGGCTCTATTGTAAAAAACACAAAAACTCTCACTGACATCACATATAGTCAGATCAAGTTCCAAGGTTGCGTGTCAACATTTTTCTGAGAGGTGCTGGCTGTGCACAGAGGCCTCCACATCACGTTACATTCTTCTGTAGAAAAAAAGGATGTGGGAATTTTTTACCCTTCCAGAGACAGATCTCTGTGGAAATCACATTTGTTTTCTCTGTAAGTACCGGAAATAAATGGATGTGAAAACCTCAACAGTTGACTTTAAACTGCCTCTTATGCTGGTATCATTTTTTAGCGGGGGAGGAAGTGTGCATGCATATGCACTCACAGCTAAGGTCTTAATTCTATCTCCAGATGCTGTGCATAATCTAGAGGTTTATCTTAATGAATTATTTCTGTTATTACTACAGGCAAAGTGAGATTTAATTTGATGTGTGATATATCCCTGGATTAACTACCCTTTGGTTTTATTTGCTCCATAATGGTGAATTTTTGTTTATAGACCCATTTTGTAATTACATCCCTGAGCTCAGAAGGGCTACAGCAATGCTGCTCCGTCCTATGGGAGATCAGGAAACAATTCCCTTCTCCCAGTCCTGTTGTCAGCTGGGGATGGAACAGAAGCTGCACAATATGATGTGTACCATTTTGTCTTGCTTAATAGCAGGATTACAGGACAATGTACATTGAATCAAGAGATTCTCCTTGGCAGAGAAGACTGCAATTACCACTTGAGAGATGTATATAAAGTGGCAGAGAAGCTTCACCTTGAAAAGTAACAATAGTGTGTGTTATAATGGGAAGCCAAACTTTCACTCCATCCTCAAAGCTGCCACTCAGGCAGGTAGTCATGGCATTGGGACACTCTTCTCTCTTTCTCCCATTGAAGCTCTGGATTTTCTGCTCCATCTAGCTCAACCCCTTCCCTTATCTTCTAGCTGAAAGGTCTGGGACTGCCATACCCACTCTGGCTCATATTCACAGTATCTCTTTAGCAGTTGCAAGAGAAAGAGGAGTATGCCCCACATCCAGTTCATCCTATCCCAGATACCTCATCCCCAGTGTGGGGGAAGGCAGAAGAACAGGGCTGGGAGATCCACAGCACAGAGCAGGACATGCTCTTGCAGTTGCAGAAACTGTAACAGATCCTTACCTGATCCCCTGGGAGCATATGATACAGTTCACATGCAGAACTGTATTTCATTGCAGTTGTAGTGATCTTAATTAGTACTACTCATAACAACAGAAGAAATCAGTGTAAGCACCAGAAGAAGTAGGTGGAAGCAAACAAACACATCTGCGCCTTAACACACCCCTTGGAGATACTTCTCTTTGGGCTTCTGACTTAAAGAAGAGTGACTCCAAGCCACAATGGAGCCTCCATGCATGACCTGCAGTGGGCAGCTCCATGGTTCCAGCCTGAAACTATGAAGCTCAAGTAGCAGGTCAGGCTTCTCGGTGGGGGAGGTGTTTGGTTCAATCTCTACTCAGAGTTGTGCTTATAATATTTGTATTTCCTAGGTATACATCACGCTGAAGACAAAATGTTTTCTCACTAACAGACAAGAATGTTTGAGTCCATTAAACAGCACTGTGCCAAAGCCTCCGGTTCATAAAAAGTATCAGCAGATTTAGGTCATACAGCATGTTTTGTAATTGTTCCTGACATTTCTGTTCTCATATGCTTCCATTACAAGTTTATTTCCACATTTTTTTCCACTTTATTTTTTCTTCCCAGCTATTAAAATCAAATGTTGGGAAGCGTAAGTGGAAGAATAAAATCTGTTTGGATCAGCACAAGATGCATTCAGAGCTGACACCAAAGTTGTCTTCAAAATCACCTACTGTTGAGTGAGCAGCAGAGTAAAACTCAGTTTCCTGCTTTTTGCCAGTTTAAACCAAATCTGCAGTGTTGTTTTACTGCCTTGGGAGTATGAACTTCAAATGGACCTCAAGGGTGGGAGCTGATTTAAAAATATTATTCTAAGAAACCCCAAAACACAAGCAGCATTTTTATGAGTGAGAATCTAGAAGTATGCGTCAACATTTGCAAACATTTCTGAGAGATGCAAGCAACATAAATCCTAGGACTTTGAAGTTGTCAGGAGGCCAAAGCCATGTTTCGTTTACCCACATGAGTAGTCTTCTTCAAGTCAATGGCTGTAAATAAAGCAATCTAGACTTAGCCTGAAGTCTATGGCAAATAACTTGAGCAATCTTTTTCCCCCCAGGAGGAGAAGCTGAGCATTCCTTGGCCTGGCTCTGCACAGACATGGGGCAGGATCAGCTATGCCTTCCCATGGGCTCTCCATGTGGTCCTGCTTTTCCTGCTCTCAGCACCTTGGGACATGGTGGCCCCTCTACTATTAGTTTGCTGTGTCCAAGGCGCTGCCTCTCCTCTGCCCTTTCCCGGCAGCAGTGCTGGGATCCTCAGCCTGGTCCTTGCATAGAGAAGGAAAGGATACACTCCAGGAAGGATGGGAGCAACAGGGCAGGAGTCTTGCCATACATCCCCCTTCTCTGTACATTTGGATAAAGCATGGGGACTGTCAGGCCCTTTTAACACTGACTTTGGTTTTTTAAGTCCAGAGAGGACTGTTATGATAATATGGTTTGACCTGACCCTGTGCAAAAAGGAACTGAGTAACCGTACTAACAAAACTAAACAGGTCTTCCACAGATTTTAAAATTTACTGTAGAGCATTTATGCTGATAATAATATTCCAGCTACAAATTTCTGGAGAAAAAATGATTTTTTAAATTTCAATCTAGGGTACTATTTTTGCAAGGAGTGGAGGCTATGTCTGCCACTTGCCTTCTACTGCAGTAGGTCACTCACTGATCCTTTTTTCTATGTTAAAAAGGTATAATAAATTCAACACCACTAAAGAAACTATAAAGATTTGAAGGCCATTATTGCAGATTTTGTATGTTCAGTGAAAGGCAAATTGTTTGCAGCTACTATTGATCAGGGAAGTCTGAGTTAATGCAATTGCAGAACATAAAATGAGGGAATATAATAAAAAAAAATAATAAACCACTCACAGAATCTGAACTCAAAAAGCCAATGAATGACATTCAATAAACCACTCCAGAGAAATGAAACTCTGTCACAGTGAATATCAAAAGTGCAGAAATCAAATAAGGCCTCACCACTTGGACCTTTAGGAAGTCCTGTCTATGCTCACTGCTTTACAGAATTAGTAGCTGCAGTTGAAACCGTGTTTCCCTGACTGTGAAGTGTCAGCAAGGTCTTCACCTGCCCTGCAGTGGAAGTGCATCTTTGAAGTCATGTTCTGTGCTGCAGAGTAAGGAATCTGAAAAGTTTGTGCAGGAGGAAAGTGCTGGTGTCATCAGCCTATGGACAGAACAGCTAAAAATGGAAAGTTTCACAGGGAGCTGGGGTCCAGTTACACAGAGATGCAAGATGTCCTAAAACAAAGTACCCATTTTAACAGTACCCTGTTGTGAGAACAGCAGTGTTATCAGTGTCAAAAATCATGAGTCAGACCCCACAAAAATAATGACATTGACTAGAGAATCAAGAGACTAGGCAAGAAATTAAACATTTGTCCTTTGTGTTTGTTACATGAAATTTTGACTTTTAGGGGTCTGATTTTCAAGCTTTGTTCTGTATCCATGAAGATCTGGATTACATTTTGTTTTGTTCCAAAACTCAGATTAATGCTCAACCTTAGGTAACTCTTGCCTTGAGTAGAGTCTGCCATGAGGTGTACTCTGGGCTGCATGTAGCATGGGCTAAGGCAGAAGTTTGTGTCAAATGAGATAAAAAAAGACAGTGCTCTTACTCAAGATATGCAGGTGAATGAATTTAGAATTGTATAATCACAGAATTGTTAGAGTTGAAAGGGACCTTTAAAGGTCATCTAGCCCAAATTCCCTGCAATAAACAGGGATAGCCACAGCTAGGTCAGGTTGTCCAGAGATCCAGCAACAGGTTTTGTTAAGTATAATATGAACGGAAAAAATAATTCCCCCACTTTCCACAATGCAATTTCTCCCTGAGCCCTTGGGCAGGATGGATTTCAGCAACTGCTCTGAAGGATGCTCTGGCCTCTGGCATAGGCTGGAGGAAGAAGCCTTATTAGCAATAAATAAGGAAAGCAAAGTCACTGCTAAATGTGCACTTACGTTTTCGTCCTGCACAACAGGATTTTCTTAGCACTTTTAATCCAGACTGGGAAGCAAGAATATCCTTTTAAAGTGTCCATCCAAAAAGAGATAAAACATATTTCTTTCATAGGCCATATATTTAGCAAAAGAAATGACGCTTTTAAAATGGGATGTCCAATATCTGGTGACTAATGGATGACAAAGGGGTTGCAGGGTACTTTATTAAATGTCTCTAGAGACAAAGAAGTCAATTGCTACTCACCAAGTTGATTTACACTGATAAAGATTTCTTTTTGTAGGAACCACTCTGGCTTCTCACACCTCCTCTTGCTGCTCAGAGCACACAGACAGAATCCTCTGCTTTTTTTTTCAAGAGGAAAAAATTTCTCTCTGAGCTAGGGCTGAAAGAATTTTCTGGTCATCCTGACAATCCCATTAGACCAATAGGCTGGCAGTACCAGAACACTGCTATCCAGGAAGGGAACGATTAGACCCCGAAGAAGCATTATGTCAGATTTGGTAGCAGCTACACTGTTTTATTGGTATCAATCTCTGTCCTTAAACCATTCAAAAATGAAACAAAATAAAATGTTTCTCAGTATTAGCTGTGGGAGGGGAGAATGCACAATTTCACCCAAATTGTCACTAGTAGAGGAGAGAAATGAAGCTGAGACAGAGCTGGGGTGCAGCGGAAGCATACTGGAAGGGTGTCCTTTGATACCTGGATCAATGACTGCTGCATATCTGTGTTAGATCAGAAGCCCCAGGCGGCCTAAGCCGAAATAATTGCTTGTTTCTATGACACTACTTGCTACATGTGCTTTGCCTTTTCTTTGTGGTTTTCAGTGGTACAACCTACTTTATGGTGCTGATTCTCAGCCTGAGCCTAGGACACAACTTCCATTGGTTTCACTCTGTCCCAAACTCTCTGTTAAGTGGAGTGCTCAGCATTTACTGCAACAAAACCTGTTATTCTGTCTCTGGAGCTCTAACTACAAACACTATATAAGTGAATCCCCTGCTTCCCTAACTCCAACTTTATTACTACTGTGACTTGGGAGAGAGATTCTGGAAGTATACCAAAGACCAATTTATAACAATCAAGGTCAGATAAAGAAGCAAAACAGATAAAAGAGATCAGAGATACAGTTGCTGATTTGCAAAGTCCTGTCACTTCACAGCCTCGTGGTGTGCTAAAAACTAAGCTCACTGAGCAATACCCTCGCTGATGCAATACTGGAGGTGGACAAAACAACTGTAGTCAGGGAGGGCTACATAAAGAGGAATTGCATCTTCAAAGAAAAGAACTTGCGACGTGAAACTTCTGATGGGTTTGTGAGGGTGTCAGTGTGACAGAAGCCCTGGGGTTTTAGGCAGGCTGCCCATTGATACGAACGGCGAGGTCACGATGGATCTCAGGGATCCATCAATCACCGGGGCACAGACTGCAGGCATGGCATAGCTGAAGGGACACAACCACTTCCATAGCGCTGGCTGGGCTACACAGGCTCTCATGCCTTTAAATGGAAACAAATTAATACAGACAGAGCTCAGAAATGTTGTAGCATTATGAAGGTATATTAGATCTTTGCACCAGGTCTTGCACATGCCTTTTCCTCAAAAACCACAGAAATCTATGTAGCAGCTAACTCATTGCTTCTTTGCTTTAAGATGGCTAGCAAATTTAACAAGTGGAGTTATTTTAAGGCTGTCATTGCAGAAGATGAAGTTATCAATTCTCTATCTTTCCACAGATAATCCTGTTAAGGGATAACGTGATTTTAGGACAGTCCATTTATAAGGACAACGTTTTCAGGCTTGTCTGACAGAAGTTTCTATGTCCTTCATAACTTTTCTCATGCAAAGAAAATGGGAAAATCCTAACTTTCTATTACAGCTGTTGACTTGTACTTCAGCTAACTTTGACAATACACTGCACATCATCTGTATCTTTAACTGAGATTGTCAGTTTAATTGAATTATGCAAATATATTGGAAGAGTGGTTATCCAAAGAAGGCTGCAGCCTGCCACACTCAGATACTGTGTGAATGCACCAGTGCATCCCCACCCACACCACTGCATTCATCTGCTGCTGTTCCCACTGGCTTTTCCTTCACAGCATCCTCAGAGTGCAGCAATGTGTTATTTCTGATGTTTTAAATGTGGGGAAAGTGGGGCACAGACAAATGAATTTCCTGGTCACAGGGGAAAGGGAAAGGCAAGGACAGAGCCCACACGATGATCCAGAGCAGCAGTAAAAAATCCCTGCCTCCCCAGCTTTTCTTCCTTTCATTTGCACAAAGATTCCCAAGGAAGGTGTTCAGTGAAGATTTTACATTCATTTCCTAGCTAGAAATCAGGCTGGATTTGGACTCTTGGTACGGAATATCAGCACACTGACATTGAAAGGTATTTCAGTTTATGATAAAAATTAACCAAGATCTTGCAGGTCAGTGAGGTTCTCCAGAAGCAGATTGCTATTTCCCCTTTGTTTGCTTTCTGAAAACAAAACCTTAGTTCTTTAAATCCAAAAAAGTCCAGTTTGTATCTCAGCAAGAAGAAATACTTATAAAACTGATGCTGAAATTCAGTGCTTTTATTTGTATTTATTAAAACAGCATTTAGGAGCATGGAGTATGAACCAGAAGCTGACTGTGATAATTGCTGCACAGTAAAAAGGACAGCCCCAACTTCAGAAATGCTGGGTAGGGAGCAGAACAAGCACTGAAACAGCGAAATGTGGGAATCAATATGTTTTCACATGTTAACTGGTAATGAACTGCAGTAGACACACTACATTTTCAAATTGCACAACAGTATCTCAGTACTGAGGACTTCCTTCTCATTCTCACCTTCATCTTTCCAAATACAGCACTTGGCTGCTTACAAAGCGTTTTCCCCACCCTAAAAGAAACCTCAGTTATTTTCTTCAATCTACGTGAACAAGTGGTTCAGTGTAGATTCTGCACTCCAACAAGATCGTGCAAATTATTTTAACTCAATGATAACATATTCATGTCCTGTCTGGGGAACTGCACTGAAATTTTCTGCAATGAAGCAAAAGGTGAATTTTTGTAATTCAGTTTATGTTTCAAACTATTCCCTTCTATTTCAGTGTTCCGTCAAAGGAAAGACAGCTCATTTCCTTAAGAAACTGTATCCATCCACCAAATGTTATTTCTCACTGTACATAAGTAATGGGAGATTTCCTACTTTTTGCCCACTGCTGCCCTACAGATTTAATATGTAAACTGGGAATGTCCAGAATATATTGCTTGGCACAAGTCAGTGAAGTTTCACCTGTGAGAACACAGTCTGAATTCAACCTTTGGCTGCCTGTATTAAACCACAGGGAGAATCTACACTTAAGTGATGTGAAGTTCATAGATTAGACACAAACCCACAAAACCAAACCCAGAGAGCAGCGTTTAGGCATGCAGAGCTCTCTGTCCCTCTGACTTCATCTCACTTGAGCCATTACAGTAGAGTACCTTGTCCTGGGGCAAAGATGCTCCGGTATAGGAGGGGTGATTGCTGGGGTGCAGCACACAGCAGGTTTTAGCCCCTACCTGTCCCATCCATACAAAGCAGGACAGTCTGTGCTGCTGCCACTGTGTGCTTCCTACCAGCCCCAGGTTCCTGGCTCCACAACAGAGCAATAACTGGGAGAGGATGCTGAAGCACAAATTCTCTATCAGAAGCCTGATTGACAGAGGATAATTCGATCTGTTTAATGAAGAATGCAGAGAAAAAGTGACTGATACTCTGGAAGTGAGCATGCAGGGCATGAGGAAAGCATACTTGTTCTCACATTTTGTAGTAAAACTTCCTTTTGCAATTTAAAGTTACATTTAAACATTCACTTAAGCTTAATGTACAAAGCACCTGATATTCCTTGCTGTGCCCTGCAGCGAATCCCCAGGATTCACTTCCATAACCTCAGTGTATCCCTGATCTCAGCTCCACAACAGGTGAGTGAAATTTATACCACAGTTTGCCCTTTCAATTTCACACATTTCATTGTAAACTTGAGAGAGAAGGAGGATTATTCCTGGTTCATATGTGACTTCAATTCTCACTTTTTCTTTCTTTTTTTTTTTTTTTTTTTTGTCCACGGATTGTTTCTGTGGATCAGTTTGGGTTCCAGATGATCCAGATCTTAAGTCATTATTTTCTTGTTGTCACGGGTCAACTCTTACCTTACTTCATTTAAAATGTGAAGCAAGCTGCACTGCTCTAAGCTTGAAAAAACCTCTCCAACTATCTCTGCTAGAAGTGGAGTGACAGCCAAAGTTCTGATTAACTTCACCTCTTATGTGGCTTCTGCAACAAACACAAACTGCTGTGAAATCTTTTCCAGCAGGGTAATGGAGGGAGGAAAACGGTTGGCTGTAAGTTTGAGAATTATTATTTGTATAAACCCATTCACACACCTATCACTTGGGACAAGCAAAGGGCCAAAGACATGCCAAGCAATTACACAGCTACATAGGTCCGTGCACAAGATATTCCACCTCACGTTAGCTGTAATTTGCACTCACTAGGTTGGCACTAGCTCTACCTGTGTCAGATGGCAGCAGAGAAAACAACTTTTCTGGGAGACTAAACCCATTTCAGCTTTGGCCAAGCCATGTCCTTATTTTTAAAAGTCTGATCATCAACAGCAGCACCTGTCAATTTAAAGTAGAAAAAAGGTTTACAAAACTCAGACTTCTTAGTCTTGAATTCCCACGTCACTTCCAGGACCCTGAGCAGAATCAAATGCCCAGATCCTGGTGGTAACATCGCTGCAACCGCCCGCAGCTACCAGGGGATTCCTGGGGAGTAATGCTTGCTCCTAATCCTGACCTTAGACAAGAAAAGGTTTTTAAGCAGGTTTGTATTTTCCCTCATTACACATTTGAGTTGAAAAGAACTGGGAAACCAACTTTTTCCTAGTTCAGCTCAAAGGATAGAAGAGCCACCGTTCTCAGATCACTGAACTTCACAGCAGGAAAGATCTTAGTGAAGCAGGAAGAGAAGTCAAGATCATTATTCATCTCACACAATGCGTTTACAGATGCTTAAGATGCCTACAAATGGGCTGAGGTGGCTGCAGAGTAAGTCCTGGTGTTGTATGGGCCAGTGTTCAGTACTGGACATGTCAATCAGCCTTTTTTTCCCTACTGGTAAACTGAAGGCTGCAGTTCCCTGCCAAATAAAAGTGACTTGCTCCATTCTTTTTCACATTGTATTTTCAAGTCTTCATTCAGTTTTGTAGAGCACCAAAGCCCATTGATGCTGTAAAACAGATGACAGGAGAGCAGATAAGAAGACAGACAGACTTATTCTGAAGGATTCCTGAAGTCTAAACAATTCAACACCAATGACAAGATAGGTAAGGACCTGTTGGACCATCTTGATTTCAACAATTTTTTTTTTTTTTTTTTTAATAAATATTCAGTTACTTGAATACTTTGATTTGACGCTCAGGAAGCCAGGAGAGAAAATCAGCAGTGCTAAGGGCACCTCTGTTCTCTGTAGATGAAAAAGCATGTATGTTTACTTGCGGCTACTGCATGTTGTCCACAGTATTAAGCAGTACTGGTTTTAAAGAATACCTTTATGCTCCAAAAGACTGACCTATTATTCTGTGAACAGACTGTGGGAAAGACAGAGGAGCCTCCTCACTTTAACTGCAGTATAAGCTTTGGATAAAGATTTCAATCTTAGACTCCTACAGCTGCATTCTTGAAAATCAAACCTCCTGTTGGACGAGGCTGCAAATTTGGAGCAGTATGAACAAGACTGTTAAAAAAAAATTAGTTATTGCAAACACAAAGTCCCACAGGACTAGTCTGGCGCAGCACTGTAGCTGCTTTCTGCTCCTTGCTTGCCCCAAGAGGACAGATAGTTCACAATCACGTCTCCCTCTCCCAGTAATGTTGTGTTTTGTGCTGCTGCCTCTACTTTGCCATGTATCTGCCAAATGCTGCAGGTGCTGAAAAACAAAGGTGAAAGCACCCATATGGTGTGTTCAGATCACAAAATCAACTCACAGTTTCAAAAGCCCAAAAGGACCTGTTTTTTTTTTCCCCCTCATAGAGAAACCTAATGGGGAATCTATGTAGTTACATCCAAGTGCCAAGGCTTATGAAAGGATATATTGTGAATCCCTTTTACAAGATTCCTTACTTGGTGGAGATAGGTCCTTTGGGACTCCCCTTCATGATACTGCTAATCCCATGTATTTAAAATTTATGATTCACATTCCCTGGAATATCAAGATGACTTCAAGAACACAGTGTGGATTGTTGCGCTAGTTTTGTTGTGATATTCTTTTTAAGATTTCTGAACTCAAGCATTGACTGTGCTCAGGCTTCCTTTCACAAACAGGAGAGATAGGAAACTCGAGTTATTTGTAGGTAACATTGTGTTCTCTGCTAATGTTTCCCAATTCTCTTGTACAGTTCTGGGGTTCAGGGTGTCCCCTGGGATCAGTCGTGCCAAGACTCAGGATTGGATGGAAGAGCAATTTTATGTAAGTTGTGTGTGTGAGTGTGAAGTGTTTAGTTCATACGTGTGGTGTTTTCCTGACTGCAATTTCTACATTCAATGACTTTTTTAGGAATCAAGATCAAGCTGAAAATATTTTTTCCTTTCTACACACACAAAAGGTAACTGCAAACATAATATTTCCCTTACATTTTTATTTGTAGTCATATTTCTCTGCAAATTCCAATATCTGGAAATTAATGTGCAGCTGCTCTGCTGTTCCCTGCTGCATATAGGTAGGAGAAAGAGATGGGGGTGCACCCCAGCTGCCCCAAACATCCCACCCTTCGAATAAAAAACTTCCTTTTGAATGTGCCAGTTCCCTATGCCTCTGCCATCCTTACTGCTCTCAGTGATAAGCTACAGAGGGCTTCCAAATATGTGCCCGGCTGAGGCAAAAATGGCAGGTCAGTGAGAGACAAGCTGTTTTAGGCAATATTCACCTCCAATTGAAAACACACACTGAGAGCTTTTGTTTTAAAATATCATATTATGTTTTACCATGCCCTATTCCAGGATGAGTTTAATTTGATTTGGTGTAATAAAGAAAAAATTCCAAACAACACAAGTTACGTGATGCCTTCTTTGTGTCAGAAACTTTTTTTTTTTTTACAAGGCTACTTCCAAAAAACTACAAACGTATCTCAAATCAAACATTTTTTCTCCCTTCTGTTTGCCTTCTCCTTAAAGAGAATACAGTTTCTCTATGGAGTATGGTCTCTTTTTAGCCTGAAAGCACAGACTTGCATCTCATCTCTGATACTCTGTGGTGTCTCCTGAGCACAGCAAGAACAAGTTCACAGGACAGTTCCAAAACAGCATTTAGAAATGGAAACCCACCCCTAATTCTTCTGATAAATAATCCAGTCAATTCCTAGGAGTATCAGGAGATACAAGAAAACGATAGCACTAATAATAAAAACAAGACCTGCCATTATTAACAGCACAGCTATACAAAGTGCATGTTAAACAAAGCTCATTTAAACACGCTCTACTTTAATTAGATTTACTTTAGCCACCTAAAAAAATCCCACAGAAGTGGTGGGGAGTCCCATTGCTGCTCCCTGCTGGGTGCCCACCTGTCTCTGCCAGCCTCGCAGCCTTGAGTCGCAAAATCCCCGTGGAAGCCTGGGGCAGGTCAGGGGATGCGCTGCTGGGTCACCAGCACACCTCACTGCAGGGAAAAGGGTGCTGAGCAAAAGAAGCTGGCTTTGCCTAAGATTTGCCATGCTAAGAAAAAAAAAAGAAATAAGTACTAAAAAAAATTTTTTTAATGAATTGAAACAACAGGCTTCAAAGCAGGGAAGAAACCTGTTATTCCAAGTAGTTCTTCATACTCTTGCTTGAATGATATTAAAAAAGGACACTGTTTCTCAGATAAGCTCCAACATAATAATCTAGCATATATACATATATTAAAAAAAACAACCATACAGGGATACAGAATACATCAGGAGCAGTGTCTCTGTGCTGGCTGTCTATTTGCACATGGGACATGTCTCCTCCCTGGCACAATCTCAGCCCTGGGTGTGCTCAGAGCCTGGCCCGCATCCCAAGGCAGTGGCGGAGCACCTCCGGCAGCGTGGTGGCCCCCATGAGCAGGGTCTGTTTCTACATAAACAAGCCTGGGATCAGCTAAAGTTGCCGCTCACTGGCAAATGAAAATAAAGAGACAATTCAGAATCAAAGGTGAGTCAAAGAAAAAATATGTCCAATAAGAGGAGGCAGCCCAGACATCAGTCAGATGCCAAAACATGTGACAGACCCAGAGGCAACTCCAAAACAACCAAACCAACTGCCTGTGGAGTCTGCCAAGGAACCAGATGCTCCTGCTTAAAAATATCTTCCGCTGCCTTGGCATCTGCATTTTCTGCCTCCTGTCAAAAGAGGAGGGAGGGGAAATGGGAAAGGGGTGCGGGAATAGGGGTGGGGGGACGGCAACTAATAATATTTTTTGCCATTTTAATTCTAACAAATTCTGGTTATTCATTTGCAGTTTGTCATCATGTCACCCGACAGCAAAACAAAACCTCATCCTGGCGCACAGACTGGGAAGGGAAAAGCAGACAAAATCTTCTATGCAGAAAGAAAAAAATGATGAGAAAGACCCAATTCCACATTGCTGCTGGTGGCAGGGTGAGAAAAAAGCCAAAACCTGCATTTCCACCTAATGAAGTGCCCATGCACCCAGGCTCAGAGCTGGACAGGGGACGCTCCAGTTCCAGCCATGTATGAGGGCATCACTGCATCGACACCGGCCAGGGTATTCCTGGGGTACCCCATGCTGCACAGCGGGGCCGGGCAGGAGAGAGCTGTGCCAAACACAAGTCTTGCTGCCCCCAGCCACAGCAGCAGGGTCTGGTTCACAGAGGCTGTGGCTGTGGAATGGCTTAAAGCCTTGCGTCACAAAAGTGATATTAACTTACTGATCCTTTGTTGCTGTGGTCATTGATTAAAAACAGCAAATAAAGCATATACTCAGGAAATGTTAGAGTATTCAATGTCAGAGAAAAGCACAGTTGTAAATTGGGAATCTGCACAGTGTCTGTTCTAAGAGGAACTATAATGGAAAAGGTATTATTACATTTCATTTTAACTGAAGGTCTTTCTCTCTTGTATAGAAGTTTTCATCGGAGAATAAGCCCCTTCAGAAGTTGAATTGCAAAATGGATTTTGTTGCATTTCCTGATGCTTTAAGTGGGAATGGGAAACCCCACACGTGGTGTCCCGCTGCCACCGACCTGCCCAAATGGCTGTGATTCTGGCTGGAAAGCAGCACTGATGATCAAGTAGGGTTGGTGTAAAATTAAGACTCTATCCTGTGCTCTTGTAACTGAACCAACAGATCTTTGTGCGTTACTTGACTCATTTTCCCTCTCAGCTGCACGAGGAGTCTTGGGCCTCTAATGCCCATAGAGCACAGAGAGAAAGGCAAAGCTTCCCGACACAGGCAGGGCAGGTGCTGGTCTCACAGACCCTCTCTGTCCCTTGACCAACCCGGCATCTCTGGGCCTGCCTCCAGCTCTTCTGCAGCAAAGGTCTGAACCCCTCACTGAGGAGCAGCATTGCACCTCACATGCTGAATTTTGTGCACTGAACTCATTTGTGGTGAAATGCGATCACAGTAAATAGATGAGCAACAGGAGCCAGAGCAGCAGCATGGCAGATCGGCACACTGCAGATAAATGGGAAGAACTCACAGCGACGAACATCTCATGTGGGTCTGGTACTGACATTGTAAGGATTCTGAAGGTCTACGCAAACTGACTGATAGCAAAGGAGTTTCTAGTCCCCCTCATGGCATACACAAATGTCTGTTAAAGACATAAATATTTAAAAACAACAGCTAGACTAAGAGGGTTAGCTTTCATTTCATCTAATTTGGCAAGCATTGGATACACCCACCAGAAATCATTTTATTTTGTGTAATTTAATAGCAGTTCTATTGTAGCATTGCAGCTTCTGACATACCGAAACAAATCAATGTGGCCTTTTTAAAATTTCAGAATTAATATAGAGCTGTATCTCAAATGTTAGATGGAAATCAGTGAAGATTAAAATCTGTCATTCACTTGTTTCCAACCTCAGCTGCAAAATTTATTTGCTTTCCTGTCTGTAATGCAGACTTTGATCCTTGTTCAAATATCTCTGATTTTTTCCTTCCCTCATGTTTGGTCTGGTTCTCAGGTGAGAAATATTGGCAAAACTTGTTAGAATTACACCTGCCAACAGTAGCATACTGGCAAGCAACACAGAACTATATAAACTGTACCATGCATGCCGTTTGGGTTATTACACGTCAGAATAGTATTCCCACAGAAATCAATCTAAGATTTTAATTTTTTTTTTTTCCCCACTTCCTTAAAGAGATACATGGAGACACAGCGGAGGAAGTCAGACAACATCAAATAAAACAGGTTCAGAACGGTCGTGGATGACCTTCACAATATGTGTTTTGCAATTTTGGGTGGATTAGTGGAAACTAATGATGGCTTTGAAATGAGCTTTTGGATAAAGCTCGGGAAACTCTAATCATTACAAATCCACTACTTAAAAGAACAATTCCGCATAGCACACTGCAGCTTTAAAGTATACATGTCTTCATTAAAGTATACGTGTCTTCATTTCTTTCCTCCTCTGAACAAGCTTATTTTGCTTTCACTTACTCTAGCCTTCTTATAGGAGCCCAGCCACCGTTTTCATTTTCTGCCCTGCCTTTTAATTTAAGGAAGCCTATTGTTTTTCAGCATCATGTTGCCTTCTGTGTTTGGTTTAGGACTCATAGAGTTAACAGGCTGGGAAGAGAGAGAGGAAAAAAAAACCCACTTGCATTAAGCCTGAAGCCTGTCACCTTTTCTTGGCAATTACACTGCTAATGGCTGGGTCCCAAGCAAAGTGGCAAAGAATATCTCTTCTCACGTTCCCAACTCACAGTGCATTCCCAAATACCAGATGGTGTTTTTGGAATCCATTTCACTATGTTTGATATGACAATACTTTTGTATAATGTTAAATTATATATAACAATTTCAAATAGCCGCTATCAGAACAAGGCAAGGAAAGGAATATTAGATGCAAGGAGGAAAGAGAGAAACTGAAGACTGAAGGTTCTTGTCTACTCCCGTTGTATCTGGTATCTCAGATTTTTGTGTAATTTGAACAAAAGAGGAAATAAAAGTGGTTCAACAGACAAGCTCTCACAACGGTATTGTGCAGAAATGGTGCTGTTTCCCTCCCAGAATTTGGTGTACATCTTAGGACACATGCCAACTCTACAGGAGGCAAGTGCAAGATCATAAATAGTGCAGTGAAAGCAGGAGAAAAGGGGGGAAAAACCATCATGAATAAACAAGCCTCACCATTTTCTAAACAGACTTCTTTCTTGAAATTTAGGGAAAAGCAAAGCGCAGAAAATTCAGCAGGGGTACATTGGTACAACTCCATTAGCTTTAGTGGAGCCATGCCAGGCAGGAGCTAAGCATTTGGCCCAGATTATTTAAGTTAACGCACCTTACATCTATGCATTAAATCAGCTATTTATCCACTGCGGGTTAGTCTAACTCATTCACCCCAAAATAGCCATTCCAATTACATGACGGACTGATAGGAGTTGGAAAACATCACTGGAAACACTGCAGATTTAGTTGCCTTACAATTCATCACCGAACTACCTTGGCCATTCCTCAGGAGACGAGCAGGACCTTAGCCTTAGGAGGCACCAGGGCTGTCCTTCTGTTGGACACTCTTCAAAAAATTTCTTAAGAACAGAAGGAAAATGCACTACTGAGGGAAAAATGCATTCGGGATGACAACTGTCACTTCGATCTACCACTGCCACCACTGTATCAGAATCCCATCGTTCAAACACAGGTTAGTGTCATGATTTCTAAACTGAGATTGTTTATTTTAATGTAGCCAAAAAGTTTGTTTTCTTCCATCTCAGTTTCAGCTCAAGGCACATTTTAACAACCAGCAAGCTTTCAGGATAAATGCTTACTAACAAAAACACTTTCCAAGCTTAACTGTAACATGAATATTGAAGCTATAAGGACACAACTTCACAAGTAATTTGTCTAGTTCAATCAGCTTCTTTCCTGCATATGCTGCAAACCTGTGGTGTACACAATCCAAATGAAGGTTTCATTCATATGGCTATGCATAAGCAACTTACCACATTAGTGCTTACATTTTACACAACAAAATACTGATTTTCCCTCTTGATTACTTATACTGCCAGCACACAGAAAAGATTATCAGCCCCTTAAAGGATCATACAGATCCAGTGACTACTACATAATTAACAATAACTTGCAGTAATGCAATTTAAGAGTCTTTTTAATGGGCATAGATGGCAGAATGTATAGCCCATCTTTCTTTGTCATCCTAGAAAAGGGGCCCCATGCGGAGCTGCTGGTTGCTGAGTGATGCTTTGTAGTCTGTACCAGACAGTTGCACAGTACCAGCTGCATTGGCAGGTAGCCGAAGTGCAAAGAGATAGCTGCCAAGCTATGCTATACAAAGGAAGCAGTGCCAGAGAGAAAGGGACCTTTGCATGAAATCACCTTTGACCCTGAAGCCAGCATGGATCCCATATTCATCAATTCCAGACAATTGCATCTTTCATTCCACCACAAACTATGATTAGAAAGGGCCCATTTGTGATAGTGATTGTTAGTTTACAGTTCCCAGAGATTGGATTATTTAATCTTTAGTTCTGTTGGCAGCAATATTTTCCCTAACCTTTTGTAATGGCATGCTAGTGATAATCTAACATATGTATATAGGGAGATATACAGACAGGCACCTCCCGTCACCACCAAAACTGGGTGAATAGAGAAACATGCAGAGAAAAGCAAAAAGCCACAGCACATGAGATTCATGTTGAGTTGCTAACACTGTGCTAATGTAGATTTTCCAGAATTTAGTCTGGAAGGTGCAATCAGAGTGCAGCTGTATCTCAACTTCTGGCCACAGAATTCTGACTTTGCTATAGCTTTTCCTTTAAATAGGAAAACTTTTGCTTTAGACAACTGAGAAATACCAGAGGTACTATTTTCAGACAAGAGCAGTTAGAACCTCATGATTGCAGTTCCACGTTCCAGATTACTTTATATCTACATGCACTGACTGCTTGTAGCTCATACAAAAAGAAGTGGAACACTAAACAAGTTTCACATGTGCTCCTGAGAAAACCACAAATGACGAGCAAAAGCAGCGTTCGGAGGGAAAGGAGGAGACAGTGCAAAGCATGAATGCAGCAGGGGAGCGTCTAGGCCTGCTCCCTGCTACTGTTCTCCTGTGTGCTTGGCTTTGACACGGCGAGTCCTATTGAAATCAATGCAAGTGCTCCCAAGGTGCACATGTATGTCAGCAACTGCAAGACTGGCATCTTAGCAAATGGGTCTGGAGCAGCCAACTCACCCTCAAGCTTTGCACAGCACTTACTTTAGAAATAAAGCAACTTGTTGGCATAATCAACAGATAGGTAAAGAATATACGATGGCTGAGAATATAACTCTTAGCAATGACTTTCCATAGAATGCAGCAGAAAAAGGGTGAAACTCCCCAGCAGAATCAAATTATAATTGGACTGGAAAGAAAAGGGGGAAAACAACAACAACAAAACAAAGTGCATCTATAAAACCTGCATAAAAATCCTTTTGTGATCTGACCATTGTCTAATCCTAGAGATGTTAGCTGAAGGGAAAAAACGCCTCTACCTGAAGGCTGGCCGTATTGTGCTGCACCTGACTTCTGGCTCGCCTGTGAGACCGTCTGTTCTTTATTTTCACTCTGTATGAAGCTAATGGAATTTGCAGTTGATTAACCTCAAATCTGGAGTAATGATCCAGCCTGGGACTGCAGCTGGCAATGCTGGGGCTATTTGTACTTCTTAACTGAGTAAGACAGCAACAAGTCTAATGGCACAAAGGTAAAGAACCCAGGCAGAGAGGTAAATGTCAGAAGTGCATTAAAGTACTTAGGAATATAACCTCTGAGAGCATGGACAATTTCTCCCCTCTCAGTAAAGGGGTGGAAGTACCAACTCTGAGGGAAATTAATCACAAGATAATATAATAAAAAGTATATGGCTGCACTTATTCCATGTTATTCTACAGGGGACACTTAAGGCAACAGATTTACTTTTTCTGCAAACCAAATCCCTGCATTAGAAAAAGGTCAGCTACCGAGGAACAGCCTCTGTGCAAAATTTAGGAGACAGAGTCCTAAAGCTCATCTACAACTTCTGCTCATATGAGGGAAAGCAGAGTCTTCATAAGATCAACGCCACAAAATAGAATTTGCAGTATTTTTACACTGTGTTATTTGTATTTATTTGTGCAGACTTATTCTGTCTGAAATACGTGAAATGGCAGCTGAATGGCTGCAGATAAACACCACGAGCAAGCAATTCAAGCTTTTTTCTTAATAGATTCATTGCTGTTTTTCCTTCACAATTGTTCAAAGCCTCAATGAACAGAATTACACAAATGTGCACCAAACCTCGGAACTAATTTAGTTTAGCAAGTGCTTCACACATCTTCGTTTACTGAACAATGTTACTTTCAAATCATGACAACATTCTTCCTTCCTTGCCTCATGACTAATACAGTGTTATTCAAGCCATTCCTCTTCAGACACTTCAGATCTTTACAGTTTTTTTTTTCCCCAGCATTACCACCTGATTTCTAATTAAAATCAAACTGAGGAAGTTCCTTCCACAGATGTAAATCCCAAAGCCCCAGGCCAGTGACAGTTGCTACAGAAAAAGGCTTTGTGTAGCTTCCCTCCTGCAGCATCATTTGGAAAAGTAACTTCTTCAATGAGTTAGAGCAGAGGGCTGGGCTGAGTCAGGAGCTCTGATGCTGTTCACTGGATAAATAATTATTAATGTGATGTAGTGAAAACAGTTTTTCATTCTGAGAAAGATCACTCTTTCCATCCTATACAGAACTCATCGCATCAATGACTACCAGTGGACTTTACTAACACTGCATTACTGTCTGCATTTTATTTATATATCGTGCATGTAAATATACATGTGCACACACACACACTGTGTGTACTATATGTCAACAACTAATCAAAAGTTGTTTGCCCACAAGCATATGTGAAAAATTCATCTAAATAATTGTACATTTAATTTTTAATGAAATCCCAGTAATCCACTCATTCTACCGAATTCCTACTTAATATGGAACAGCAGCATACAAGAGACTGGAAAGACACACAGATCTCTGTCTTACACAGACTGAGCATACATACCACCAGCCTTCCCCAGTCAGGTCTTATTATATTATTATCTTGATTTCGAGAGAGCAATTCAGCGATTAATCACTGAACACTGCTTTTACTTGTGCTCAGAGCATATGCCTTATAAGTAACCCTTAGTATTTGGCTTAAAGGCAATATAAAAGTCAGCAATAAATAAACAGTAAGAACAGACTGCTGCTGGATGGAAAGACTCCACAGCCTGTTAGGTCTTCCCTGTTTTTAACTTGTCTAATTCTGCAGAAATTTATGTTCATAAAGTAATTTTTTAATAAAACAGTGTATTACAATTACAGCACCTGCCTTCTGATAATGTTGAAAACCTACTAATTAACATCTAACAGCCTTTTTTAGGTGAGTTTTATTACTCTACTCCATAGATGGGGAAGCTGAGACATAAAGAAGCTAAAGTGATAGATTTGGCAGATCTCTACAGAATCCAAGGGAAACACATTGCATATCTGCTTTTAATAGCGCAGACTTTAGCAGGCACCTGCATTTTGCAGGTGCAAACACCTTCAGCATAGAAATAATAATTCTATACCATGCTCACACACACCCGTCCTGGAACATGCACCCAGAAAACTCATTAGAACAAAGGAATTTGCAAGCATGAACACATACATGGAAGTACAGGTGTTTGATTATTTCAATCCAAAGCACATGAACAGATGTTTGCATCAAATTGAAACTGCTACCATCCTTAAAACTCTGCAGTTCTGTCATTCCCCCCTTATCGGTCTGTTTATTTCTCATATTCCAGAAGGCCTCGTCTCACACTGCATTTCATGGTATAACTTCCACTCATTTTGTCGCCAGTCCCTTTTCCCATCTAAACAGAAAATGAAAATTCCCAGTCTATCAATCTTTTCATTGCTAGGCACCCAATCATTCACTTTTTGCCTAGAAAAATATTTCCAGTGAATCACAGTTAAGGTTTTACTGCCCCCAGTACACCTGCACACTACTGAAATATCTCATTTTTGAAGCAGGATCAGTTTTCAAGCAGGACAACTTCCACAGTCAAACCAGATGTGCTAAGAGACAAGTAGCAAAAAGGTGGATCGCACCATGCAAAGATAGGAACAACTGATGAGAGGAACATGAAAGGAAGAGAAAGTGAAAATACTACAAGGGCATGTGGTTCTGTAGGTTAATGTGCTGTGAAACCCCTGACTTTGTCAAACCGCGGGTGGGAGACACCAGGATGCAAGGCTGAAGGTTGTGATGCACAACTGTGCTTTAGACATCTGAATCCAGCACCAAAGGGGCACTTTGTTAGCCTGGGATCCTCTCTTTTTCATGTTTTCCTTTTTCAGTTTTCACCAGAGTTTACAGCGAAGTCTCATAAAATACTAAAATACTACACTGAGCAGATGCAGTCAAAAGTGGCAGCACTGCTGACTGGGGGGAACATCTCATGAAGTTGGCATGGAGCCTTGTTTTGTTCAGCCAGTGCTGTCATCCTATGACTCTTTGGCTTCCTGCTATGGAGTTGCCTCAGCACAGAAGAGTTTGAGCAAATGAGCTCCTAATCTGCAATTCAAACCGTGCCTGTGCTTCTGAAGAGGGAAGATAAACCCAAGTTGTCTGTCTGTGCAGTGGTCCAGTTACTGGAGGACCACAGCAGTTGGTAGCCCATATGTTACTGAACTGGATTTTAAGTAATGAAAAAGAAACAACTTCAAAGCAAGATCTGAAGGGCAGCAAGAAAAAATCTTGTGATTAACTGCCTCTATACAGGTGTGATCTGTTTGTCGCTCTTCTTCATAATGCTGCAAAACACATTCACAAAGCCTTCCTTCCTTCCCACCCTTTACACTACCTGTGTTGTACAACCATGCTTTTGGCCAATTCTCCTCTTCAGACTTTCTCGTCTTGCCACAAACTTACATCACAAATCAGCTAATGTCCTTGCTTGCCTGGCCTTCATTGAGGGCTTCTCATTATTTTAGGCCTATGTTCTCTTCCTACATGCTCACATGCTTCTGTGGAAGGTATTTCCTTTTTTTTTTATTTTCTGTGGGAGGCTCTTAGAAAAATTCATTATGAATGAAAAGAATGGGTGTCTATAGAAATGCTATAAGGGTTTAAAAAAAAAAAAAGTGACTGTAAAGAGACACGTCTTCTCCAGAGATCTTCAGCTGTACCTCTAGCCATAGAAAAGAGTTCTACCCTATAAAATAAGGTGAAGCAGTTAGAATTCAAAAGAAAGTTACCGTTTACTTTTATGAAAAATTTTTTACAATTTTAGTTTTTGAACATTAGGGAATTCTTTGGGTGCAGTAAATAACATCTTACGCTGCAGCTTCCTTCAGTGACTATGGCAGACAGACAGCGTGATCTTTTAAGCCTAATTTCCTTAAGAAATCTGGATAAAAAGAGAGGAAGTAACAAGTCTAAATGCAATGCTTACAAGCATTGCAATTTATATAAACTTCAAGTTCTCATTACAGTGACATTCTCTGCCAGTGACAAGGCAAGAGGCACTGGGCACAAACTGAAACATAGGAAGCTCCATTTGACCATCATGAAATGTTTCTTTCCTCTAAGAGGGTGGCCAAGCACAGTGGCAGTGGACATTTCCCCTTGGAGATCTCCAGGAGCTGCTTGGACAAGGGCCTGGCACCCTGCTCTGCATGGCCCAGCTTGGGCAGGGATGGGATCAGACAGACCCAGACACCCTTTCCCACTTCAACCTGTCCATGATTCTATGGTAACTTACAAGCATAAAGCATTAGTTAATTTGAGTTTTATTTGTTCTTGTTCTGCTGGTCTAAAATCCTTGGTGATTCACCTTTCTGCAACTGCACTAAATAACTCACACTTAACATATACCTCTTAATCAAATCAGAGAAAAAATTTTTAGTCAAAAGAACACTGGCAAATAGAAATGCACAGGCATGTTGTTTCTATTTGTTCCTGGGAGTAAAATAAACGTTAACTGAATTAACAATCAAATGGAGTAGTTTTTCTTCTTTCTTATTCAATATAAAAGGTCAATTTGGGTCACTTTTTATGTTTCCTTTATGTAAATCATTAAGCCATGCTCTACTTCCTATTTCTGTTACACTAGTAAAGACAGCCACTTCTGAACATTAGCACATTTCCACGAAGCATCAGGTCCATTTGCTCCAGCACAACGGAATTCTAAATAAATTTCAAAAAAAAAACACATACAGAAAACTTCCCTCCGAGATACTCGTGAACTCTCAAAAGTCTGTTTGTGACCGCGTACGCAGAGCGTCTTTTGAGTTACTCGAGTTTAAAGTGAAGGTCTCTGTGGCTTATCCAGGAGCACTGAATTCCCACACTGCTCCTACTGACAACCCTATTTTGTGTATGTGATTCCAATTGGGCTGTGAAATTAATATGGTTGTTTGTGTACATCAAGGGCAACCTGCACTCATTTGAAAGCAAGGGCATTGCAATTATTGGTAGTAAAAGTCTACAAGCTTATAGTGCCATCTGTACTATCCAACACTCCCACCCATATCTAGTTGTATTGCTAACTTTGTGTTTCACAGCCTCTGAAAAGAAAAACAACAACCAAAGAACAAGACATGCTTATGGAGGCAAAATATTTTGAATCTCACTCCATTAGCCAATGCTTTTATTTTATCTGTTCTAATGACTTTTCAGCTTACTAAGAACTACTTTCCAGTAATCTACTGTATGGAAAATAGATACAGAGATTTTCATTATAGTGATTCTAAATTCAAAGACCTTTGTGAAGAAGAGCTGTTCTGGGTTTGTATGATGCCAGCGCTAAAGGCACCTCAGTCGGATCAGCTCCTGCTGCTCTGAGCATTGTTGGATTCCTTGGAAATGTAGCAGGGCCCGTGCTTTCTGAGAATGGATAAAGTGTGAGAGTATTGCATGTGTAAAGTGTGTGTATATGCATGTAAAAAGCTCCAGCACTTGTAATGAGAAACGTAATTATTACCGGACAAATCCTGCAGTACATGCATAAGAGAAGTTCCTAGTGAGATTGATGGAAATAGCAATTGAAGTTATCATCAAGTAAAAACATGCAATTAAGAACTAGCATTTCTTTGTTGATTTGGAAGACAAATACAACTTGATTCATCCTGAAGTCATCTTTAAATATTAATCAGTGTCAGTGGTCACATCTGAGGGAGAGGAGTGAAGCACGCCCCTAGCAGCACAGCGAGACTCTTCATGCTGGGATTAGAACTCAGGGAACCTCTCAACAAGCCGAAAACGTTACCTTTTTCCTTTCATCCAAAGGCAGAGAAAGCAGATATTTACATCCTTACTACAAGTTTCAGATTGTTTTTCATTCTTATGGAAAACACTTGGACTTTGCCAGCAAAACCTCTCAGAATACTCTTATTTTATTTTATTTCCATTTTTTTATTTCTCTAACAGTTGAGGGCTTGCTTAATGTACAAGTAGCACACTGCCAGAAAGCCTCAGTAGCATCCTCATCAATTTAAAGATCCAGTGCTGATGTTTAAACTTGTGTATGATCAGCCTGGCAACCTTTGGATTCAGGTCAGAGAGTGTTAGACCTTTCAAGGAAGCACCTATTTTTTTTTCTTCATGGTCAAGCATTCACTGAAGTTTTGATACTTCAGATCTCAACCAAAAGCTGATTAAGTGTGTAGAATTAAAAGGATGGCAAACGGTAGGTACCTTAGGTATAGCACAGCTTCAGATTAGAAGTCCACAAGATAGTTGGAAAAGTAATAATATGATCAGGAGGACCTATCCTGGAAACAATATATGAACATCACCAGAGAGACTGAGCAGGTCCCTAAGGGTAGAGAGCAGTGCTCTTCCTTCTCCTCCTGTTAAGAATGCCGCCCACAGCATCCTTCTGCCCTCTGGACACCAAGAGGGATGGCAGAGCCCTGGCTCCTGGTTCACAAGATAGTGCCACAAGTCTTGATGAAGCTTGTGGGACAGCTGCCTTTTCTCTGTGGCCATTTGTCAGGGTGTGCTATGGCTGTGCCATCGCATTCCAACAAACAAGGAAGTTCCTGTGAGGTTGAAGAAGGGTTAACGTGGCGCATTCTCTTCTTACTAAAATGATGTCATTTCCCCCCCCCCTCCTTCCTGAAAGTATCTCTTGCTTGCTTGTTTACATACTAAAGTTAATTTAAAATATATATTATAAATCTGAACAGTTTAAAAAACAGAACACATTTTCATATCTGAAGACATTTATATACATTTAGATTAAATGTATGGTGTTTCAGTGCTACAAAAAAGCATAGTTTTTTTGCCACAAACTACCCTTCTCCCATTTTTCATACTTTCTCTAGAAGAATAAAGATGGAGAAAACAGAAGTACCAATAGATTGTAGAAATTGTCCCAACGAGTTTCTAATCCAGTGTCAGTTACACAGGACTGATAAGTAAAGGAAGTTCAACCAGACAGTTTAATCCTCCAATTTCCTGTCTTCTAATCAGCCACTGACTCCTCTGGCTTTAAATTAGAAACATCCATGGCAATATTTGGGACAGGTGAAGGAAAAAAGAGTGGAAAACAACTAGGGCAAATGTTTGTAGGCATAAGGAGGAGATACACAGAGAACGAACACATTATAAAGTAGTAGAAGTATGTAGAACGAAGCACTGAATGTAAGCACTTATATATGGAATTTAGCAACTCTGACAGGGAAGGAATAACTTTAATTAAAGCATTTATACAGTGGTTGAGCAATGTGTGAGCATACAAGAATTACTGCATAAAACAAGGAAAATCCATGCTACAATATTGCACTATGGTGCACTTTGTTGTTTTGATAGAGGCAGGTCCAGGAAAATAATAAATACAAGTATGCTTTTTAATATGCCATAAATGATAAGCACAAATCAGCAAAGCCACAAACAGCACAACAGCACGAGGTGATTATCATGATAAACTTCTATGAAAGTATGTAAATGCATTCATGTATAGATGCGTTCAGTGATTTAAATGATAAACACTACTTTTGAGTGTTTTGTGCTTCTGGACTTTCTTAGCTTTCATAGGACTAACTAGCCTTCCATATGACAAAACTGCATATTTATTAGATGTGCCATTATTTTTAATCTCACTTGTAATAAAATTTATAGTTAGGATTCCATTAGTTCCTAATTGAGAGAAATGCCACTAACAGTTTGGAATTGCTCATGACCTGAGCAAGTTCAGTTATTCCTCTAAATATTTTGCGCAGCAGCGTGAATGAAAGAAAAAAGTGCTTTCAGTGAAAAAAAAGATGTAAGGTTAAAAACGTTCAAACAAAATGACCACAAGTCCAGTCCTCTATCTTCGATAAGCTACCTTTTAACTTAGGGCATCTAATTAAAATAAAGCTCTAAAGACTAAAATGTGGATTAGTAGTTTGATAATAAAAAGAGTGATTTTGGCAAATGACTGAAAGATCTGCTTTAACTGTCACGTTCAGTAATAGCAGTTTGCATGCTAACTCATACATAGAGTCATCTGAAATACCTTCTTATTTATTAATAACGTTTTTTCTTTTTTCTTTTTCTTTTTTGGCAGATAATTCCACAACAGAAAGCAGTTTGGGGTTTGGGTCTTGAAGTTGCCTGGGCTGAGATTCTCAGACTGTGAGTGGCTCCCAGGCACCCAGGGGGTGAACCTGGCTCACTCTGCTCCTCTAAACGCAGTGACTCCAGGCCGACAGCAGTGCAATGCTGAGCAGAATTGGGCCCAGATTCTTTACTTTTGCGTTGTCATTCAGAATTTTCTACCTTTTTGTTATGTGTGTATTCTAATAACCTGGTGCAGAAGAAATCTGAAGACCATCCCTCATTGAACACATATAAAAGTCACATCACAATATCATATAGGCTTGCTAGAGCAAATAATTTAAAAAGAAAATAATCAGCTTCAGATAAATGTTTATAAAAGTAGCACAGCTGCACATATTTGTTACAAATGCAAGACAGTACTGAAACTTTCCTAGGACTAACCCTTTAGTGTCTCTATGACAGCATCGAATTTAAATAAAAAGTGCCAAAATTATGATTATTTTTTCAACAAATCAATTCCTGTCACATCTTCAGGCTGTTATAGAGTATTTGCTACTGTATCTAAAAATATGTATATATTCATTCTCATGCAAATTTACAGCATTTTGGGAAGTTTTCTGCTAAAACACCACATTACAATATAATCAAATAATAACTGTTCATGCATTTTTTTGATTACAGCATGAGAAAAATAGATTAGATATCAGAAGAATGCCTTAAAACTGTGGTGAGAAAGGCAATTACTGTTAAGATGCACAAATCTTGTGGGTTCTTTTGAAGCAGTTTGAAACATTAGTAACTGTCTACAAGAAAGAAAAATAGCATTTTTCTTTTACTAAGGCACCTTGCTATTTTGGCAAGTAAGTTAAAATATATTAGCCATTCCATCAGATGGCTTGAGAGAAAAACTAACTGCGATCAGGCAAAACGAATTAGAGGAGCATTAATAAAGATTATCAGCAAAAGAAAATAAGGTCAAAATTAGAACTCTGCATTTTAAAGCCACCTCTCAAAAATGCAAGCTGCTTTGCCCAACGATAAAATCCATTCATTTTCCTAATCATGCAATCTACCAATCTCCATTATCTCCAGCTAGCTAGCTATAAACATGCTATAGACCAGAGTGAAAGAGGGAGAGTGTGAGGTTGAGAGACGGGGAGAGGGAGAGGGAGAGAGAGAGAGAGAGAGAGAGAGAGAGAAAGAAAGAAAGAGAGATTACTACACCCAGCCTTTTATAAAGCCGT